>NW_020837946.1:15973019-16312544 GCF_003676395.1 Aethalodelphis obliquidens | reverse complement strand
TGGCCTCTCCCATTGCGGAGCGCAGGCTCAGTGGCCATGGCTCACGGACCCAGCCGCTCCGCGATGGGAGAGGCCACAACAGTGAGAGGCCCACGTACCGCAAAAAAAAAAAAAAAAAAAAAAAAAAAAAGACGTCTGTATTGTCTGAGAACAGTATCAGGGGAGTGATGTGGGAGCAGCTAAATTGTAGGATTGGTCCAGTTTATAAAGCACAATGAGTCAAAAAGTTAGCTAACCATATACCTATGCAATGAGCAGTCTAGAAATTATATAAAGACAGTAGGTTACTGTTACAACAAAGCTCAGTATTACAGGGATTTAAACCCAATCAACACACCAATAAACACCCACTCCAGAACACGGCTCTAGCAGGGTCTCCCACACTTCCCAGACTTATGTTCCATTTTCAGGAGTTGTATCTTCTGAAAGTTCAATCATTTTCTTAATTTCTTAACTCAAAAGCCAATATCCCTTGCCATAAATTGAAGGCGATAATAAAACTAAAATTCTAATTGTTACATTATTTTAAAACTGTGCACTACCGCCTAGAATTTGAGAACCTCAGTATCATCAATATGCTTCCAAAAAGATGTATTTCAGTTGAGAAAACCAAGGCACCCAAACGGTGCTTGACTTGCAGAGGCAATAAAATATTTATTAAGTGGTGGATGGGAGGTCAGATGCAGAGAGAATGGCTCCAGAGCAAAGGCTCTAGCCACTCCTGTGTGCCTCCTGCCAGGTACTACCCTCCCTCCTTAGCACCAGAACTCCCCAAGAGTTTAAGCATTAAACCCACCAGATTCTGTCTGAGTGCATTTTCATGCCAGGCTTCCGAATGGAAGAAAGGAAAATGAAACTTGAGAAAGCATAGTCACATGCAGATAGCCAATAAGGCAAGTGGTAAATGAAATGATCATTCCTCAGGTGTTTGCCTATCTTTGCAGGTGTTTTTCTACAATGAGAATGAGAATGCAGGGCAATGGTCAGTCCATGTTAAATCTTAATATAGCTGTTAAGTCATCATGACCCACCAAAGATAGACTTATAACCAGTTTTACGTAAGGATGAACGTTACCTGGGACGTACAATTGTCATTTCCTAATGAAGCCCATGTCAAATGAATAGGCAAACTAAAAAAGATAAGGAAGTATAGTTCTAGAGAGTGGTCTTTCAGAAGTTCCCAAATGCTTAACCATCTACATAAAATTTAAATATATCTTAATGACTTAAGCCAGAAAGATACAACATGTGAGAAATTTGTACTTGGACTTCTCAATACTTTCAACATCTCAAGTGTCCATTCAGGTTAGTAAACACAACCTAAATCTGCTGCCACATAATTGATCCTTCTTAGCATCCCAAACCTAGATGTGATTTGATCACATTTTAACGGCTATTGCCAATGAATTACTAGGAACGTGCTCATAGTTAAGGTATTTGTTCCCCCAGTTCAGATTTAAAATAAAATTTTTCAAGTAATGATTATGACTTTATAACCCTTTAAATTCCCCTAACTGTACTATCTGTTGTCTCATTCCTCCGGGATAAGTGCGAAAGAGAGAAGACATAGGGCAAATTTCATACAAATATGTAAGTTTACAGCCTTCTGAAAGAGCTCACTATTTTCAACACTCAGCAAATTACATGCCCACGACAGAAATTTCTATTTCATAAAAGAATGTGATAAAAATTGATGATGTAAACTAGACCCATCTGTCAAGTAAACGTGGCATTCACAATGGCCTCAGGGCAAAGCAGGTGCATTTGTCCCCTACAGTGTGTACACAGAGAGGACATCCATTATGCTGCGTGAAACTTACCATTTAGGTAGATGAAAATTGGTGCTAGACTCCATGTACGACATATATATTAAGTTAAAAGGTTAATTCTCTGACTCGTGGCCTGGATATTAGGGCTGTGGAGGTAAACAAGTTATCATATGCTCCCTAAATTACCTTTCAGTGAAACAAGATAAGGAGGTGAGAAAGGGATGCGTCCTCTATTTAGCTCCATTAGTTCCGGCGGTGGGGACACCCGTGCTCCCGGCTCCACCGTGTTTCCTCAGTGCGGGTAGGACGGCTCAGGGGTTAGGCACACAACCGGAAGTCAGACAGACCTGAATAATGGAGCTGACGCTCGACAGTGAGATGTGAGACTTAACCCCCAGCTGTGATTTCCTCAGTGAAACTGGGACACCATTGTGTGAGAAATAATGGAAAACTGCCCACCAAGTACATGGCACAGTGCTCTAAATACACTGCTTACCACGCTGCCCTGAGGTCCTCAGCAGGAAACATAAACGTGGCACCTATATCCTCTCTAAGAAGTGCTTCTTCCTGAAATTGACATTCCCTGAAAAAACACTGCCAAGGAAAGAGGCTACGAGTGGGGAAGGAAGAAGAAACCTATCGAGTACTTTTAGGTTCTGTGTCCCCAAAATGCTGAAGTGCATATCCTCTTTACGACTCAGAATTAGATACCGTTTTCCCCATTTTATTTTCTAGATGAGAAAATGGAGGTTCAGGCAAAGGTCCCAGCTAGTTAAAAATGGCCAAAGTGAAAGTCAAATTGAGGTTTTCCACATTCTAAAAATAATTATAACTAATATTTATTGAATGAGTACGGTCAGCACTTTACATGGGTAATCTTACTAAATACTTAAGATGACCTGATAAATAAGGAAACACATGACCTCTATTTTAAATTAAGGAAACTGAGGCATGTAGAGTTGGGCAAATGCTAGATAGCTTGTCGGTAATAAATTTCAGAGTCAGTATTTGAACCAAGAAGCGTAATTCCAGAACTATGCATGCCTCAAAAGCTTGTCTTTCCTTTGTGTGCTCAGGGAATGATAATAGGATCCAGGGTCAAGAAAAATTCACACCCACCACACACACACGTACCTACCACACACATACACATAAACACACCCACACACACCCCACATACACACTACACACACACACATTTAAAATGAGAAAAAGCATTAAAGTCATAGTCTACTAATCTGTCTTGGAACAACATAAGAAAAAAAAAATGGTGTGGAAATCGGGTAAATTCAACATGTCCCCATCTTCTCTTGGTTCAGAGGATTCTTATTAACAAACATGTTCAACTCTTCAATTGCAAAGTGTCTCTGATTAACGTCCATACTCACAGGCCCACCAGCCTAGTCTCTCAATGAAAAATGTTAAGAGGGAGGGAACAGGAAAGGAGAAACTATGACACTGGGAAGAGGTAGCTGAAATGAACAGACGTGTTCTTCGAAAGACACCCTGGACAGAACTTGATAGTGTCCAGATTTAGGACAAGGACTCAGCCCCACAGGATGAAGAGGGTCACAGTTCAAAGTGCAGCCCTGACCCTCCACCTTCATCCCCACCTAGCAGTGAACAGCCCAGCATGGTGGCCCCAGTGCAGGAAGGAAGGCCCACCTGGGTCTCCTCCGCACTCATGGAACCTGGAGGCCCACACTGCCTCAGGACCACTTGTCAAATCCTTCCAGAGTCAAGGCAAAGTTGGCATGGGTCGGTCCTAAAGATATTAATGGCATATCTTTATCCCACAACAGCCCTAGGAGTTAGATACTATTGTTATTTCCATTTTACCTAAGAGGAAATTGAAACATAAAATAAAGATGAAGTAACTTGCCTAGCTAAGTACTGGATGGGACAGGGTATAGACTGAGGCAATCTGACTCCAGAGCTCTCGCAGGTGCCCTGCAAACTCCTTCTTTTAGTATTCCAGAAGCTCAGGAGCAGAGACAAAGAAATTCTTTCACAGATTACAGGTGTTTGGACATCGTTCCCAGCTCCCACCCCAGCCCAATTTCTCCCCCTTTCCCCTCCCCTCCTTCTCCACACACATGAAACACAAACCTTATCTGTTGTTTAAAACACAGAGCTCTGCCTGTCTGGTTCACCCTTGTGTAAATGCAGCAAGATTCCTGATATGGAGGCCTGTAATCCCGCAGCAAAAGTCTGATAAGGGTCTCTTAGGTGAGAGAGCAAACATATTAGCTTTACAGGAGAATGTACTTATTGAGTTAAAAATACACAGACGAGAGAAGGAAGAGTGACCCCAGTGAAACAGCAAAGGAAAGCATCCTAATTCCAGGCTGGATAACCACCTTCACAGAAAGTCCACATTAACCATTAAATGCATTAACAACAACAACAATAAAATCAAATCAGACAATTAAACCTTTTACCCGCACACCCACCTACAACTCCCAGCCACCTTTGGTCACTTTATTCTTATTCCCTTTGAATCACCATGGCCAAGTTCGAACACCTTTTTTTATTATAATAATATTATCTGATTCTTGCAGTGCTTGCTTACAATTCATCTTCACAAACAGTACCTCATATAATGAACTGAATCATCAATACAACCCAGAAAAGCTGGAGTTCTCCCATTTCCCAGATTAGGAAATACAGCTTCAGGGAGGTTGCCAGCCAGCAGAGCAGGAAGCTGATCTTCCGATTCTAAATCCAGCGCTGCTCCCATTTCACCATTTTCGGTCCCTCTGATGGCCACTTCCACACCCTTCCTCCTCTATCCCAGCTCTCTGGTCCTATGTTCTTCTGTGTCATCCCCAAATATGCTACAGCTCAACAATTCAAACAGTTTTCAAGCGCTCACACAACTAAAGGCATGCTCTTAGCCTTGGTCAGATACGCCCCTCTGATAGAACCAGATCAAGAATCGAATTAGCTTGTGCAGTCTCAAATAAATTATAAGCAGAGAGCATTAAAAAGAGTCTGTCCATATGCACCCCCTGCCTCCACCAAAACAAAAGAAGAAAAAGAAAAAAAAAATACCTCAAGAATATGCATAATCTAGTAATAGTGGGTCTCTCTGAATGACAGGATTGTGGGTAATTTTCTTCACGCAATACTTTATACTTTCTAAATTTTCTATTATTAATATATATCACACACTGTTTGACATCAGGGAAAATGATTTAAAAAATGTTAAGCCATGAAAGCACTGAGATGTCGGGTCAGTTGAGGAAGGAAGGAAAGGGATTTATTTTGCTGCATCCTGAGGGGGCTGTGGAGAAGGTGGGGTGAAGGTGGCGGCCACCATCCACAGAGCACATGGAGGTAACTGAGTGGACGGCTTCCTCTCTCCACCGGGGACTGTGACTTCTGCGAAACAGCCGCCCCTGCCTAAGGACCACCAGCCCTTCCCACATCTAAACACAACACGCTGACTTGTACCAACAGAGAACGCCTATCTTCTAAAACAAGTTTAAAGATTGTTTGGATCTGAGGAGAGAGGGAGGTGATTATCCTGTAGGCAGAGCTAATTATTTTGACCTAACGCTTTGAGATACCCCTGGCATCAAATCTCTGACTCAGAAGCATCTCAGAGGTCATCACACCTGGTCTTGAAGCCCAGACTTAAAAGCAAAATTTGAGTTGCTGCCGAAGGGCATAACCTCTTCAACTTTCAGTGATTCCGCATTCATATTACTGAAGGTGGCAGAAACTTTGGTCGTCAACTGTGATGGTTTCTAGGCATGACACACGGAGCTTTTGGACCCAAATCCAGCAACCATTTTCCTTCAGTTGGCAAACCTGCAAGTACGGTTTCCTCAACGTGAAGACAGAGCACTAGAAACGGAAAAGGTGTTTTAACCTGAGTATTATTTTCACATGAGGAAATCTGACCTCCCTCAAAACCACTCATGAAAAGGGTGAAAAACGGATTCAGAAAGTGAAAGGAGGGCCCTTCCCTGGTGGCGCAGTGGTTAAGAATCCGCCTGCCAATGCAGGGGACACGGGTTTGAGCCCTGGTCTGGGAAGACCCCACATGCCGCGGAGCAACTAAGCCCGTGCGCCACAACTACTGAGCCTGCGCTCTAGAGCCCGTGAGCCTCATCTACTGAAACCCGCACGCCTAGAGCCCGTGCTCCGCAACAAGAGAAGCCACCGCAATGAGGAGCCCGCGCATCGCAACGAAGAGTAGCCCCGCTCACCACAACTAGAGAAAGCCCGCGTGCAGCAACAAAGACCCAATGCAGCCAAAAATAAAATAAATAAATTTAAAAAAAGAAAGTGAAAGGATTTCAAGTGCGATATTAGCCAAATGTCAAAATAATAACCAAAACAGACAGACCAGCAGGAGCAGGTAATAAATCAAAATAATTGTAAGAATCGGACCTCATTAGGTTTGAAAAAGGAACACTGCTGCACAAACTGGTTATTAGCACAAGGCTCTCTTTCTCTCCTTCTTTTTTCTTTTTCCTCTTTGAAAAAAAAATTGGGACTAGACCCAAATCTTTAATACGTAATTTCTTTCCTCACTGTACATGTCTCAGCAAGTCGCCATCAGCTATTTGTTATTAAGGATCTATATAAACATTAAGGCCAGGAGACTGACTCATGCAGAAGAACAGGAAGAGAAAGGATTTGATCACACTGTTACTTTCAACTGCCTTTGTGTTCAGCATCATCCATCAGAGAGAAGATGGCCGTTAACCAACAGGGAAGCTTTGAGCGCAGTTGGAAGCAAATTCTAAAATAAAACAACACAGCAGCGGGGAACCACGGATGGACTGATAGACTTAGGGATGGGTGAATACCTGTGCCTGGCATGGGATGAGTGGTGACCCTGTCTCATAGTGGAATCCTGCAGGGGAACTGGGACACGTGGACCCCTGGGCATCCTTCTCAGGAGAGCTGCTGGGCTCGGCATCCTTAAACATGTGGGCTGAGGGCTTGATGCCTATGATTTGGGAATGGGGGACAGGGGAAATTCTGTTCTCCAGCTCTGCTGGGTACATCCGTAGCCCTGTGGGAGCCAGGAAGGGAAGAATTACAGCAGGGCGTTGCAGTGGGCAGGAAGGCAGTTCTTTTTGTTGTCCACTCCTCCATTGTGTTGTGGGTAAATGTGATTCTCTGAGCCCCTACCGCCACCCCCAAGTACCTTGGAAGTCCTTCAAATACTAGCTATAAGTGGCTGAAGACAGAATGACACCTCCAAGGCCTGGGAACTAACTTATAAATGTTAATTTAGAGTCACATAATCAGCCCATGTACCCAGCTACAATCAAGTTAAGAAAAGCATCAGTTAAGATACAACTGCTGCAATTGCAGCAAATAAGTATGTTCTAAGACGACTCAAGAAAGCAAGGTCAAGAAAAAATTACTACTAGAAAAGTCCAAAGAGGGCTGCTAAACCTGCTTAGTATTAAAACTGCAAAATTAGAAAAGTAATGTTCAACTCTCTATTAGATAAGCTTGCAAGACCAAATCTAGTTAGAAAGGGTTTATACTGGGAGGTTTATTACTCTAGTATAGATTAATAGATTAACCATTTCAATGCCTGAAACACCAATCATTTCTTACATTCTTCAAAGCATTAGACTCGTTTCTGTTTGCAAAAGCCATGTGTACTTTTTAAGCTTAAAGAGCCAGTATGGCTGAGACTCAAAGTCCTCTTTTAAAGAACTTCTACATTGTATAATTTTTATCAAATTCTTGGAAGTCCTCAGGCAGGAATTTCAAAGTAATCACACATGGAAGTTAAAAAAAATAATAAAGATATTCTAATTCAACACTGAACCATGATAGAAAGGAAAAATATAAAAATCTACTCCTTGTACAAATAAGTACATTTGCCTTCCAACTCTGGGCTGATTTTTAATGATATCCTTTTTCTTCATTGATGTATGTGAAAAGCTTTTTTCTTTTCTTGTTTTTAAAGAACAAAAGTAGTATAAATAGGGTCACGTTATATCCATCTATCTGTATCACACCTATATCTGGTCTAAACAATTTTTATGTATCTAGATACAGTCTAGACAAAAACATTTTATCTAGATGTCTGTTTTATTTTTACTTTTTACATCGCAGCTATTCAAACCCAAACAGAATTTTGTATCTGTGCCAAGGCCAGGGCTTAACGGTCCTCTCAGGGAAGCAGAGACTGAAGACAAATGTCTGCTGAATGAAGGGAAGGATAAATGAGAGACCATGTGCAGAATTTCCCAATGAAAATGTGTCAGGGGAATTCCCTGGTGGTCCGGTGGTTAGGACTCTGAGCTTCCACTGGAGGGGGCCTGAGTTCGATCCCACGTCAGGGAACTAAGATCCCACAAGCAGCATGGTACAGCCAAAAACAAAACAAAACCAAAACGGAAAATGTGTCAGAAGAAAGAACCTCTAGCGCCATCATTGACCCTTTTCCTTTCTCAAGGTGTGGCCAATGCTCTTTCAAAGTGGGACCCTGCTGAGACAAACCAGCCTCATTAAGGTGTTTGAGAGGTAAATTTCAAACATTGTTACAGAGATAATTAAATGTATCCTATTGAAAGATGGGAAAAATCCCACCTGTTGAGATTTCACAATGAGTTCTGATTGTTGGCCACCTTTAACTTGCTAAGTAGACACGATTTACCCAAATCCCTTCTCATTCTAAGGGCAGGTTATTAATTTCCAGTTCTTGCTCAAGGAACCAAAACTTTGAGCCAATTTATGAGCTTCAAGAAGACCAGCGTAAAAGTAAAGCAGTCATGTTTTATGCTGTTACAGTTAACAGTCATGTTACAGTCATGTTTTATGCTGTTACAGTTAAATGCCTGTTACATTTTATTTGAGCCACACAAATGGCCTTGGCATGGAAACTATAAAGGAGTTTCACTGAACAATATACATGCGTTATAGTAAACTCATTATTTATCCTATCATCTGGCAGCTCTACTTCTCAAAACACTGGCATTTTTTGTTCAAAACGTGTTACAACAAATCATAAGCCTGGCCGGTCTTCTTTTGACTTGGTTTCTCTTTCGGTTTGTGGCCCTTTGCTAAATGTTTGAACGAGGAAATGGAGGAAAGGTAGTCACCTGCCCCACCCACCCCCAGTTGTATCAATAAAGGACACAGATGTGCACTTGATTAAGGGGGTTGATGACTCTGAAAGAAGAAAACTGATGTGCTCAAAGCATAGACTCATAGGTGTGTCCCTGAAAGAAAAATGTTGAAACCCTGGTCGACACCCATCTGTAACTCCAAAATTCAACGTAGCTTCTAGACACACAGATTATAGGGCCCTGAATGAGTTCCCGTTTATGGAGTTTCAAAACATATGGAATAATGATGGCACCCGGGACTGTACCTCTTCCGAGAAATTCATTCTTGACTAAAGAATGAATTTGTGCAAAAACAGACCTCTAATGAATAAACAGATCATTGACATCCCAGGTACCCACCAGTGGTTTGAGAAAATGTCTCTGCCCTGGTCTCAGCTCTGGTGCTGGTCCTGATTCTACTTCCATTTGTTGATCTTCTTGGCTAATCCACATCCAGCCCTGCTCTACAAAGTTTTCCTTTTAACCAGCATGCTAGGCTGACTCCAGAAAATTCCGAGACTCTTTATCTGCAAATGCTCTAACACTGGCATGTAGGAAGGATCTCCCTCCCAGAAAAACGGTCTCTTGCCTGATAGCCTGAAATGGCCTTCTTCACTGGTCTGGCTGCGGGGGTGGGGTTGAGTGAATTTCCCTACCTTTTTAAAAGGAAGAGAACAAACAATCAGCAAGCTAGGATTCTCCCTGGAACCCAAGGTCAATCTGTTGGTTCCTGTTTAAAAGTCTTAATAGTTGATAACTTTTTGATTGGCTCTTCTTTGTTCTCGTAGGGCTGCCACATTTAGTTGATAATTTGATGCCTAAATCCAAACCGAACAGCCTTTCACTTCTGTGTCGTTGTCCTTCCAACTACTTTTTCCCCCAAGAAACAGTCTCCATAAAAAAGAGGTAAAAAACTCACAATAGACAGAACTGCCCTTTGCTTGAGCATCTACATGATTTAATTTTTGTATTAATCAGAAAGAATATTATTTACAGCATCCAACCAAAACAATGTGGTATTGGCTAATTTCTGTCTATCTGAACTTGACCTCATGGGCCTAGAAGGGTGTAGGCTCCATCCACAGTTTTAACCAGAACCACCTGGGAGTTTGTTAACAATTTAGATCACAGACTCAAAACTCAAAACTCTTGGGAGGTGACCTTAAACATGTATATTTGTAGCAAGTACCCCAAATGATTCTAATGTACAAAACTCATTTTCAGAACCACTGGGGTTCATCATCAGAGAGAAAAGCCTCAAAACAATCACATTCCACCAACTTATTTTAGGCCATTCCTACACCTAAAAAAAAAAAAAATGAACAGCCATGTGTTAACCTTTTAGAACAGCTCCAAATTCCAAATTGAATAAACATCATCATCATTTGTTTACTGTCCTAAACTACCCATCTACAAAGCAATAAAACAATCATGCCAAATCAAAGGCACTTTGTTTTTTTGCTCTTCAAACAAATGATTTGTCATTTTCTCCTTTTGCTTAAATTAAGCAAATTATCCTTTAACTATAACCTTCAGGTCAACTTTCCTGGGAGGCTTTCCTTATCTTTCTTCTGCATGCCTTAATAGTAGAAAAAGGTTTCGGTAAACATTACAAATCTTCATAACGACAAAACATTCTCTTTGGTTGGATGAAATATCTAGAATCTTCCAAGATCAATGGTTCTCAATGGCCAGAAGAGAGCATGCGATCAAGGACTATAGATGAATGAGCCAGGTGGAAGAGACCAAATCTCTCCTCTGCTCTTCAAATTCTTCCAAAAATCCAGTCTCCTCAGCCCCAGGGTGTGACAGCTAATTCCCTGTTCTTAGCTCAAGGGGCATTTATTCCTCTTATACCACTGTACTATCTAAGTTTTATCAAGTTCCTCTTCTCCCTGGAAGCCTTTCCAGATAGCTCCAGTCAACATAGATTTCCCCCCCCTCATCTCCAGAGAACCAGCACTTAATATCCTATCACACATTTTGACACTTAAGAGCTAAAAGGCGTCCTGTAAAAGACTTATTCCAGCTAATTATTTTCTAGATGAGGAAATTGATGTGGGAAAGGTAAGGAACTTCTCCATGATCAGATAATTGGATACTTTCAGAACAGAGATTAGAAGCTCAGTGTTTCCACCCTAAAGTACTCCTTTCTCAAGAAGACTGTAGGCCTTTTTGGGAGCTTGGGCTTTAGATGAGAAATTATTTTCAATAAACGTACTGGTGGTTTACCCTTTCGTTGAAAGCTGCCCATCATATTCCTTGGCTAAGGTTGCTCTGCAGTAGACCTTTGACATTCTTTAAAGATATTTCCCCAAACCCCCATTAGTTCCTAAATTAGAAAACCTCTTTCTTTTTTTCTTCTGGGGAAAAGAAAAAAGCACTATGAAGATTCCAGAAGATTGTATCTCAATGAAAGAGTAATCGGAAATTTCAACATAAAGGGAAAAACATGAAGAGTCCTTCGGCGTAGAGAAGTGGTATGGGGAGAAGGGCAGCCAGGAGGACATCACAGCAGTAAGCAGGAGATAACCAAGACGGCAGCCAGGGTGCCCAGCTGCTAAGAACTAAGTGGCAGCAAGGATGGAGGATAATATTTAATGATAAAATCAATAGAAGACAAATCCGTTAGGTGGATCACACCATTAGGTGTGAAGAATCACTCCCAGGTTTCAGGCTTAAACATCTAAATGTAATCATATACTGAAAACAAGCTTATTGGGGGGCAGGGAGGAGAGCCCAGTTTTGGACATGTTGCATTTGAACTGGCTATGGACATCTAGGTGGGGACATAAGCAGATAATCACATGGTTTTAACATACTGAACAATACAAAGTTACTCTTCACTGTTAATCAAGAAACTAATGAGACCCATGAAAGCCAAAATAAAATGGTTAGAAGAGGTTGCTGGTTTCCTAAATTAGAAAATCTCTATTATAAAACATAATTTGGTCAAATCCCTTATCTCTAAAAGGATTTCTATATCCCCTGTTTAGGAGGACTGAAAGCATTATGTGAGAACATGTATCCAATCAGAAAAACAGATACACTGAAAGGAAGCATAGCATCCTGGTTAAGACTGCAAATCAGTAGCCGGACTTCTCAGGTTGAGTCCAGACTCATTTACTAGCTGTGTGGCTTTGGCTTTGGGCAAGTTGCTGTGCTTCTCTAAGCCTCGGTTTCCTCATCTATGAAAAAGGGAATAATGACAGTCACTACTTCACCAGGTTGTAGTGCTACAAAGAAATACTGCAAGAAAAGAGGTTAACATAGAACCAAATTCTCACCAGGTAAGTGACCTTAACACAAATTATTTAAAGGAATGCCAGAAAGTTAAATAATAATAAACTAGATAAATTGCTATATATCCAAGGGCCTATGAGTGCATGTGTGAACTGCTGTTAACATTCATCCATGCAAGCTTCCATTCACTCGCTCATTCATTTCAATAGCAAGTTCCAGGATTCTGAGGATTCAAGAGGGAACAAACTAGACTTGACTTCTTAGTTGGTTACATTGCGATTGACAGCTAAACCCAAGAATGCTGGAGACCTACCACACCCTTATCCTACTAATTTAACCATATGCTCCAAATACTTCTTTTGAGGCTGCATTCAAAGTAAGATTACTCATGAAAAGAGTTTGTTACATTGCAATCACTCATTGTTCTTGAATTAAAAAATATGTATAACACAGCATGACTGATCTTCTCATCTATCAACAACATTGTCTATAAATTATGTGCTTTCCAAAAATGAAATCTACCTTAAAGCACAGAATTGTCCAGTACTAAGCACATTTGAAAAGAAGACATTAGACATTTTTAAAAAGACGGTTCCAAAAACGTTTCAAAGTCATGGCAGCATTATACTAATCCTATAAAACTGTCAAGGTGACCAGTTCAAGGACTCATTTGCATAAAAGTCTCTATCGGCTCTTTGGATAAAATCAGGATGTACTTGAGAGTTACACAGACTTTTGTGTAACTACACTGCTCAGCAACACTGAGTGTCTAGCATACAGCAAGTACAAAACGAGTAATTTATTGAATTGAGCTAAGAGCCTGAAACATACTAGAATGAAATAGTTGTGTGAGTAGGGTTATAAGTCTTCTATTCTAAGACACAAATGAAAATCTCCTTAGGGATACAGCTCTACCTGTAATTTATCTCTACATTATTCTTATATGTAATATTATTTTTGGCATGTTAATGTATTGTCAAAGAATTCCAATCTAGTGACATGGCAAAAGCTGTATTTCATTTTGGAATGTAAAAAGTGTGAAAATCAACTGAATTATATATCAATGACATGGAATAATGGAAACCAGTATATTCTGGGTAATGTCACTTTTCCGAAATGATTAGCAGCCTAGAGCTATTAGATTAATTACTAGAGTTTTATTCTTACTTTTATAATCATTTGGATTTGCTGAAGGGAGATAAAGACTCAAAGCTCTTATTCTCCCCCCCAAAAAAGAAAGAATGATTTGCCAGGATCCGCATAATTCAGATAATTAACTTCTTTTCTTGGCACTTGACTAAACCTCTGAGTTTATGCTGGCAAATAAAATAAGTGCTGAAAGTTGAAGTCACTCTTTGATCTAGTAAATCAACCCACAGAAAATTTACCCTCAATTTCACTCTTTAAATTTATGACATATCCAGTATTGTAACAAGATGGTGAAAAATAGTGATTTCTTACTGAAAATACATGATACGCTCTGTGAGCATGCTTCAAAAATCAATGGGCCTCTTATAAATAAACAAAACTGCAGTGACATTTTTCTTTTTACATTTGTTTATTCATTCATTTCAGTGATCCCATATGGAGTACCAGAACAGAATAGAACTCTGTGTACTATATTTTAGGCACTAGAAAGGATGCAAAGATAAGTGGAATCTATACTTAGGCCTGGGAGAACATAGATTCTGATACTGAACTGTCGTATACAGTTATATAGGCTGTTCACTGAACAAGGGCATCAAACTGAAGGGGAAAGTGGGGTCTGAAATGCAGCTGAAACTCTGCTCACCAAGCTCAGGGCCCTGAAACAGGACCATAACAACCCAGTAGTAGTTGTGTAACAGGGAAGAGCCAAATCTGACTCCATGTTGGATTTGTTTCTTTTACTTTAGAGTTTGCTTCCTGTCGCTTTTGTTCACTAAAAGGATACTGTCTATACATAATGGCCTGCCTTGGGGAACCCTGCCCCTCCGCCTGAATGTTAAACCAAAGTGCATTTGTTCAGGGAAACATCCGGACCCTGTCCATCTGTGGATGGCTGCAAGAAAGAAATTAACACACCCCCTCCCCGAGGCTGGCCATTCCAGGGGATATTTGCAAAACTTATGGCCTTTTTACTTCACTTCCTCACCTTCTCCGCCTCTCTGTGCTATAAAAGAAACTGGCATCCAAACCCTGATAAGACGGTTATTTTGAGCCTTTAGTCTGCCATCTTCTGGGTCTGCCGGCTTTCCAAATAAAGTCGTCTTCCCTGCCTCAACACGTCGTCTCTGATTTATTGGCCTGTCTTGCGGCGAACAGAGTGAGCCTGGACTCAGTAACAGTCGTAGCAGTAGTAGTAGTAGTAGTAGAAGGTAATATTTATTGAGTAGTTACTATGTTCCAGGCATGGTTCAGGTGCTTTGCAAGTATTTACATGTCTAATCCAAACAACCACCTGTGGAGGAGGTACTATTACTGTCTGTATTTTTTTTTTTTTTTTTGGCGGTACGCGGGCCTCTCACTGTTGTGGCCTCTCCCGTTGCGGAGCACAGGCTCTGGACGCGCAGGCTCAGCGGCCACGGCTCACAGGCCCAGCCGCTCCGCGGCATGCGGGATCTTCCCGGACCGGGGCACGAACCAGCGTCTCCTGCATCGGCAGGCGGACTCTCAACCACTGCGCCACCAGGGAAGCCCCTGTCTGCATTTTATATACAAGTAAACTAAGCACAGAGAAACAAATTGACTTGCCAGAAGTCAAACAGCTAATAAGTAATAGGGAGTTTATTCACTAATACTCTGTGCCCATAAAAAGTAAGAATATGTTAATAGAAAGTATCAGTGACATTAAGGAATGCAAGCAATAAAGACCTAAATGTAAGACTGCACACTATAAAACTCTTAGAGGAAAACATAGGAAGAACACTGACATAAATCACAGCAAGATCTTTTTTGACCCGCATTCTAAAGTAATGGAAATAAAAACAAAAATAAACAAATGGGACCTAATGAAACTTAAAAGCTTTTGCATAGCAAAGGAAACTATAAACATGACGAAAAGACAACCCTCAGAATGGCAGAAAATAATTGCAAATGAATCAATGGACAAAGGATTAATTTCCAAAATATATAAACAGCTCATGCAGCTCAATATTAAAGAAACAAACACCCCAATCCAAAAATGGGCAGAAGACCTAAACAGACATTTCTCCAAAGAAGACATACAGATGGCCAAGAAGCACATGAAAAGCTGCTCAACATCACTAATTATTAGAGAAATGCAAATCAAAACTACAATGAGGTATCACCTCACACCAGTTAGAATGGACATCCTCAGAAAATCTACAAACAACAAATGCTGGAGAGGGTGTGGAGAAAAGGGAACCCTCTTGCACTGTTGGTGGGAATGTAAATTGATACAGCCACTATGGAGAACAGTATGGAGGTTCCTTAAAAAACTAAAAATAGAACTACCATAAGATCCAGCAATCCCACTACTGGGCATATACCCAGAGAAAACCATAATTCAAAAAGACACCATGCACCCCAATGTTCATTGCAGCACTATTTACAATAGCCAAGTCATGGAAGCAACCTAAATGCCCATCGACAGACAAATGGGTAAAGATGTGGTACATATATACAATGGAATATTACTCAGCCATAAAAAGGAACAAAATTGGGTCATTTGTAGAGACGTGGATGGACCTAGAGACTGTCATACAGAGTGAAGTAAGTCAGAAGGAGAAAAACAAATATCGTATATTAACGCATATATGTGGAATCTAGAAAAATGGTACAGATGAACTAGCTTGCATGGCAGAAATAGAGACACAGATGTAGTGAGCAAATGTATGGACACCAAGGGGGGAAAGTGGCGGGGAGGGTGGTGGTGGTGGTGTGATGAATTGGGAGATTGGGATTGACATGTATACACTAATACGTATAAAATAGATAACTGGTAAGAACCTGCTGTATTAAAAAAAAAAAAAAAGGGATGCAATCAAAACACTCAGGAGAGTTCAAAGGGAAAAGAAAATGCTGCTCGAGAGGGCCTCGAAGAATGTGTCTAATAGTGACAGGCAGGAAAGCATGTGGCGCAGGGGGAACGGTGTGGGCAAAAGCCCTGGAAGCTGGATTCTTAGAGCAGTGAAGCAACATTAAAGAAAGAGCTTGTACCTCCTTTCCCTGCAGGGTCATAGGTAAAAGCCAGGGGTGATTTCAGAGTAGGAGTGTCACATGATCAACACTCAGGTTTAGGAAGATTTATCATCTCAGTCTATATCCCATTATAATTATATAATCCCACCTATATCATCATGGCTAGATAGGTTTGGAGGAGGGGAACAGAGAAAAGAGGGAAGACAATTGTCAATTTTGCCTAAATACTACTTCATTTATTAGCACTTGTCCATTTTTACAAGATACTTTTCTTAATTAATAAACTCAATATATTCTCTCTAGTCAAGCAAAATATCCAGCCAGGGCTCTTGTGAGCACTCAAGTTTCCATGTGCAAAACGAAACAAATATACATGCAGCTGGTGAAACATTGTATCCAGTGAATCAAACCTTTCTTAGTTGTCTTCATATCTGACAGAAATAAACAGGGTTGATATGTAATTTAAATAATTTGGCCAATACAATTTAAATTACCAAACAGCCACTTCTGATTAACATGTTATTATTTTTTCCCTCCTTTTGTATGGATATGACCTTTTTAAAATGTTATTTTACATTCAATGGGCCACAGCAAGCCTTCCATACCAATCAGTGCTCTCAGCACAGGATCTGAAAAATAAATGAGAGAATTTTTACTGAACCTGTGATAGGTAGAGGCATTTACTGTTGAATTATAATAATCTCAAAATTATAAGGGATAAGAGCAGTTATTCCAATCCTTCTTTCCAGTGAGGGACTTGCTGAAGCTTCTCTTACTAAAGACTCCCTCTAGTTTCTGCTTAAACACTTTCCATGGCATAGAGCTGCTTGTCTTTGAAGTGTTGGCTGTTCAAACACGTAAAACTTCACCGATACAGGCAGCAGAGGGAGATGAATCTGCGGAGACTAGATCTAGAGAAAGTGACGTAGGGCCAAATTAGTGTCCACAATAGCATGGACAACTAAGTCTTCATTTGGGACAACATCAAACTCTCAGGACTCCCAGTCAGAAGCAGCTAGAGAGAGGGTCCTAAGAAGGTACCACCCTAGAAGTCAGGTAGGCGACCCACATTCAAGTTCCTGATGATTCAGAACAAGATTCTGTGGAATTGAGAAACAGGCTGTAACATCCTAGGGGAAGGGATCGGCAAGCTCATTCACAGAGGATTTTGGGGTTACAGCCAAAGGTGCTGGTCCCATTGGGGATCTGGAATGCCAAGCTGAAAAGAGAAAGGAGTAGCTGGAATTTCTGGGCCAATAAAGTATGTGGGAAGCTGCAACATCACAGGCACATAGATGCCAATATTCACTCCAAGCAGGACAGGAATGCCACCTACAACAGCAAAACAAATCACCCACCCAGCAAGTAGGTGGTTCTGAGGTTACTAATGAAGCACTTCCTTGTTCTGCACTGGCAGGAAAAAGGAAAAGGCAATTGCCACCAGGCAGAGAAACACCATTCTACACTTAGGCAGGGACAGCAAGAAACCAGAGGACGGGTACCAGGATGATCCCAAATGTGACTTCCGGTTTCCTTTTCTTGTTTTCCAAATGCTCTACAATGAACAGTATTAGTTTCATGAATAAAATGCGATAATTCATTTAATAGGGAAAAATAAATTTAAAAATAACACGGTTTTATTTTTCACATTGCTAAGAGATGAGTTGCCCAAAGAAGAATGAATATTTTCGGTATGAGGACATGCGTGCAATGTTTCACTGTCCTTAGAGATGCTACTCTATTTTCAAATGACAAGATCTTCCAGCTAAGAGTCAACATGTACAGGATTCCTTCACTGAGAAAGA
Organism: Aethalodelphis obliquidens; assembly: GCF_003676395.1. Classification (NCBI taxonomy): domain Eukaryota; kingdom Metazoa; phylum Chordata; class Mammalia; order Artiodactyla; family Delphinidae; genus Aethalodelphis; species Aethalodelphis obliquidens. Next base: position 16,294,493 of record NW_020837946.1, on the reverse strand, counting down.
TGGAGGCAAAAGGAGTCTAGGAAGTGGGAAAGAAAGGATGCAATGTTTTTCTATATTCCATTCATGCAATTGGAGAAATAACTTGCAAGATGTTTAATTCATTTTAAAAAGGGGAAGGTGCAAAACTGAACTGCATAATTAATATCCCATGGTGAGTAAGTGGGTACTGGGAGATAAGTGCAGGGAATGCTAGTATAGGCACTTGGATGACCCAGTTTAAAGGTGTTAAATCTCTGGTGTGTAGCAAGATGAATTTTAAGGCCACAGAAACAATTGATTACACAGCAATCAATGCATTTAACTCATAAAAAAGAAGAATCAGCTAACCCTTCAGGAATTTGAATTGCTGGTTTCTGTGTGTGTAGTTATTTTAAAGCCCACTCATAATCCAGGAAGTCATTTTCCTTTCCAGTTGGTGAAGCCCTGAAGGCATTCTTTAAAACTGTAAGACAACAGTATCGAAGAGATTATAGAAAACAACCAGCCTCATGAAGCTCACTTTAACAATGTCTTTATGAAAGGCAGTGATTCTCTGAGTTTTAAGAGCAGTGACGTTCCTTCGATAGTGGGAGGGAAAATTTACAGTAGGTTTAGAGGCAATAATGTTTATCAGGTGACTAAACTATATTATCATTTATATTAAAGGCTATCCTTTATATTAAAGGGTTCCTGCTAACAGCTGTCACATAGCCAATGAATCCTACATTTGTTTAAAATAAAGCTTAAAAGCTAATTGCTTTTTTTTGGATGAAAAGAAAGGGTTTGTTGGCAAAAACCTTAAAGGAAGTTTTCTAACATGCACGTGCTAATGAGTAAAACTACCTCCACTTTGGAGCTCACTTCATTAATGAGTATTGCATGGAAATGGTCATATGAAGTCACTAGAGGTATGTTATTTCTCATTGTTTCCAAACTTAGGTAAGTATGTATCTCAAAACTGAGTCTTTTCCAATAAATATCAAAGCCTCTATCTAAAACTGCACATTTTTCAAACCAACAATTATTAAAAAATAATTAAGTCTATATTTTAAGATGTTCCTGTAAGGATATTCAGGGCAATGTTATTAAAAAGCACCACACTAGGGCTTCCCTGGTGGCGCAGCGGTTGAGAGTCCGCCTGCCGATGCAGGGGACACGGGTTCGTGCCCCGGTCCGGGAAGATCCCACATACCGCGGGGCGGCTGGGCCCGTGAGCCATGGCTGCTGAGCCTGCGTGTCCAGAGCCGGGGCCCCGAAAAGGGAGAGACCAAAAAAAGGAGAGGGCCCAAAACCAAAAAAAAAAAAAAAAAAAAAAAAAGCACCACACTAAAAGCAACCTAAAAGCCCAAAAGCAGAGGGTGGGTGAAGAAACGGTGGTACATCCAAGCAACAGAAATCTCTGTCAGCTTTAAAAATGATGTTATCAAGTTATATGTATTGATCTGGAAAGACTTTTTATCATCATGCTATACGATCAATAACTCAGTGAGTGTGTGTGGCAATGTGTGCATCAAAGAAAGTCTGGAAGCATAGAAACCAAAACAAATAAGTATGACTCTCGTTATGTGGCGACATTATAGATGACTGTGCCAGTCTTTTTACTTGCCAATGGTATTACCACATTTTTCTACAAAAAAACAGGAATTTCTCATGATTTTTTTCTCACCCCAATAACTTTGTGATTCATCAGTTCCCTTCAACATGGCTTAAAACCATATTTTCATACTCCAATAAGTAGGGTTTCCCATGGTATACTTAGCTGCTATAAACACAATAAAACCAGAGTACAATTAACATGAGAAATCTATGTTTTGGTCAAATGAAGTATTAATCAGCTGAAATATTTTAAAAATGAAATATTAAAGTATCTTTTTTAACCAAAGACATAATAGATATATTAAAAAATGTAACATGTGTACCAATCAGACGAATTATACTGCAAAATTAAAAGTAGTAACAGTACGCCCATTTCACAGATGAGGAATAGAAGAAACTAGAGGGATTAAGTGATTTGCACAAGATCCACACTCCTGGAAGAGCCCTAGTCACCCCACCCTGGGCCCAAGCCCCAGGCCACCAAACCACACTGTCTTCGCGAGAAACCCACAACGGCATAAGTAAATAAATAAAACAAACTCGAAGATATGAAGGCAGAAACCTTGACACAAAGGCTAAGTTTTAATGATCAAGGAGAAAGGCATTTTTCATCTCCTGTGATGGAATGAATTGCATAGTGATTCTATTCTTAGACTAAGGAAATCCTTGTTTTTCTATAAGGTCAAATTCATAAATGAAAAGCAAATAAAACTATGGTCATCCTTCCCTTCCTGGACCACTAGCCTCATCCTTTCTTATATTCTACATGTAACAAGTATAAACTAAACTAATCCTCTATCCTGCCAGGTCAAACCACCCTCCCTTAAAAATTACCTCATCTCCTAGGATTTCCTTAATCTAAGAATAGAATCACTAAGCATTGTTGCACCAAACCTACAACCTTGAAGTTACTCAAAACATTCCCTTTCACACACCCCCTAGATCCCACTGGCCACTGAGTCCACCCGTGGACCAATGCACCAATACTATGTCCAAATTTCCAAAAACCTTCCTTTACACCACACCTCCGGCAGCACTTAGCATCTCCCTCTTCCAGGTCCTCAAACTTCACTTATCACACATCATAAATATTTTTACTGGGCTGCCTGCTCCCTTAGACTGCAAACTCTTTTGCAAAGGAAATAGTGCGCAAAAAGGCATGGAGACCTCAGAATGTATTGATGCGGACAAAAAGAGTCAGAGCGTATCCGAGGATTTCAAGCTTTTATGGGGGTGGGGGGAAAACAGTTTACTGAAACCCCAACGATTGCAATCAAGGACCAAGTTTGATCTCATATCAAAAGCCTACTTTGGGGAGTAGACTTGAGTATATAGGACTTAGTTCTCCAAGGCCAACTTCAAAGGTAAGTAGATGCTACTTCACCCTGGCTGCCTACATCTTTTCTGGGATTATCCTCCCTTTGACACAGTCAAGAAGGCAAGACTCTAAAATTCCGTATTTCAGGAGCCAGTCTTTTTATCTTTAATTATTTTTTTCTTTCTTTTTTACTTTTTTTTTCACTTTTTTTTTAGTTGAATGTTTAATTTTTTTTTAACATCTTTATTGGAGTATAATTGCTTTACAATGGTATGTTAGTTTCAGCTTCACAACAAAATGAATCACTTATATATATACATATGTTCCCATATCTCTTCCCGCTTGCGTCTCCCTCCCTCCCACCCTCCCTATCCCACCCCTCCAGGCGGTCACAAAGCACCGAGCTGATCTCCCTGTGCTATGCGGCTGCTTCCCACTAGCTAACTACCTTACTTTTGGTAGTGTATATATGTCCATGCCTCTTTATCGCTTTGTCACCGTTTACCCTTCCCCCTCCCCATAGCCTCAAGTCCATTCTCTAGTAAGTCTGTGTCTTTATTCCTGTTTCACCCCTAGGTTTTTCATGACATTTTTTTTTTAAATTCTAGTTGATTTACAAGGTTGTGTTAGTTTCAAATGTACAGCAAAGTGATTCAGTTATATATATATGTATATATATTATTTTTCAGATTCTTTTCCATTATAAGTTATTACTAGATATTGAATATAGTTCTCTGTGCTATACAGTAGGTCCTTGTTGTTTATCTTTTTTATATAGAGTAGTATGTATCTATAAAATCTCTCTCTCCCCACCTCCTACCCCTGGTAACAACAAATCTCATCTGTTTTTCTATAAGTTTGTTTGTTTGAAGTATAATTGACCTAGAACACTATGTGAGTCCCTGGTGAACAACGTAGCGATATTTCTATACATTACAAAATGATCACCACGGTAAGTCTACATACTATCTGTCACCATGCAAAGATATTACATTATTACTGACTATATTCCCCACGCTGTACATTTCATCCCCGTGACTCATTTATTTTGTAACTGAAGTTTGTACCCCTTTATTAATTTATTACATACTTTATTAATATGAACCTCAGTTTTCTCATCTGCAATATGAGAAGCATGAACTAAATAAAGGATTTCTAAGGTCGTTAGGGCTTGAATATTCTTCAACACTCAGAAGAGAGATATCTCACACTTCACAAAGCCACTGTACGGAAGAGGGTTCTCTCTCCTATTAGCAACAGAACCCAAACTAGTCTATCTTGCCATCAGGCTGAGGAGGGAGGACAAAATAGCCATCCAATATGTTTTCGTTGTTTATAGGACTAGAAAGGAATCTTTTGGAAAAGTAACTACTCAACTTGGGCAAACACATTATGCTTCCTATGTGAAACATTTGTCTATAGAAGACTAGTTTTCAGTTAAAGTAATGACCTCTTTTATTAATTAGGGTTGTGATGCAAGCAACAGAAAACCTGATTCTAAATGACTTAGCCCCCCACAAAAAGAATTTTTGAGACTTCCATAATAGAACAATTCAGGATGTAGCCGATTGTAGGTGCTGAAAGGTGAGCCATTTCCACTGAAGCCACTAGGTAGCAACACAGGGGGGGGGGGGGGGGGAGTAGAATGGCTGTGTGGATGCTGAAGGAATCACATATACCATTTGCAATGTTTAGCTCACCTTTTTTCTCCTTTTGCTTTATTGCAGAAATGAATTGCATCACAAATGATTTTGTTGCCATTTCTTTCTTTTTCTGCATACATTTGCAAATAAATACTCTACCTGAACCAGCATAAGAGCACAAGCCCAACATTTAGATTATGAAAAGTTCATCCTCCTTTTTAGATTGATTTGCCTTCTAAATAGCTCTGGATTTATTGTACAGCATTTGAGAAATCAAAAAATTTCTCATTTGGTTCAGCTGTCCTCCAGTTAAGAGGAGATGATGTTCTGTCTTATGTAAACTTGGATCTATGCTTATAACCTCCCTCTGTGCTGTGATTCAGAGTCAAAATAAGAATAATTTGTTCAGTAACACACTATGACAAGGTCTTCAGCTCTAATAATTGCAAGGTCACATTTTGCTCTTTGCCAGGCCATTTGAAATAACATAAAGGCCACCCATTGGCAGATGAGTGTTTTACAAATCTTGGAGTAAATACAGGGTGCTGTTTACATAAGTTTATAACTCAGGCATTTAAAATGTTCTTCTTACCTTGTAAGAATACAAGGCAGATTCCATATTGTTAGTTACCTTGGGGAGACATTTCTTGATTTCTAACACTTCTTACCCAGGGAAAGTATGGTATAGAGTTGGCAACTTGGAGGCTGGAGCCAGCCTACCTGGTTTCAAATTGTTTTAAGTAGTCTGCATAACCTTGGGCACCTTTCCATGCCTCAGCCTTCCCAACTATAAAATGGGGATAATAACACTACCTGCCTTATAAGGCTGTTTTAGGACTAAATAAGTCAGTAGGGAACCTGGTTGTTGGTCATCATTACAGATGCTTTTATAACATGTGAGCAATTTCTTCCAAAAGACATTCCCCATCTCCTTTAATTGGTGCCTACTGGGGAAACAGATGATGATGCTATGGTGTACACTTAGATTCAAGGAAATTAAAAATAGAGAGGTTGACAGCCAGGAGTGTTTGAAGAGCTTCTCCATCTTTTCTACGCTACAAGGTCCTAGACCTGGGACTTCCCTGGTGCTCAAGTGGCTAAGACGCCGTGCTCCCAATGCAGGGGACCCTGGTTCGATCCTTTGTTGGGGAACTAGATCCTGCATGCCACAACGAAGATCCCACGTGCTACAACTAAGACCCGGCGTAGCCAAATATATAAATATTTTTAAAAAAGAAAAAAAAGATCCTAGACCTGAATTACCTATCCTATAGGAAATATGAAACATTTGTAACAGGGGACCAAATACCCTACTATCTTAGAATCTCAAAGTTGTAAGTTATCTTATAGTTTGTCTAGTTTAGAAGCTTGCAATTGAGATTAGTAAACATACCTGAGGCAGTTGGACACGTGAGGGGAGGTTTTGGCCTGTCACAGTGACTAGAGGATGACATAGGCATTTACTGCCCAGGGACTACTCAGGACACCAAATGCCTTGCAAAGTGCATACCCACCGTGCACAGGATGGACCCGCAGTGCCTGGTAAATATTACACTCAGGGAAGAATCATCCTGCCCAAAATGACAATGGTGCACCTTTTAAGGAACACAGGGTCTCCAATCTCTTACTGGAGGGATACAGTTAGATGCCCTGGGGTCATCCAGCCAGTGTGAACACCAGCTTCAAAGGGGAACTCATCCTCTCAAAAGGCATCACATTCCACTCTTGTCTAGTTCAAAATATTAGATGGGTCTTTCCTTATACTGAGGCGATATCTGTCCTCTGGTCCTCGTGTAGCTTGCATGAGGCCCACAGAATAATTTGAAATGAAAAAAAATGAAGCTTACCAGTCCTCAAAACCAATATAAAATATTGACAGATTACGATGTCAAAGTTGCGGCTCTAAGGAACACCAGATGTTTCTAGAACAGGGAATCTGTCACTTCAAGTTCTCTCTCTCTCAATTAAAGAAAAAAAAAAAGAGCAAAGCACCATAGCTCAGAGGAGCTGCATCCACATTCACTCTGCAGTGAAATGTAGCTTTTCCTAAATATTAAATATCATCTCAACTAGATCCTCATTAACAGCCAGGATCCTGATTTATGACTAGCTCAACCATACCTATGCATTAACTCCAGGTTGAACGATCCTATTGCCTTTAACTTACATGTTTAAGATCTACACAAGTAATGAGAAATCTCAGTGATGTAATTACAAAGGAGAGCAACGTGGCATCTGTGCTTTCAGCCCTGAAGTCAACAGAGGCTGGGAATAGCCCAGATCAGAGTCAGAGAACACATCTAACTATGGACTGGAAGAGTCATTTATGTGACTAGAAAAGCAAATGAATGAGGTTCCAGAGCTAGTTTCCTGTTGGGGTTGTTGCATTTTTTCATTGAAGTCTAGCAAATATACAGAAAAGTGCCCATATCCTCAGTGCACAGTCTAGAGCCAGTTTTAATGGTGAAATCTTTCAAACTTGCAGAGTAAAGCTAGATCCCCTGCACACTAACTTTCCCAATGTTAATTAAAAACTGGAAAACTATCGTAATTAACTTTATGACTCAATTATAATCCTAAAACCTGCTAAGAATAGGAGGGGAGAAAGAGAGAAAGAGATACAGTTAGAGAAAGACAGAGAAAAAGGGAATATATAGGTTAATATCAATTGGTTATTTATTAAAAATTCAAAATAAAAATAATACAAATTTCTACATTTTACTGAGCACTGAATAGATGTCACTTCCTAGTAAGGCTTACATACATTGCCTTATTTAATCCTAAGGCTACCCATGGGGTAGGTATCATTATTCTCCTGTTACAGAGGAGAAAACAAAAGTGCTAAAGTTGAGTACCTAGAGCCCATTGTCACATTGTAAATAAAGTTGAGATTAAAATTAAATTCTTATTCCAAAATCCTGGCTCTTCATCACCATTTTCGATTAACAAATAGAATTTAAGGAACTATTTATCAAAATTTACTGCCACCTAATAGGATTTTTTTCCACAAATGCAAAGAGAGTTTACAGATTATTTTCAGAAAAATCTACTAATATATTCAATCCCATAAACACAGCAAGTCAGAAAGGTCACATAGCTAAAAGAGATACTTGAAGGTATTGCAAAATTCAAAAGCCCTTCTTCCTTAGAAATGTTTAAAAATTGGAAATATGATATTAAGACAATATATCTCACAGCATACTTAAATTATGCCCTCTAAAATTGGGCATAAAATCAAGATGCTTACAATCTACACTAGTATTCTTCTCTGGACTGAAAATTCTGGCCAATTTTGTAAGATAGAAATCATAAATAAGAGGTTTAATTTTTTTAAAGGAAAAATATATGATTGCTTGCACCTAAAACTCTTAGTTCTCTAGAAAACCTAGAGAATTAACTGAAAACCTATTAGTATTCACAAGGCAGTTCAAGAAAAAGATTGGATGCAAGATAAACATAGAAAAATCAATAGCTTTCCTGTAGATCAGTGATAACCAGCTAGAAAATATAATGGGAAATACTGGGAAAACTCAATAGGTTTCTGTTTTTCAATCATTATCTGTAGTAGAAGTCAACGATCCTTTTGAGGGGGGTAGGGGTTCTTTTTAGTATATCTATTTTTTAAAGCTGCAATAATAGTTGTGATTTTTATAAGGTCAGACATTACTTCTCTTCAGTAAATGACTTTGTTTCTCTAGAAGAAAAGGAAAGATCCGATAATAGTTCAGTACAATTGCTGAAATCATAGTGCAAAATTCTTGCCTTATCAAGTACCCATTTAAAAATTACTAAAATAGTTACAGCCACAACATTTTGTAAATGAGGATCCCAGAATCCTTCCTGAAGTTTAGAAAAAAGTATGTACTGGGCTTTGTTTAGCTCAGTACAGTAGCCATTTCTTTGTCCTGTGAAGGATAACTTCCTAAAGCAAGACCATTTGGGCCCCTCAGGTGGTGAGTTTCAAACTTTTTAAAAGCTTTTCTTTTTAATCATGCAAAGACAACGTTCTCATTCTTCCATCAACAGGAGTTCCTTGGTGCGAAATTACCGCGCTTTTCTATTGTTTTACTGTAGCCCTGCATTAGTGCTAATTGAAAACTCTAGGATAACAGGCAGTTCCTAAAGCAAACGCTTTAAAAGAAACCTGACTGTTCAAAATATTACTTTCAGCTGCACATCTTTGCTGGCTCCTCGTTAGAGACCAGAGTAATGAAATCTCAATTTCTCCCATTAGTTAATTAGCACCTTTGCATCTTAAGTACTAGAAGTGTTACAGTGTTAATTACCTAGAAGTCCGCTCTCAAAAATCAGTGGCTGCTTATGGTTTTTTTCTAATGCATGGCTTTACACAACCCTTAAAAAAACCAACCTATAAAATAGTCTTCCACATGCATAGGCTAAATGTTACAAAGTGTTTAACAGCTAAAGGTGAGCTCAAGTCAACTAGTGCCCCTGTATTGATCTCTTATTTCTCCCAACACTTTTCTTCTAATCCTCTCCATAATTACATGAACTGCTAGAGCTTTCCTGAAGCTGTCAGTGCCTCTTGCATCCATTTTCAAATGGCCAAGAGAAGCTGTCTGGGCACTAGATCAAACCATCAATGTTCCCTGCTCAGGGCAATCGACAATCCTCTTGAAGTCTCCTGGCACATCTGTCAAGAGCCTCCTAGGGTTCTTCAAAACTCTTCCCCCTCAGAAGAGAGCAAGGAGGGTGGAGGAAGCAGAAAGGTATTGACCCATTCTTTTAACATGCTAATTGGCCCGGGGGCTGCTTCAGTCAGTGCCAAGCTGGACACTTCAAAAGGAAACTTTTTCAAAGTAGAGATGTCTTTTTCAAACACTTAAAACTGAAAACAAATGAATCTAAGCATCAAGGTCACAGTGCAACGTGAAGGAGGTTGGCCAAATAGAAATGGGATAGGGATATACACAAAGGTGGCCTTTGCATTAATTAATTGATAGTAACAGAATGTTTGAAAGATACTTTAAACTTCTACAGCCTGTGTGTCCAACATGAACAATTAAGATATAACCTATTGAGTGGCTTACATTAATCCTTAGGAGAAAAATTAACACCGATATAATTAAACTGATATTAATTATGTAAATGTAAATTTACATTAAATTAAATGTAAAATATTAATAGCATATTGATGAATGCTTGGACATCTCCATAAATGGTGAAAATGGGAATAAAATTGTTTGTTTAATTATACCTCTAATTGGCAACACACCATGAAGGCTGGACTGAAAAAAAAAATGGAGGGCGGGTAAGAGCACCACTATTAAAGGATCTTTGTCTACCGCCTTTGTTATCAGTTTATTATTTCATCCATGAAACACGCAGTACAGATAAGACTACAAGACATAATTAAATGTGTAAAGATTGCAAAGTATTGCTAAGCTGGTAAAATTAATTCATCCAACGTGATGATTTGCTCAGTTTTCAGGTCATGTATTTCTGGGGATATATTGTTAGTTGTGAATGGTTATTAACGGAAAAAGCTATATAAAAGAGACAGCAGCTCTGGTAATGAAGATGCCGCTGCGGAAGGAAAGAGCTGGGAAACTCAGCATCTCAAATCAGGGAAGTTCTTAAGGACAAAAGCCCATGAGAAAAGCACTCCTTACTTAGCTGCGTCTTAACTAATCATGAGTTTGGCCCATATTTACCTGGTATGGTATTATGAGAGGAAATCAGTATTCTGTTAACCTCTGACCCCTCGGATCTGCAGCAGACAAAGGACCAATCTGGAGGCCTGGGAGAACATCGCCAAATGTCAAACAGCAGGGAAGCGATTGTTACAGAGGAAACAGTTGGCTTGGGCGCAGCCAGCTTCATTGGGGCAAACTGCTATTCACAGAAACAAGCCATGAAGAGATAACGCCATAAAATATGAACCAAACGGAACCCTTTTTGCCTTGCTTCTAAATTGTTAGCTTTATGGGACTTCATGCTGAACAGTATGAAAAAAATCCAATTTGCTCTGAAGCGCATTAGTCTGTCTAACATCCTAATTATTGTTTACATTGCCATTTGCCTTCTATTAAGAATTGAATAATTACCCAGCACTTCATAGTTTAAAAATACAAGCAAACAGGATTATCTGGGTAATTAAGAAACTGTACCATAGCTTTGCACTGCTGTGGCAAGTATCTGTACACGTAGGGGAAATGATAATTATCAATCAACTTACTTCAAATGGTACTTTCAGGATTCTGAGCCATTGGAGATCTGTAACTTATTAAGAAGAGGTTAGTAAGATCACCTTTGAGAAGTGTGGGTCTGTTTAAATCCATTCTTCGAAACAAGAGCCAGAGAAGCAGCTGAATTTTCTCATCCACTAATGACACGAGAGACTATACCAAGTACAGAGCCTTCTGGTGTTCTTTAATCCTAATAATCCATCCCAAATCGACTTTGAACAGCATCATCAAATTCTGTCAGGCCACGTGGAGCTAAACCGAAGCTCTTCTACATTTCGATGTTGTTTTAGCTGACCCAGCCCTTCCGCCTAATTACACTGCAAAATCTGCCTATGCTGCCCTGTGAATCAGTGCGGACTCAAAACTAATTGAACTTCAAAAACATTTCATGCTCAGTCCTCTTCTTCTAGTTTATAGAATACATATGATCACGGCCTTCTGAAGACAGTGCTGTTTTCAAGCAGAAAGTGACGTTTGTTGGGTTAAATATAAGTGTGCTCGCATTACCATTCTAAAGGAATAAAGCAAAGGTTAAGTAAATTTGGAGACACTGGGTGGGATGGGAAGACAGGAATTCAAAAGGCAATATTCAACCCAAAGCGAATATACGTATAGAATAAGGAACAGAATTATAGTTACTACGCCTTTGAAAGAAATTTATCTGGGACTTAAGTGAAAGTAAGAGATTTTAATCATGATTCTAGGTATGAAGATGGTTGTGTTCATTCATAGATAAAGGACACTAACACAATGAAAATACCAATGGTGATTTGTACATTATACGCTTTCAGTTTCTATGTGTTGAATGAGTGAATAGGTTCCAGCCCACTAGTGACCTAAAGCCTATTTTTGGAATTTCCTGAGACCTTAACAAATCTTTCTCCAAGAATTTTATCTTTTACTTGACAATGTTTTAAGCCCTTTGTTGGGCCACTTCTAAACGTTCCTAGCATAATCTGAATAGTGCCATCTCCTCCCTCCTCAGAAAGAACAGCAAGATTCCAGCTGAAACTGTCACTAAACACACAAGCCAAGGGATTCACCAAGACTACGTTCCTTTCCAAAGGTCACAGTAAAATGAGCAGCGGGGGCTTCCCTGGTGGCGCAGTGGTTGAGAGTCCGCCTGCCGATGCAGGGCACACGGGTTCGTGCCCTGGTCCGGGAAGATCCCACGTGCCGCGGAGCGGCTGGGCCCGTGAGCCATGGCCGCTGAGCCTGCGCGTCCGGAGCCTGTGCTCCGCAACGGGAGAGGCCACAACAGTGAGAGGCCCACGTACCGCAAAAAAAAAAAAAAAAAAAGAGCAGCGGTACCGTGGGTTGTTTTGCATGGGGCAAAGGGCCCGGGGAGTGACAACCAGACACACTGGGTCGTGGGGGAGCGGGGAGGGTGCGGAGTTGTGTACAAAAAGGGCCCTGGGCAAATACCCCATTCTCCGCCTACACCCCCAATCTCTGGAAGCATTCAAATCAAAACCGAATTAATTTGCATGGTGTCTAAATCATTGGGTTCTGCATAAACAGAAGGAGATTTTGGCTGGAGTTTCCAAAGGAAGCCCTCTAGCCTTTGTGAAAGGGGGAAATGGGTGTGCTGTTTTGCATGAGGGCGCATACAGAATATGCAAATGAGGAATCTGCTGCCGGCAAAAGCAACCCTAGGCGGACAGCTGACGACCCGCATTCACGCAGAAAACGCTCCGTGTCTCCAAAGGGAGTTGTCAGCGGTACCAACCCGATTGTTTCCCCAGAAGCCCAAACAGACTCTGAATATTCATAAAATGTCCATTTAGTCATGGGACTATTAATTACCCTCCAGATCATGGCACCCAGTGACCTCACCTGCTCTCCTCCCCCAAAAATAGCTCAGAGGTACCAGCTGGAAGGGGACACAGTGAGAAAGGTTTTAGGCCCTAAGTGAAAAAGATACAGTCTCTCAGGGTCCAGGGTCCAGCTGAGGCCTTCTTTAATCATTCCTTCTCACAAGCACAGTAAAACTTAAGAGAGCACTGAGGCATGTTATTGGACACAGATAAACCGTTTTTAAAAAGCTAAGGGCTACAAATTGTTGCCTAATTTTATAGAAACACCTAAAGGGTTGAATAAATGTCATTCTTCTAAGCTACCTAAATCTCCCAGATTCTGAAAGTTTGCAGAGCTTTCTTATTTTACTTTAACTTTAAAGTGTCTACAGAAGACAGAAGTACACTCTCTGTACCTGCCAGAAAAACAAAAAGCTGATGGACCAGTGCAGCGGTTCTCAAACTTTTTGGTCTCGTGACCCTTTTACACACTCTTAGAAACAACTGAGGATGCCAACGTGCTTTTGTTTATGTGGGTTAAAGCTACCAATATTTACCATTAGAAATTGAAACGGAGAGGAACTTATTTAAAAGTATCGATAATAAACCCATTACATGTTAACACAATATGTTTTAATGAAAAAAATTACTTTATTTTCTAAAGTAAAATTAGTGAGAAGAGTGACATCGTTAAATGCCTGGCTTAACAGAGGACAGCTGGATTCTCGTACTTGCTTCTCTATTCAATTTGATGAGATGAGCTATCACATATCAGGTAGCCTCTGGAAAACTCCATTCATGAGAAAAGGGGAGGGAAAAGGCGAATGACATATCAGTATTAAAGTTTTGACCTTGCAGACCACATGAAAAGGTCTTGGGGAACCCAGCTGGAACACACTTTGAGAATCACTGCAGTAGGCTGGAGAACAGAGGATTTGATCAATGCAGATAAGAACAGCCATTTCATACCATCCCCTACACCCTTGCATAATATCACCACTGCCCTCACCTCTCCCCCCGCCAAAAAAATCTACTTCAAACCCTAAACCGGTTTCCATTGTTGGACAGACAATGACCTAATAGCCCATACTGTCACCATATTTCTATCGAACAACAAAAAAATTAACAATAACATTTTCCACTTCATGAGTGCTTAATCATTCTAGGCACTGTGCTAAACCCTTTGTACACGCATGCTGATATGTGTGTATCATACATAATAAGATACCATTGTCAGCAATCTGCAGATGTAAACTTGAGGTTAGGGAGGTTAAGTTAGTGACCATGATTGCACACCTGGTTAAGCAGCACACCTAGAAACTAAACTCAAGTCTCCAACTTCAAAGGCAGGTCTTAGCCCTTTTGTGCTAATAACTATGTTAACTCGTGGGCTGCAGAGATTTTTGAACATTCAGATCATAGAGATGGTTCATGAACATGATGAAAATAGTTAAGACCCAACTGAAGTAGGAATTACAAAAAAGGACCTCATAATACGTGAGTCACATGCAAAGATTCTGATATAGCATGTTGACTCCATGAAACACTACTCCACCAAATAAATGTTTAATATGAAACAGGCCACAATACCTTATGCATTTATTTATTCATTCATTCAATGAACATTTAATGAGACTCCACTGTGTTCCTTAATTGTCAGTGGTGTTACTTGTCTGGTTATCCTAGACTGACCTCCTCCACATCCATGCTCATAGTCAAGAAGTTTTACTAAATTCACTTGTCCAAGATAAAGCCAGAAAAATAACAAAGCAAGGCTAATCCAAATTTTTTAAAAATGTACACGTATGATTTACAAATTAAAGTGTTTGCTTAAAAATATCACCAGGAAAAACTAAGACACACTATCAACCAACAAGGAAAAAAATTAAAGTATGATCTATTCATACTACAGAATATTAATTATCAATTATGAAGGATGGAAAAAAGTTATATTCTCTAATATGGAGTGATGTCCATGACAAACAGTCAAGCATCTTAAAAACAAGATGACAAGAAGATGATTCCATTTCCATAATTTTTTAAAATACATGAATATAGATATATTCGCATTATCTACCAAATCATAAAGAGTGGGAACTCAGAAATAAGTTGGAGTAAGAGTCTGAAGCATACAGTTCTTTGGTAATGTTAAATTCATTAATTAAATGCAAAAAAAATTGCCCCCCAAAAACCTAAGTATTAAAATTCAACGATGTGAAAGTCAAACATGTATCATGACCACCTCTGTTTCGCGCTGTAGTAACTGAAAAGCCATTTAATCTGTCTTTCTCCTAAAGACTCAAGTCTTAACAGAATAATTGTGTCTTAATTCATTTTTTTTTGAAATGTACAAGGAAGTTCAGTCAGATTAAAATAAATCATCAAATCTTAAATATCGGATTCAAACATCCCTGAGGTAATTCCTACGTGGTGCTTTGGTGAATCCCAAATAGAGACCATTGCCTGATTCACACTCACAAAAGAAGCCTGGTCACACGTAGAAGGGAAAATAAAAAAGTATAACGGGAAAAGGACTATAATTAAACCCTGCTCTTCTCAGATGTAAAGAATCGTGTCTTTCAATGATCACAGCCATGCTTCAAAGCCAGAGATAAAAGCAGCCATGTGACTTGAGCAATTGATTCTTAAAGACATGATTCAAAGGTAGAAGAAAAATTTCAGAAGTGGAAAGGATATAACAGTATCTCTCTGAACTATATTTTAAATGCTTCCTTTCCCGTACTGTGTTCTCCTACGGTCCTTCTATAATATATTAGGAAAACAAAGTAATAATTTTTGTCTAAACACAGCCCTCTCCCTCTTTTCAGAGCACAGATGGGAACTATTTTACAGCCATCAAAGCATTTCTGTATCGTTCTTTCTCAAAAGAGCTTTTAATAAGATACCTTTCGCTGATAGGAAGGTATCATATATGTAATGATATATAATATAGGTCCTAGATATAGAGGACCCCAAACAATTTACAGCAAAATTATGTATTTAAGCAAGGTTTAATTCCTACCTAGCATTATTTGGCCTTAAGTGACTCCATAAGAATGTTTTCTTTTCATTAGTATTATTTTTATCCATGCTCTCTGAAAATATTGCTTATTAATCTTTCACAAAGAGTAAATCTGTGACTTCCCTTTCATTGTTCAGCTCTTTATTTAAGCAAAGAATAAGTTAATAAAGAATCTTTTCCTCTCTTCCTCCTGCTTAATATTTCTGAGGTAATAAAACAATCCTGTAAAACATCTGGAACATTCCCTCCCGGGGGCGAGGGGGGGGACATGTCTCAGGAGGATTTTGTTTCCTTTTTCCTACTAACTAGCAGTTACTTATCCGCTGCACCCAATCACTAGGCAAGTTCAAACTACTGCTAACACCAGGCAGACATTCTCCTGGAGAAGACAAATGAGTGGCTTACACTCTTTTTTGTCCTGCTGAGACCGAGCCAGATCATTTCAGAAAATGGTATTCAAGGGCAGAATGAACTTGCAGCTGCTTCAGAAGGCAATGCCCGCCATCACCCTGCCGCTCTTGACACTTTTGACACGGCCACTCACCTCCGTCTGCATTTGCATGTACTGCTTGGAGGTAAGAACTCCAAGAGGAAGTGTAGTCCTGTCCCCAAGGTCCCTTGAGGACTCCAGCCGATGACCAGGGTTAGATGCAAACAACAGCACACCCCAGGCCCCCACCCGCCCTGGCCATTTTTGCCCAAGGATCTTTTGTCAAACATTTAAGATCTTAATCAATCTTCACTCTGACCTCCCAGACCCCAAGGAAGATGGATGAGGAAGTAAGTGACCTTTCACCTGTTCTTCTATTTGTCCTGCCACAGCAGACCCATTGAAAAGACAATTGGGGAGGAACCTGCAGCCAGAGTTCTGAAGACTTGCCCATTCTCCTTTATATCCTTTCTTAAGCTCCCTTTACGCCCTGGTCTTTCTTGTCCCACTTCCAAATCACTTTTCTTTCACTCAGAAGAAAGTTGTCTTTCCTGTAGGGGAGGGGAAAAAAATGACACTCTCCAAATATCATTTTCAAATGAATGTTATTCTTTGTTAGGGCAAAGGCAATGCTTCCTATCTTTGTCCTTGACTTCTAAGAGCGGTTGTAAGATGGACTTCCCTTTTACCATTTTAACTCAACAACCTTAAAATTCAACAGCTATGACCTTGGTAAGAGCTGAGTGATAAAGGAAATGTTAGCATTAACATCAGATTAATGCTTTATGATCTAAAAGGTGATTTTTACTAATTTGACATCACTGTGTCCTCATAGCAAGTCTCTAAGCTAAGTACAATTATTATCAACCCATTTTATAGATGAACAAACCAAGGCTCAGAGGGCTGAAGAAATGCTTAAGGTCTTGCAGCTAAGTGACCAAACTGAGACACATTTCCTTGTGTTGATGTTCTTTCTGCTCTTCCTAGATAATCCTGATACTCCAGTAATGATGGCACGGATGGAGGAAACCATTTTCATTACTCTTAAGATGTTTACAGTCTTGAGTTATTCCTAAAAATTCTCACTCAAATTTGGAATTTTAGAATTGTTGTCATTCAAGTTTTTTCTTCCTCCCTAAATTCATCAGAGATTCTTACCTGGTAGTCTTAAATACAAGCAAAGTGCAAGGTTTTGTGCAAAAAGTGTCTTCTTGAAAGATTTAATCATTTTACAAGTAGCAAAGAAAATACCTGGGTAGCAAGAGTGCAGAGAACAAAGATTCTCAAAAATAGCTTAATCGACCTTCCCCTTCCATTAAATATCTCGCCTTGTGTTAGGAACAGTTTGCTCAGAAACGGACTGGACCTAAAACATGAAGCCTCACCCTTTCCATGGACCACATGATGATGAACTGGATTCCCAAGGTTATTTCCATAAAGCCAACCACTACCATGTTCAATTGCCTTTACATTCACTTCCCCCTCCATCTTTTTCTCTTTTCCTTCTCATTTGGGTTGTAAAAATGTCAAGGAGTCTCACTGTGCAGCAATGTATGAGTTACTGGGCTCTGTGACAATTGGAAATCAATGACGTTAGATACAGAGAAATGTACTAATGCCAGAAGCATGAACATTTGAGCAAGAAATGGAAGACAATGTGTGTGTGTGTGTGTTTAAATATATATAAGAATCTTGAAATGTAAAGATGTGCAAGTCCTGTCTTACAAAAATCAAAAAGGCAGAATAATTTACTCTAAAATGTGATGCAATGTCACTGCCCTATTCATTTCACTCTTCCTGCTATGATGATTGTAATTTCAGTGCCAGTAACAATGCACTCACGTATTTTCTAATGTTAATACCAGAATCTACTTCAGGGTTTCCATTTGGTACAGCTTAGCTAGTAGTTGCCAAGTCAAGAGTTAACAAAATGGCAAGAAATCAACCTTTGTAAAAACAAAACAAAACAAAAAAACCCTTGAAATTCCAACGTTTAAATTTTCAAGTTCACAAGTTTACCTTTTGACTCTAGGTCAACAGAAAAGGTTGCCAGCCTTTATTCTGTTTTACTTTTCAATGCAGTTAAAAGACAGTCATTGTTAGCTATGCCTAGAAATAACTATAGCAGATCAAGAATGACACTTATGAACTCTGAAAGGAGAAATGCATAATTCTATGACACCAAACTACCCCAAATGCAACTTTCTTTAGGTTATAACTGTTGATTTCCAATCAGTCAAGTGGATTGCTCCATAGTTAATCCCACCCTGTCATTAAGATGGTTGAAATGCCAGACAAATTGTTTGGCAGTCAGTTATTTCGGGCTCTTTAATCGCCAAATCAGATGAACCATGTGGCAATGCAGTCTACAGTTCAACAATTACCCTGAGAAAAGATTAATCTGATCTGTTCCAGAGATGGGACCGAGAGTTACACGCTTTAGTAGTAACCATAATAAGACTGGCAGCAGCAGACTATTAATAACCACTGAAAATAAATACCAAGCAAAAATTAAAATCTTGGAATAACTGCTTTTTTTTTAAGCCTTAATCCACACATGACATGAGCAATCCATATAAATATGGATTACTCCCAATCCTTCCTCAAACACAAAGCTGCTATAAAGAAGACAAGTTTGCAAACTCCCCAGAAAGGCGAAATAAGGGAAGAGGGAATTGCAGACACAGGACTTTAGGTGAGAGGGAAAAAAAAAAAAAGTCACCTTAGTAATATGATAAATAGTAATTAACATGATAAAAAAATCTGGATTTCTTCAGAAACTCAATAATCAAAATGGATTACAATTTACTATTGCCTCTGACCACAGATCGAATAAGAAGACTCTTCCTAGCTCTTTATCACCTCCTCAGGGAAATCAAGAGGTCTTTCATCAAGATTCATTTCACTTGGAAACCCTATCAATGGGTGCTCAGTGGAACATAAGGCACTTGAAACCTTGCCACTCCACTTTGCTGGGCCATGTCTACACTGGTCCACAAGGCAGGAAAAACTGGACTTTCCTCGCACAGCTCAATTTTAATCAGCAGGAGGAAACTGGAACAACAAATCCTAATTCCACCTTTAAATCATTCATGTACACATCCACACGAGGAGAGATGTTTACGGACAGGAGAACCATGGTTCGAAAATGTGTCGGCCCTCTTTAAGCAAGGATCAATCAGGGCCTTTCTTCAGCTTGTTCATTTACATTTCAGAGGGCACATCAAGCCGGTTCAGATCTAAGTGCCTGTTAGCAAATGTGTTTGGCCTTCTGCTGATTACAGCAGCATCATTTATTTTGTCAGTATTAGAATCGTCTTAGCTTTGCCACCTGGAGCTGTAGCACTTACTCATTAGACCCCTCTGTCCCACCACATCCCACAGGGGCTGCTAATTACTGGCTTTACTCCATTTAGTCTCATCTCTGATTTAATTATGTGCACTCAGCCCTAATGAAAAGTACAAGATGGCTCTCCTTACCTTGGCATTCTCCATTCCGCTCTTCATGCCCGGCATGGCACAGGCAGTTGCCAATGGGTACCAGCCATTCACCATCTGCCCCGCAGTACATTTTTGGCACATCCTTCTCTTCTGAGTTGTTGACACAGGAGCCTCGAACTTCCACCAGGGAAGACGTATCGGCCCCTGTGATGGTGTCTGGAAACTGAGCCAGATTGCGAACGGTGAGCGGACACTTCTTGTAGAACACTCGGACCGAAACCAAGGCGATGCAGGCCCCCACGTCCTGAAACGCCAGATAGAACCCCTTTTTGCTCAACGGGCCTACATCCCGGATTTCCGTGTTCAGCTTCATGATCCGGTCGCCAATGTCCACTTGGGTGAAGCTCTCGTCGGCGGCGATGGTGTCAATTTTGGCAAACTGGCTCTCTCGGATAAAACGCTCCTTGTCGTTGTCTGATTCATAGTAGTACAGGTTAAACGTCTCCTTGCAAGTGCCCATGACACCCGGAAGACTGTTGCAGTCCCTCAAGGTGAACTTGATCTCAATGTACACCCTCTGAGCCCCTTCTCGGGTGATCCAATCAGTTCGCAGCCAATTATTCTGGCTGGGCTCCATCACATTGCACACTTGGTAGGTTCGGATTGGCGTATTTTTTTCATCCATAATACTCACTTCCTCCCACTGCAAAGATCCAAAGGAAATGCATCGATTACAAACATTTCATCACACCGTGACTTATCAGTTCTATTTTACCCTCATAGCACAGTGATGATTTTTGTTGCAGTAAGAAAGAAAGCTACCCAGCACTAATTCCTCACCAAGGTGATATTATATTGGGAAAGTATTTTAATTTTCACTCTTTTGCCTCAGATCCAGAGGCTTTGCTGAATTGATTGCTTTTGAGTTCTCAGCAGTTCCTCGTTCGTGGTGGTCTAACAACCTCAAATTCACCTATTACAAGTGCTACAGGTTCAAGTGACAACAGTTCGAACTTACTCATAAATGAAAAAACTAGTATGTGTATTGTTTCAACAACTGAGCAGAGACCTGCAAATTAAGAGCAGGAAGTGCAGAGTCTGCCAAAGGAAGACAGTTATCAGTCAATCAGTGGTGCTCCTGTCAGAACTCTGCTCTCTAATACCTAAAAAAAAAAGTCTTTTTTTTTTTTTTTTTTTTTTTTTTGGCGATGTCACTACTCTTTAAAGGGGTAAAGAAAATCTCACCATTTTGGTTTTGGTAATCCCGGGAAGACAGAGAGTAAACTTTATGGTTAGATTTCTCAAATACACTGTCATTTATAATGGTAGAACACTTTTCAAGAACATGTATTCAGTCAAAAAGTTTGTATACTGTTCTTATTTTTAAAACAAAGTAAACACGAATGCACACGTGCATTGCTTCTAAATAGACTGTGGATATTGAGAATAAAACAGTAAGTGGTATTTATGAGTCAAAGCCCAAGAAAATTAAAGAAGGATAGTAGGGTTTTCTTTCAATCTACTTCCTAACATAGAGACTCTCATAGTGGGATAATCTGAGTTCAGCAAAATTCACTGTGACTAGCGTTGTAGTTTCATTCTCGCTGTGGCTTTTAAAATAATCCTAAAAGCAGCAAGATAATTTGGGGCTCCTACCAGACTGATAGACAGCCTCCAATTCTTCGTTAATATCTACAGTAATTCCTTTATATAGATCTGGTATAAATCAGCTTAAGTATCTAACACATGAATATAATTAGAAGAAAAAAGTTTAAAAAAAATTTGTATTCTGTAATAGCTATACTTAAAGCTCCATTCAAGCCAATGAAGTACACAGAATCATAACATATCTTTTAACAGGTTTCCCATCTGTGCATTGGAAAACTATTAATAGATGGAAATGTTACTATGTGAAGGGTCATAATGCATAAAATTCTGTATCCCTTTCATCTGCCACCATTATGAAAGTTTTAGAACTGGGAGAGTTAAGTGCCCTGTGGTGATTAAAATTTCTTTTTATCCACTAAGCAATAAATCACCAGTAATTTACTTATTTGGGGGAAATTCATGTAAATCCAAAAATAGATCCCCACCTTCAAAAAAACCTACTCAGCATGCTTCTCATCTCAGAACAAAGGAAATATGGAAAAACACATTTATCAATGTAAATGAAAGCACATAGGGATATCTCCACAGTTCATACACATAATTCAGGTCTAATTCGAATTTTCCAGCCGAACTTAATTGTCTAAACACATTGATCAATTCAGCAGAACAAGGACAAATCTCCCCTTAGTTTTGCATTTTACAATCAGTGTCAGAAACTCAGTATACTCCTTTAAATGAACACTGAAAAGAAATTAGGTTTTTGCTACAATGTTGCCATCAGAAACCATCACTTTCCATTATTTTCATGTTCTGCTTAGCTGTTCTGATGGAAAAATGAAAGAACAGTGACTACAATTCATTTTTGACCTGGTGGTATTGTCACATAAGGTTTCTTTTTCTTTTTAAAAATAACAACAACAACAAACAAATAAATGTCATTATTCGTCAAAATTATAATCTCAAATTTCCAGCCAAGAAAGATGTGAACTGTTCTAACAATAAGTAGAGATTTCAGAATAATCCAAAGATTCAAATACGCTTTCACACTCAGAAAGACTTTTTTAAAGCCAATCCACCCCCTACTTGTTAGATATCCAATTTACCCCTTCATTCTAGGCCCAAAAAAGTCTTCTTTATTACAAAATCTAGAAATTAATTAAACTTTATAATTTGGCACATAATTTCTCAATGGCTACTATGTAGTTTGGAAGGACTAATTCTATTATACACAAATAAAATTTCATTTTTTATGTTTCCTAACAATATTTAAAACATTACACACATGGTATTTAAGGAAAGGGAAGGAATACATTCTATATTCAGAAGTCCACATTCTGCCCATAAAAGGTTCTGGGTTGTGTACAGTCAGCTATGCACAGTTATTATTTTTTTTTTTTTAAGGGGCATGGAGACAACCAAAAGAAGTTTTGTGTCTAGAAAAAGTGACCAGGTGCTCTTTCAACAGTTCTCTGGGAGCTGGGGTGGGGGGAGGGAGATGTCTGTAGCATATTAAGTTGCAATAAAAGCTTCCCAGAAACTAGATAGACCATGAACTGTACTTGAAAATGTGTTACTCTTTGCTTTTCAATAGGTCACATGTATATTTAGTGTAACAAGTCAGGTCCAAAATCATACTAGACGTATCCTCTCTTCAAACTTGGGAACAGCCAGTAAGAAAAATAAGGCTCATTAATTTTTTTAATGCAAGTACTGATACCTTCCATCCTCAGTTTTGCCAGCAGTTCTAATACATTCGGCCTACAGAGCAATACCTCTGGTGTAGCATGGGAAAGCCTCCTTGAATCAATGACCTTTCCAGGGTATAGGATTAACAAGAGTCTGACTCTCACAAGATAAAGCTGTACCTTTCTTCGCATTCAAAGGATGAGGGCAATTGCCTGCAATCAGCGGTGAATACAGCCTGTCTACACTGCCAGAGACCTGCCAATCATTCTCCCTCCCTTTAAAAAAAAATGGTTTTGAGGGCAGACTAGAATTTTTCAGCAGAGACCCAACCAACTTCAGTCAAGTTCAGGCAGAAAAACAGGAAGGCAGGACAATCTCCATTTTATTTCAAATGGATGACAAGACTTGCTTTGGAAAAAGCCTAAAATTTTCCATTCTTGCCTTGTCTTATTTTTGAAGCCCATCTTCTATAACAGTTTCTGTGAATCTTTATTTTTTTCAATCCTTTATTGTTTATTCAATGGCCAGGTGTGGAGCGCCGTACTGGGTGCTGGCATTACAATTTTTGCCTGATAAAGACTCCTAATCTTTCACCCCCACTGCTTTTAATCAAATGGCTCAGTCGTAGACTATCAGGCATGTAAAGGTAGGATGATATGCTTAATTTTTAAAGGATTTGAGAGTTTCAGTTTGGCAGATGCCAGAGTTACACATTGTACCGATTTCTTTCCAAAGCTGATTCATTCTGACCTATTATTAAGGGGGGAGGATGGGGTAGGAGAATGTGGCTATTGACCTAATTCTATTCTCATGGCAAATTCAAGAAGAAATGAACAGTGATGCCCTCTCATACTCTATAATCCAGCCTCCCCAGTCCCCAAAGATCCAAGATTCCAAATACTTTAACTTTCATATTTAGTAACAACAATGCCAAACTTGGGGCTTTTTTTTTTTTTTTTTTCTGCATAGATGTTGCCCTTGGTACAAGTTTGTAAGGCTTTCTCTCAGCGTGCAAGTGAAAAGCAGCTGATTTAAGATTGTCATAGCAAGTTACAGAGCCCCCCGCTGCTCACACACAGAACTAAACCTGCTCCTGGTACAATTAGAAATGTTCTCTCCCTGGTATTTTTATTTATTCATTTTCCTCCTCTGGAAATAGAACAATTGCTCTAAAATTAACCCTGTCAGGACTTCATGGCTATCACTGCAATAGGCATAAATACGAATTTGGTCCCCAGATCGTATTTCTTGTTGGTGTTTTAGTCTTAAATAGGCATCTGAGGCAATGCCTCCACCAATCTCCTAGTTTGGAAACCCCTTTTGGATTCCAGTTCTTCCATGACAGAGCTATCCAAAGGGAGTATAGGATTTCTCCAACAAAGCGTAATTCACTTCATAGGCCATGGCGGAAATCTGACCCCCGGCCACAATCAACAAGAATCACACCATTAGGACTCTCAGAAAGTTGCTAATCACTCCTTTTTACCCTGTGGATCAGAGAGCAATTCGGAACTTACCCCTCCTTCCAGAGGGCTTGCTATCCACCCAAGTTCTCCCTGAACAGATCTGGAATCCAGTAAAGTAACTGCAAAAAACCAAAGAAAAATAGATTAATTTCCAATTGCAAAAAGCCAATACTACAAAAAACCATTTGCCTGAGCGTTTCCATATGTGCCGAGGGTGTGCATATCCAACTCTGATCAAAACCTAAACCCGGTCTCACTTATGTAAATAATCATTACTCACTCGATCTCTCCCCTCTTTAAATCTGCAGGTTCTTATTTATTTAACTTGCTTACCATTTAAAATTCCATCCCAGGACTCAGTTGATTCTTTTTCTAAAAAGGATGAATTGAGAATCTCAAGTACAATTCAAAAAATAAATATATCTATGTAGGGCAGTTACACTCCCAAGCAAAATCTGCATTCATCTCTGTCTGGTATCTACTAGAGTTATTTGTTTTTGCAAGTTTCAGATGACCGCATAACTCATCATCATGGTGACAGAGCCACAAGTGAATTCTATCAGAGAGTACTCAAAAGGGTCATGAAAAGGCTCTCTCCCCTACCACTTTTTTTTTTTTCCTCCACCACCAAATAAATAGGCCCTGGATGTGGTATCCGCTGCTTTTTTAAATATCAAAGTTTCAGAAGGGGG
Source organism: Aethalodelphis obliquidens (assembly GCF_003676395.1). NCBI lineage: Eukaryota > Metazoa > Chordata > Mammalia > Artiodactyla > Delphinidae > Aethalodelphis > Aethalodelphis obliquidens. The sequence continues at coordinate 16,269,607 of NW_020837946.1, read as the reverse complement.
AAATGGCAGACGTGTGGAATTAGAATGCAAATACACTTAAGTATTCTATTTGGCCTTTTTGAAGACAATCGGAGACTCCTTCCCCCAAGAGGAAATCACTGGTTTAAATTTTAGTTATGGAGGACTGCCTAATAGATTTAGTATGCTTGTGCTACACCTCAGAGTATGCATCCAGGCTTGGGGGGACCGGGAGGGCGGCTATACGACGGTCGCACCCCGCCCACGCTGGAACAGTCGTAGGCACCGAGAACATTGAAAACGACGCAATGAATTCCTAAACTCTCCGCATTGTCTTTCCCACCGAGATCTGCAGGCCTGGGGGTCGAAAGGCCCATCTCAAAGGAACCACTGGGTTATTAATTTGATCAGGGAGGCTGGCTCTTCAGGCTGGGGGAGGGGTGGGAAATGGGAAACCTTCACCCTTGCTCGTGCGCACCCCAACTCTCAGTCTCGCCCCCCGGCCCCTGAATTCTGCCCACCTCTCCTCTCATTTCACCCCGACGTCAAAGTAGTTAAAAATGAGACTCTTTCTCCTGATTTTCCCGAGAAACCTGAATTCCTAGGTTCTGTTAATTATTTTAAAATGTAGAGCCTTCCCTGGGTCGCTCCCGCCCGGAGTTGCGCCCCCCCCCCTTCTCTCCTCTTGGTCTCTAGAGAAAAGCCCGCTACATCCATTTGGATTTATGTAAGGTGGATTAGGGACACAAAGGGAACAATAAGACCCAATTTACAAAAAAAGGAAGGGAGTAGAAAGGGAGGGTAAAAGGGAGAAAAGAAAACGTGATGGGAATAAAGAGCAACAAAATGAATTAATTTTTAAGGGGGAGGAGGGGTCGGAGAGGGGTTGACCCCCCTCCTTTCTACATCAGCCTACAGCTCCATCACCGCCTTTTTTGTCTAGGGCTCCCAAGTTTTGCTCCCCAAAGAAAAAACAAGGGGGAAAAAGGAAAAAATCTCTGCGTTTGCTGCAGAGAGGTCTTGGGGGACGTCCTAACAAGAGTGCGAAGTAGTCAGGAGAACGCGGGATCCACGATACCGCTCAGAGGAACGACCCCAGGGACCGAGGGGCAGCAGGGACCGAGATGGCCCACGTCGGTAGGAGAGAGGAGATCGAAAGGGTGACAGAGCGCCTCTTTCCTCCCAAGCCTTGTCTGCCGGCAGGTGTGTGAATCTCTGGGAGGTTGCGTCCGGCGAGCTCTTGGCACCGCCCGCCCAGCCAAGGCTAAGTTGGTTTTTGGCTCCCTCCTTCGGAACAGGGAAAATGATAGATTGTACGGGGATGGATGCACGGATCCCGGAGAGATGGACAGTCGGATGGATGGATGGATGGATGGATGGATGGATGGATGGGGGAGGGTGGGGAGGTAAAGGAGTCGGCGAGCCAGTTGCGCGCAGGCTCGAGCGCGAGCATCGCCGGAACATAAGCGCACACAATCGGGGCACTCGAGCGCAGGCACACAATTGTCCGCGTCGACGCGGACACCCGCGCACCCACAGACACCCATATGCGCGCGCGCGCGCGCATACCCACACGCACACGCAACTCGCCTTTCTCTGAGATCATCAGAAACTAAATGATAAACCCCCACCTCCCCGACACAGACACACACACAGACACACACACAGACACACACAGACACACACACACACACACAGCCCTCCAGCATGTCCAAACAGACGCACATAAAACTGAGCACCTACACTGATCCAGTTGGTCCGGCACGTTCCCTTCAAACTAACCCGGTGTACAGTTGTAGGGGCAAAAAGCTAAAACTCGAGTACGTTCAGCTTGCCAGCGGGTTCCCAAGGTCTGCGGGGTGACATGAGGAGCTTGGTGTCCCCTAGGCCAGCAATCGCACCCCGACGGCGCGGGGGCCCGGCTGGGCGAAAGGTATCTGACGCCGGGTGCTAGCAATCAAATCAGGTCACCAGCGACCGGCGAGCGGCGCCACGACCGCTGCGCGGCGGAGGCCCGGCAGCCAGGTCCCGGGAAGCGCAGGGCTCGGGAAACTTTGCAGAAACCAGAGCTCGCAAAGCTTTCGCAAGAACCCGAGAGCACCACCATACCCTCAGGGACCTCCAGGTTTCCGTTCCCCCTCGACCTGGGCTGAGTGGGTAAGGGGCGGTAGGAGTAGGTCCACAAATTTTATTTATTTATTTGTTTTCTTGGCGTTGTCTCCCATGCATCCCCTCGGGGCACCTCGGGCTGCCCTCGCCGGTGGATGCCGATAAACTTTGTCCTTTCGCTACAAACTTGGGCAACCTCGCCACACGTACGGGTCACCGCCCCGAGGCAGGCTGCCCGGCCGCTCCCCGCCTTCCCTTCGCGGTTCCCCTCGCTCCAGACCCCTTTCTCCGGAGTCAAGGCGACCGCTCGCGCCGGGATCCCCCTGCACCCTCCGGCCTCGCGCTCCCGGGGACCATTCACCCGCCGATCTTCGTCTCTCTGTCCCAGACCGCAGAAAGGCCGCCCCGTTCTTACCTTCATTCGCGGGATACACCCTGGAACCGGTGACAGCGTCGCAAATCCCAAACAGAAACGAAAAGAGGAGGAAATAAAAAATCCCAGCCATGGTTCGCCGGTGCTAACGCTGCTCCTGCCGCTTCTATCCCAGTGGAATAAATGCTTAAGTTAGGAGTGCAGCAGGCTGAAGACATTGCCAAGGGGGTGGGCCCGGCCCGTGACGTGCACCCGCCAGTCCGGGGCCCGCAGCCAATAGTAGCGCAGAAGGGGCTGCCTTGCTCCGCCCCCGATGAGCAGAGCCCGCCCCTATGCCCCGCCCACTCGGCTCGGCTGGGCGCTTGGTCTCCCCGGGATTAAGGGGGCGAGTTCTGCCGCGTCCCTCCCCTGCTGGAGTGAAGCAGCGGGTCCCCTGGTCGCATCTCAGCGGTCCAGCCCCTCGACGGCGGAAGGAGCTTCGAAAGACTCTGAATTGGTTGGGGGAAGTCCGAGGAAAGGTTGGGAACCCAATCTTACGCCTCGGGCGGTTTGAGATGGAGGAAAATGCTCTTTTATTGCAATAAAAAAAGTATCAAGTTGACCTGCCTCTTTGCTGTTGCTCTTTTTCTGAGGGTCGAAGTGTTAGCCTCCCGCGCGCCCCGACTCAGGCTACACGTTCGCTCCTGCGCGCGGCCGCGGCCTCTCTCTGCTACCTGGCTCCTGGCCCCATTTTGTGTCTTTGTGGTGCATCTACATATGAAATGCTCTTTGGGGAGAGTTCTGTGGCTTGATTACTGCTTTTTTCCCAGGCTCCCAGCTGCCTGGAGAGCGGTACCTAATCAGTCCCCAACGTCGAGTGCAGCCCTCGGCCTGTCTCCAGAGACTGAACGAAAGACTTTCTAGCAACGGAGAAGCCCCCTCAGGCCCCATCTCCGCGCTCAGCAGTGGAGGGAAAGGCGCTTCCACCTCCCCGGCCCCGGGACAGGACTCCCCACCCCGGCAAGGCGCCCCGAGATGGCCTTGGCTGCCGGGAGCCAACTGTGTGTTCCCCGTGGGGAGTCCCTGGAACCGGGCCTAGCAAGTTCGGGGCCCGGGGGGTAGAGGCGAAGAGCTGAAGTGGAAGTGCCGGGACCTGCCGCAAACCCGAGCTCGGGGGCTGCCCGGAGCGGTTGCTGCCGCCCTGCGCTCCCGTTGCTCCCCTGCGCTGGTCCGGACAGCTCTCGCCGCCCCAGTAGACGGTGCTGAGCGACAGGACCCGCAGAAGTCCGCGCAGCCGCCCCCGCCGAGGTGCTGCGGGTGTCACTGTGGGCCTCCTGGGGGCCCAGGCAGCACTGGGCCCTGGTTTGTCCCCTGATGCCCCGGACGCGGGCGCAGCCAACTGAGCGCTGCCCAGAGACCGCAACGTAGCAGGCGGCCCGGGGCCCGGCCCCCGACGTGACTCGGTGAATTTCTCCGGACGTTTGAAGACGCCCCGATTCCTGACGAGGCCTCCCTCCTTCTCTCCTCCTCCCAAACCACCCCTCTTCTGGCTCCCCACGGGGTAGGGCCAGGTTTTCCTCCCGGGCCTTGGTCCCAGCGGGAAGGCGACCGCGGAGAGATGGAAGCGCCTTTCCCTCTCCGGCGGCAGCTCATCGTGAACCAAGCGCGCCACCTGCCGGCCAGAAAAGGGAGTGCGAGGCCCGCGCGGAAGGGCGAGCGGACAAAGACCGCAGCACGCAGTCCGCAGAGTAGGTGTGTCCGTGGGGTATCTTTTCATACACCCGCCCCTCTCCGGAGCACCCAGGCCACCCCTGCGCAGTGGTGGCGGGTGGCCGTGGAGAGGGCCCGGGAGTCCTGTCGCACTTCTCGCCAGCTGGATTGCAGAAGACGAAATCAGAAAGCGTTTCAAGGAGAAACTCTTAGTGTCCCAGGGGTTGCCTGAGTAGCCGCCATCCCTGAAATAGAAATCCTAGAGAAAGAACGAGGGGTGTAGGGCGGTGTGGAGGAGAAAGCAGATCGCGGCCACGGTTTCAGGGCATTGGCCTCCGTAGCACATCGTGTCTACTCCACTTGTGCAAATTCAGACCCGGGCTAATTATATGGGCAACTTTTACTTGAGCGCGCTTGGCGAGGCGCTGGGCAGTAGCCGTGCGAGTCGGTGGCCTAGAGGGACAGCTTGTGCGGCTCCAGACTTTCTGACTTCTCCGTGGAAGACCTGCTGAAATGTCACAGCCTGAGGAAGTGGATTTCAGTTATTGTAGCTACTGATTTTATACAAGTAAAAAGGGGGAAAGAAATGCACGCGGGGGATATATATGTACGTGTGCGTATAACTTATTTAAAATAACCGCACGAAGTCCTTCTAAGGAATGCATTTCTAGGTTCCTTCACGTGTCTCCCTGAGGTTTATTGAAAAAGGAGATGAACATTGGTACCTGTCATTCTGTACACAGACTCAGCGGAGAAAAAGAGCAATCCGAATTATTTTTAAAACGTTTTTAAACAATAGTTGCTTGTTGCCTCTCTGCAAGATTTGAGTGCTGCAGGTATGGGTGGTTGAAATGGGAAATCGACTGGCTGCCTCCTTAGAAACAGTAAAATTTCTAAAACATGAACCATTCCCTGCCCCCCGCCCCGGTATCTGCACACTGATTATTAAAGTCTTTCTAGCCACAGCTGCCTGAAAGCAAGGCTTCACTTGCTAGGGGACATTCAGTGATGTCCGTCCCCTTTTTTCTTCCCATTTCCCTTTTCAGGACCCAAAGCAGCCCAATAATCTGGAGACCCAAGAGGCAGGAAATGCTAACTTGGGAAAACTGAACTATAACTTCCTCTTTATAGCATTTCTGGGCTGAAGATCAGAAATGAGCTGTTGAATACTGAAGTATTTAGGATGAAAGTATACGATAGCTTGGATTTCTGTAGAAACATTGCAATAAAAAAAGAAAAAGAAAGAAAAAGAGTAAAGGAATAAATAGATGAAAGAGAATTGGGAAATTTGGGGTATATTTTTAAGTGCCGAATAATGGGACTCGTGAATTCATTATACTATTCTTTCTATGCTTAAGTGGGTTCAATGTTTTCCATAATAAAAGTTATAGTAGAAAAAAAAAAAAGAAATGAGGTGCTGAAAATTCCTCTGTCCACTGTGACAACCTAGAGGAAAAGTGTTCTAATCCAACAGTCATGATTCCTCCTTAAAAACAGGACAAAAATGAAAAAAATGATGGTGGTCCTGGTCTACCATCTATGCAAACCCCCTACTTTATTGGAAAACGCCTTGGAATTTTCAGACGTTTGAGAGTATTTGCAACAAATCAGTCACTCAGTGAAGTCGAAAGCATACAATAGAATACCACACAAAAAGCGCCTAAAATCACCTACTTTTAGTATAAATTAGCTTGACTCTTTAATAAAACTAGCCTCCCCACTGCTGTGAGAAATTGAGAGTATTTTGAATCCAATAAGAGATATGTCAAAACATATAAGCTTATAAGCTTAATGAAAATAATAATTCAATAATTTGAAATTCTTGGCATAATTGTTCTTTTTGTACAGTGCCTACCATAAAATCTTGAGCTACAAAGTACATTTTAAATGCTTATTTGAATTAAGGTTGAATTTCAAAAGTATCTGTAATTTGTAAAGGCTTTTCAAAATAACACCAAGTATCTTAGGAGTTTCTGCATCTAAACGGAGGACCAATTTTACCAAAGTAACAAGAACCTTGGACCTTTGGACAAAAAAAACAACAAAGCGAGGGCATGGAAGACTAGAGAAAAGGTTAGAATGAGAACAGGAATCCACTCTGCCTTTTACTAGACAGTCTGCCAGATTTTCTAGCTAGTGTAGCTGGACTTCCCTGGACCTTGGTCTCTTTATTAATAAATGGAGTCTCTAACTGTGCTCCAATGACTCCCTGTCATTGCCAGAACCAGGATTTTCAAGACTGACATCCCTAGTTTAACATTCTAACAGTTCCTTTACTAGCTGGGTGTCTTTGTGTAAGTTACTTAACCTCTCTGAGATATGGTTTTCTTATCTGTGAATTGTAGATAGCTATGTGATTCTTCTAAAAATGGAATAAATTTTGTAGAGCACGTACTATGGTGTCTGGTTCACGATCAGTAGCTATTATTACTTTCAAATAATATCTCATTAATAACTATTAATATTTTTAAATGTGCAATCATTTGTTCAGCTTGAAACTTCCCTTCCATAAGGAAACCAATCTCTGTGATTCACCTTATGCTCTCCATGAGAGGAGAAGGCTTTATTTCACCAACTCCTGGAGTAGGTAGGGGAAATAAATTCTAAGTGCTTCCCTTCTTTCATTGTTGATTTATTACAGCTACACTAAACTCTTATATCCCTACATGATTCAGTGGGATTTGAATCTAGGGATTGTAACTGTCTTCAAATATAATAGTTTCAAAAATAATTAAATGAAACAAGGTGTAAGGAATAAAAAATGTCACCACCAAGTCAAGATACTGGTGATAATGAATAACCAAAGCTCTAATGAAATATCAACTTTTGTCAGAAAAATGCCCCTAAACTTAGCTACCACCTGAAATATAATGATCTGAAACTATAGTTGATGGGCTTCTTAAATCTCCCAGGAAACTTTGTTGGAGATTTTATCTTTTGATGTCAAGGCTTTGCTGCTATTTCTTATGCAAATAAGAAGCAGGCCACTTGTTAGCCCTTTACACCTCAGTGGGAAAGAGAGCCCCGGAACTCAGGTCTTGACCAGTCAGACGGGTGAGATACTAAGACACAGTAAAAGACCTTCAGAATCCCTGAGGAAAAGGACAAGAAAATAAGGGTGGAGATCTCAAGGAGTCAAAACTTTTCTGAAAGTCTGTCTGGTGCTATATCTGAATTTTTGTTCAACTCAGACATTACTCAAGTGCCTACTGTGTGCCAAAGACCACGTGATTAAGATGTGAACGTTGTCTTTTCAGCCCTGGGCAGGCACGACACCCACCGCATGGGGGTGGGGGAACCGAACAGAAACCACCGGGAAACTTTTGTTCTCCTGGGAGCTGTGGAGAAGGAGGTGGAACGAGAGGAAGACACCCACCCAGTTCAGTCCTGCAGCAACTCTAGATATCCAGAACTAAACATTTTGCAGAGACAATGCACCTTTCTTCAGGAGAATTCAGAGGAGATCACTTACATCTGTTGTTGGCTATCCTGAGAACATGAGTCAAACATCAAAACTATTTGATTTTTCAGGCACGAAAGCCATGCCCGCGAAGAAATGTAGAATGTTTTTTACTTGGAACCCTTTGATACAACACCTAGCAAATGGTGTTCACTCATTCTTACTCAAAATGCCAATGTAAAGCTGCAAGTTACAGCCACTATTTTGGCTATTAAATATTTTAATATTTAATAGCTATGTTGATTTATGATTGTTAAAAGAGCTCTGGAATTACAGTTGTTTTATGATGAAAAACTAATGATAATATATATGGGGATAACATAAACTGGAACTTTTTTATTTTTAGCCCCGTTAAAAGAGAAGTAATTATCTGGTTAGAGAACCAATTTCTAGAAGCACAGCAACAGCCACTTCTCCCTTTTATTTTTTCTTTCTGAAAAACCATATGTAATTGCAGTGAAATGCTATAAGAAAAATAATAGGATTGTGAACATGATTTATGATTTAGTGCATAATGAGAATGGAAGTTTAGAAACGTAACTTTCCTTTCCCCTATCATAGTCTAAAGCATTTACAGAGTGCTTGTACCTCCAATATTTATTTTGTAATTTAAAAGATCTCTGAATATTTTAAAAATGTCTTAAATGACAGATATGTACTGTGGACAAAAAATTGTTGCCTGCCATTTCAGTAAACAATGAATACTGCTCACCACCAAGTCATCAGCCACGGCAGCTGTCCCCAACGGTGCACCCTGAGGGGAATTCGGGATCCAGAAAAACAGGATACTGGCCCTAGATAGTTAAGATGCATATCAAAGAAATAATTTCAACATGCCCAGAATCTTGCATCTTTCCATATATAGAAAAGCAATCAAATGATTAACTTGAGATGTCTGGTTTTTGTGATTAGCAGTAATCTTTTGATGTTGGATTACATGTTTTGTTTTTTTGGTGTGTGTATGTGTTTTTTGTTTTTGTTTTTGTTTTTTTAGCAAAAGCTCCTGTATATCCTGGCTCCTCTCTTACCTCTTTGGAACAGTTCCTCAGAGCTTTCTGAGAGGCTGCTTTCCCGGCCTATAGTCCTCGGTAATGCCCCGGATAAAACGTAATTCTCAACTTTTAGTTTGTGCGTTTCTTTCAGTCAGCAGTAAAATATAAATTCTTTAAATGTTTATTTAATTAATGGAATGTTATAAGCATATTTATAGAGGAAATATTGCTTTTGAAATTATGTTTATATTTTATTTCTTTAACCTAATAACTTATTTCAATTAATAAATAAGGAAAGCTTTTTGCCTGCAAAAGATTATGCCTTTTGACTGTTTATTCAAAAGGACTAAAGACGAAACTCAGCCAAAACTCCAAGAAACATAGTATAGGCTTTTTTTTTCTGAATTACAATACTACTTGAGTCCCAACGTAAATCAGTAAAACCTTATTAAAATCAATTGAACGTAAGTAAATTCCCTATATAAAGAAATAAAGTGAGGTTCATAAACATGCTTTAATAGAACTGGCATTATTTGGACATAGAATGTTTAAAACCAATGAAAAATTCGTATAAAATAAATGCTAACTCAGGAGTCTATGCACAAACCTACATCATACAACTTTAAAATATATTAAGCAGCCCTCTTTTACTTAGTTATATGTGGAATTACTTTTTCTTAGATCATGCCTATATCTGCACAAATAAACTGGCTGAAATTCAGGCCAACAATGAGTTATTTGAAGTAGGGAGGTGAAAAGAAATTCAGTTAGTAACGGATCATTTGACTCAAACTGACATTTAAAGTATATCGGTTGGACCATTTGGCTTTTTTCTTATTCAATTCTATGTGTATGCACCCCAGGTTTTCTTTTGATGGGGCAGTCAGAGAAGAAGTTAAAAATTAGGCGTTAAAAGGCAGAGAATGGTAGTCCCATGCCATTTATTATTTAAATTTGTGACTCTAGTAACACAGCCTTTTAAGAATAACATCCTTAAACATCTCTGGCTGGATTGGAAACTGAGTCATCCCAGTTTGGGATAAATCTTTCTTCTGTAGAGAATATTTGTACCTGATAAATATTATAGGATTTATCTCCTGAGACTTGATACTCCACTCTGACATTTGGGATTAACGTGTGGGTTACGATATATGGCCTGACTTTTAAGTCTCTATCTCTTGCAGCTCTGAATTAAAACAAATTTGAACCAAAACATGCACAGGTGATTATGAGAGGTATTCCAACATGCATTAACTTTAAGAGTGAGGTCCCATTGCAGAAGCTTTAACCTGCCTATTTATATTACATAGACACCTCTCAGAGGTAATTGGTCATCGGCAGGAAATTAATCAAGTCTGTTCCATTAAATGGTCAGTTTACTGCAGCTCAGTAAAGCTGGGGGCGGGGGGCGGAATGAATTGGGAGATTGGGACTGACATGTATACACTATCGATACTATGTATAAAGTAGGTAACTAAGGAGAACTTACTGTATAGCACAGGGAACTCTACTCAGTGCTCTGTGGTGACCTAAATGGGAAAGCAATCCAAAAAAGAGGGGATATATGTATACGTATAGCAGATTCACTCTGCTGTACAGTAGAAACTAACATAACACTGTAAAGCAACTATACTCCAATAAAAATTTTTAAAAAAACAAAACTGGGCCGCATATCCTCCATGTGTCTCCTTATGTTCTCGTCTGAAACGTTTATAATTTTCAATCAGATTATTATCATTTAAAACACTTCGATAAATGCCCAGTTGTGCCCATACCGCTTAGCAGGCCACCCTGGTTAAGTGACTCCAAGAACTAAAGTTACAGTGCAGAAATCACCGCGCAGGTAGAATCCAAGGCAAAGAGGAAATTCAGGATGCTCTGGGTCTTGCCATTTACCATTTTCTTTAACAATACAGTTATTGTGCCACTTTACAATATGTATTTATGTGTTATAGCTATCCATCTATTTATAAACTTGGGTGCTTGTTTTAAAACCTGACTTGGATTAAAAATAAAACTAGGCGGCTTTAAAGCTCCTCAAGGCTGCTAAGGCTGGAAGGGTCTGTGGTTTAGAAGCTTCCTCTTGCTGTATTCTGATTGAATCTGCTCAGCTCTCTGTTTTTTCCGTGTCCACCTACACACAGCTGTCCATCTCCCGGCAACCTTTTTGCTGTCAGTCAAGTGACAGCCTTGGATGGAAGCTTTGTGTGCCAAGGCATCCTGAGGCCCAGCACTACATTTAGGTAGAAAAGGAGGGGGGCACATAACTAATTCTTCTTCAAAAGCTGGTGATGAGAGCCTACCAGAGGGAGGGTTTGATCTACAGTCCTTCAGAGACTGCTTTCTCAAACACAGGCAAAAATGCAAACACATACATATACCAAACTCCCACATCTGTAGCCCAGCAATGTGACGTAATAATCACCCTGGGAAGGCAAGCATTCCAAGGCTCGTTGATGCAAAGAATAAAGCTCCCTTGCTGAATCTTTTTGGGGACTGGTGCCCAAGAATAGTCCTAGTTTCTCTCCTAGTTTGAGTGATCAGAGGTTCTAGCTTCCCCTTTCTCGGATTGATTGATTCTTAGCTGACCTGTAAGTACTGATATCTCTTCATAAAATTACTTGGGAACATTTATTTTTGCTAATTGGAAAGTAGCTGGAGGAATGTTATGCTTGAGACTTTGCACGGATTGCATCTTGTATAATGTAATGTCTTAATATCGGAAGGAGGTTGCATTCTACAATAGGAAGCCCCGCTATTGAGATGTTTCTATTTGTACAGTAGATTACTTCTCTGAAAAGTCAGATAGGTCATTAGCACAAATTAAAATTCCAATCTCTAGAAAGAGAGACTGGATTAAGACGTAAGCCTCATTTTAATTCCTTTGTTTTTATTTTGTGCCATCTGCATTCTGATTATGAGTCTCTAAAGCTGAACATCATATTTCCTGATCTGCTAAAGTTGCAGGATCTTTAAACCAAATGTTCCAAGTTTACTCTAAAATCACTAGGAGCCCTGATATTCTCTAAAAATAAACGGATTAATTTTCGCCTTGTCACAGGAAATAAAATATATTTGCCTCTGTTTCGATTAAGATATATACCACCTGAAATATTTAATATATTATAACATGGTAATATATTATAGCTTACTTTTTTGTAGTAGCTGTACTCAAGTTTTACTTTTACTATGTTTCTATTTTTATTTTTTGTTTTCTTGGAGATAAGAAGATATAAAAGTAAAACGCATGAAAGGTATAGATTTGAATATTATAGCTTATCATCTTGTGTAAATGATCTGTTTTGCTGTGGGTCTGGGAGCACTGTCGCTTATAACATTTGGGTTTCTGGTCTACCAGGCAAAAGGCAAGCAGTAGTTTTTCAGGGGCAAGAGTGTAACCAATAAACCTGAGCAAATAACTTTATAACCCTGGAGCTTACTTGGGATGTTAACACAGATGGTTGGCAAATCCATGGGGAATGTTGAGCAAATGTTTGATTCGCCAATGCCTTAAACCTGTTGAGTGCAAAGCTAATAATTACCACGGAAATAATTTTGTGATTCTTTTTTTCTAAACACAGCGAATCTTCAAAAACAGTGCTTCTTTCGGTACTTAGTATAAAAAAATAGAACAAATCTAAATGTAAAGAATTCTGGAAAAATATACACACATGAAAGTAAGAGTTGCAAAGATAGAAAAGCCTTAAACTTTTAGAATTAAAGCCATATTATTGATTATTTTCAGTTTACACAGATCCTTCTTCAAAGATAATTTACCTATTTATAATTCTCTAATATGTTTTGCTCTTCATGTTCTGATGAAATTCACATGCATAATTCAAATCTAATATCACTTAGAGTTCAACATTTTTGCCAATTGATTAATTTTCAAACTGATGAAATTGGTGAGAACAAATGAAGTAGTACTCGGAATTAATATTTTAAAGCTCTTGGAAACCCCCAATAAATTACACTTGGTTGTGGATAGAAATGGGCTTTCAATAAATTGTCTTCTTGGTAAGATAATGCCAAGAATAATATTGGTCTTTAGAATTCAATTTGGGTCGGTTTGGTGTATTTTAATACAAAGTGTGCTTGGAGATTATCTGTACAAATACGCATACACATAAGAACAAACTCACACAAGCCTAGAAATACTCTTGGCAAGCCACTGAGGTTAATTATCTCTATAAAGAATATGCTTTCGAGTAATACCATCTTGCCTTCTAACTCAGAATAAAAGCAGTTTATATAGGGGAAAGGGAGAAGGATGATTGATTAAAGAAAAAAATAAACTCCTTAAAAATTGGCATCTGTATAAAATTGCCTCTTGTAACTTCAAAATAAGTTATTGATTTTCTCTTTCAAGTCCATATTATTGAATTTCTCCTTAATTCTTTCTTCACCATGGAAAACATACATTTTTCCATTTATGTTCAGGGTATTTAATTTGGGAAATAACCGTAAAAAATGAATTTCAGGAGGTAGTCATATTGTGTGTGGACAGGTGTTTTCCTTTAGGTATATTCGTCAAGGAATCAGGTTGTAATTAACCGATGCTATAAAATTGAACTAGCTGATGGTGAAAATTTTCCCCAAAGTTTGGGAGGTTTGCTTCTTTTCTGTGACCACATAGGATTTGCACTGACTTTCTTTATGGGGCCCATTAATTATAGCCATTTGGGAAATAAATACAGATTTTTCATACAATTACTTGCTTGCTGCCAAACCAAAATGGATGGCCTTGGGTTACACCGTATTGGACAAATGTGCCCATTTCCATAAACAGAGTATCTAACTACATTCCCCATTGTCTCTGCAGTCCACTTTTGATTTCAGGAGCCTGAAGCCTGTCCCCCAAAGCCACCAGCATTAGCTTCTTTTTAGGGCTGATTATTTGCCTGCCCCCAACACAGAGAGAAATAAAATGCGAAACAAACACAAATGGCTTGGCTACTTGTTAGCAAGTGTGCTTAAAAGTTAGATGGTTTAGAAGATTCAAAGTCGTGATTAAAATGAGGTTCAGAGAAACTAAGGCTTTTTCATTTTTTTCCCTGTTCTCACTTTTTGTCAGGAATCAAAGAAAATTTAGAATTGTCTGAACTTTTAAAAATACTGTCAGAATTAAGCATTGTATAAAAACCTATTTCTCCATGGATGTGACATAATAGACTCATAGAAAGATTTAACGGTGAAAGGTCTGACCATTTGAGAGTAAGCTTGACTGCCCATGACATGGGATTTGTAACTTTATTGAGACCCAAACTCAAATTGTGCATCTATGGCTAAAGCAGGAGAGAGAATCATTTAGTTAAAAGACCCTAACTGTCCATCTGATATTCAACCTCATCTCAGCTCTCATGTTTTCTGTTCTTCTTCTCACACACAGTAACTCTCTTTACATTTATCACATTCTAGGAGGGAAATGTATGCCCTAGTGAGAGCCTCAGTTTCTTCGTCTGTAGAATGGGACTAATAATAGCGCCCACTTCAGGATTGTTATAGGAATTCAGTGAGATACTCTATATTCAGCCATAGACATAGTGCCTGGCACAAAATAATGGTTTGTTGTTAACATTATTGTACCTTAATTTGGTGAGGTGCTAGATAACTGCAGTAAATCATTTTTTTAAAATTGGACCATACATTTTTATTATTTAATGTAATTGTCTGAAAGATGTTTTTAAAGAGCCTCACAAGTACTTTTTCACCAAAAATGTACTGTTTCCATTTGTTATTAGTCTTAAATGCAGAGGTAGACGCACTGTTAGTCCATGGGAATTGTCTTCTTCCTGTGTACCATCTCTTGCAGAGATTAATCTGTTTTTATATGTAGATATCTTACATGGTGACCACACACACAAACTGCTTCTTTGCTTGGCTATCACAAAGTGTGAGTCTTGATTTCTTTCCTATACCTGAAATTTACACGGAAGTAAAGATGTCAGTCAAAATTTCTTTCTCCCAAACACAGATGACAAAATCTGAACTAATGGAATGTAGATACTATGTATAACTTAACAAAGCAGAGCATAAAAATCAAACAATTTAACTCAGGGTACTACAAGAACATGTTACACAGTGAAAGAAACGCCATATTAAGAAAGCAAGAATCTTAGATTCTGGATTGTTTGATATTGGACAAGTAATCACATCTCTTTAAGCCTCCGTTTTCAATCTAGAGCATCTTGATCTAGATGATTGAAAGGATCATCTTCCTTTCAATGCTAAAATAATATAATCCTAGTTCTACCAATTTTCACACTTCTTCCTTGAGGAAGAATAAAGCTTCATATTCAGTCACTTCAAAGTAATTATCCGCTATTCATAAGCAAAGCAAACATCAAATGGTTCATATGCAACTTGATGTTTTTGTATGTAAATCCTAATTTCTGTTAAAATTCTATAAGAACAGTTAAAACCTATTTTGCATTTTATATAAAAAAGCTCTATTTTCTAAAATTACATGTTTAAAAATTCAAACCTATTAAAGAAATATATGAAATGCTCTATATACTTAACTTTTGTTATAATGTTAACCTTTATTGTGTTGATGAATGCCAGCTTATGAATTCATAACTCTCACAGTTAGAGGGTCTTCATAAATAAAGCAACCCACTTAGAGCTGCATTTTTCAAATAGCAAGGCAACAAGCAGACCAACAGATGGATGCATTTTTAATTAGTCAATCTATTGCTATCTTTTGGTTAGAAAATTTTCCTGCGGGTGGTAACAAATCTTTTATTGGGAGCAAAAATAAGGACGATCTCAGAATGACAGGTTTCCTAAAAGAATTTATATTTCAATACTTTGATAGCCTATTCAGGTTTTGTAAAGTGATAAATTAAACTAAATTATTGGTGGAAAAACAAATCAAACAAAATAATTTGAGGTTATTGTAAATCTGAGACATGAATAAAATTACCATCAGAATCTAGTTTCTTTCATGTTTACTGATTTTAACTGAATTAAGTAAGCAGCCAGTATGATCTAATTCAATTCAAGGCTGTTTTTGCAATATTGTAAGGAAATAATCTACAATATTAAGCTGCAATTTTTAATTTGCATTATACTGACAAATAACTTTAGAAAAAGATGCACTTTGTTTTGGAAAAATTGTTATAAAAATGAGAAGATAATATTTATCAAAAGAACCCAGATGCAAAACTGTGAAAGGTTTTCAGAGATTATATTGGGTGGTTCCGAATTTTAAAAGCTGTCTTTTTATAAAAAGAAAAAAACGGTCTATCAGGTTATCTCTTCATATGCACAGAGTAAAGGCAATGGAGAAATGGAGTAATTATTTCCATAATTCAGGCACTTAAAACTTTCTTCTGAAATATCCAAATGATTGATATGATAATTATGACTGAATTAGTCAAATTACTCTTTCACAGTTTGCCTTCTCATTACACTAGTAGATACAATCTAAGTGTGGATGTAACATTTATAAATGCAGAAGACTAAACTCATAGCTTACAGTACCTTTCAAGATTCATTCAATTATATATAATCACTTACTTTTTGGCAACATAGATAGTAACAATTTATCATCCTCTTCTTCAAAAGCACCTATTTAGAACTTTTTTCTCTGGGACACTTTAGCCTGGCTATACAAAAGATTTCAACCTGCAACGCTAGACCATTATAACCATACAACTATTACCAGCATCTGTGGCATATACACACATGAAATATAGGTAACAATGTAAACATTGGGCTTAGAATTAAATGAATAATGAGTTTAACAATATTTTACCAGGCCATTTAATAGTGTCAAGATATTACATGTTTCTGCAGAGGCTACCAAAAAAAAAAAGAGAGAGAGAGAGAGAATCAGTCCTAAATTAGAAATTCACTGGATTGTTTCTATAGAAAATCTGATGACAATTTGTATATTTTTTTCATTTTAATTGACTACACTTTTACATCTTTATAAGTCAGAAACATACTATAAGTATAGATGGGAGAAAAACAAGTATACAAATTTTCTAAATGATCTACTAGTAAATCCAGGTATAGAAACCAAGAGAGTCTCCTGGAATCTAGTCTCATTATCTTGATGAAAGTTATTTAGAAAACGAGGTGTACCTTTTGCCTTCAGAAAATGAATTAAGAACATAATTGTTGATCATGCCTGGGGAAAAATGCTTTAACATTAATAAAAGAAAGAAGGCAAAAGACCTATTTGGCTTAATTTTCCTTCTTTTTCAATGAGATGAAGAGATAACTTTCAAACTGGAAAGAGGAGGAAAAAAAGATTAAAAATTTAAGCAGTCAAAAATTAGTCTCTACATTAGATGCCAGGCTAATGTGATAACCACGGCAGATACAGTTTCCCCAGGATGAGGGAAAGAAAGAAGAAAGGAGAGAGCAACTTTAAATAACTATAAATCTCCAAGTACAGTTGACCTCTTCCCCAGGAAAATAAAATAACTTACAGGTACGATTGTGGAATAGCAGCTGATAACCTTTAAGACACCGTGAGGATGGATGGAATATGGAAAAAGTGGCAAGCTGCAAATGGTGTCTTGTTATTTGAAAAGTTAAAATGTTGAACTACAGAAATTGTAAACCAGTAAGATCAATAACAAAGTCTGGCAAAATGTCCTAACACTCCTAACAGACTGTTAAAGATACAGCTTGGGAACGTGTAGAGAAGGAGGAGGTGATCACTAGGCATCAGAATTATTTCACTGAATTCAAACCATACTTCAATGTCTAGAAGATTTCTGGCAATTGTAGGCACACAATAAATCATTACTGACTGCCATTGTTTTCTGGTAGAATAGTTTGTCCAGATAACACCACAGTGCATACTGATTTTAGAAAAACAGTTGATAAAGTCTCTTTAATAATGGACAAGGTGGCTCCGTCTAGTTCAGTACATTTATCAGTGAGTAAAATGACATCGAAAGCAAGTTTATCATGTCTTTGACTGGCACACGGCTGAGAAGCCCAGCTAGTTTACTGAGAAAGAAGCAGACAAAATTACCTGGTAATAAAGCGCACAAGTAAAATTCTATGGAGGTAAACATAAAGCCTTGGGTTTCAAGTTTTAAAAGATCAATTATGTAAGTCTGGGATAAAGAAGTTATGACTTCATAACAGTTTATATGAAAAAATATCTATTAGGTTGAGCGGACGAGAAGTTCAACATGTGTCAACAATGGGACAGAGGAGGTGATGAAACAAATGCAGTCTTAGGCTGTGTCGGGTAGAAGAGATGGAATAGTCTTACTGTTTCTACACAGTGTGCACCACATCTGGAGTTGGATGTCCTCTTCTGGATCTCTCATTTTTACAGGGACATTGACAAATGACAAAAGTCTGGAGGAGGGCAACAAGGATGGTTGAGCCTCGAGGCCATGACTTACGAGAAATTGTTGAGGGGAGTGGGTAATGTTTAACAAAGAAGCTTAGCTTAGCAGACCATGACAGCTGTCTTCAAGTAAATGGAGGGCTGTCATGTGGATGAGAAGCACCCTTACTCTACTTTTTTTCCAAGGGCAGAACTAAGATTAGTGGGTAGCTTTTATGAAGGAAGCAGATTTCTTGCCAATGTAAGGAAAAGCATTGTTGTAATTTGAGTTCTTCTCTATCTTATATTCTGTAAAGTAGGGGCCCCAGGGAGAGACTCAAGCAGAGCCTGGTTAGCCATCCATCAGCATTGCTTTAAGAGGGAATTCCTGTATTGATGGGAAAACCGAATTCTTTAACCTCTAAGAGTATTTATGAAATGATGGCTAAAACAAGAAAATTGCTAGGCAATCCAGAAAGAATTAGGTATGGAAATTCTGCATAGATTCCAGCTATTGTAAACATCTGTAAAGATTAAGAAGGAAGTATTGATCAGAGGGGAGGTTTAGAAGAGAAATCTATCATCTAGGACAGTGTTGTCCATAAAAATATAATATGGAACATATATGTGAGTCACATATGTAATTTTAAATGTTTTAGTAGCCATTTTATAAAATAAAAAAGCTAATAATATATTTTATTTGACCCCATATATCTGAAATATTACCATTTCAATATACAATCCAAATTAAAAAATTTATTGAGATAATTTACACTCTTTTTTTCATATTAAGTCTTTGAAGACCTTTGTGTATATTACAGTTACTTATGGCCCATCTCAATTTCAACTAATCTCGTTTCAAGGGCTCAAAACCCACATGTGGCGAGTGGGAGCTTAAATCCCTAAGCATGGCTGGTTAAAATAAAAGAAGTTTTTAGTAAAATCAGGAAGAACTGTACAGGTTACCAAGACACTCCAAAGACACAGCCAAAATAAAGAGGGTAAAGCTGTGGAATGTTTTCTTCTGGTAACCACGATAGTGATAAGGGCCAGGAATACAGGTGGAGTTTGACCAAACAGCCGAGAATCCATCTGAGGCTGAACTGCACCTGCCCCACTCCTGGTTGCTCTGGCAACCAGACTCCCTCCCCATGCTAATGACATTATAATGAGAACATCCACATGCAAATGAATTAAGCAGTAATTACAGGCAGATCCTCACTTGTTCTACTAGCTCCATTTACGGTGGGGGTGGTGGTGGTGGTTGAGAGAGGACTTGGGCAGAGTTTGATACTGAACAGAGGAGATAGCAGAAGGAAAGGATCTGAGTTATGAAATCAAATGGTGTCTGGAGCCTGTACACCAGGCAATAAAGGCACGTAGTTACAGATCCACATTTCCCGTTTTCCCTGCTGTTACCATCACTCGGGGAGAGAGAGACCACCCAGGGGAAAGAGGCAAAGAACAGGGAGACAGCAGCAACTTCACAAGGAAGGCCAGGTTTAGGGAGAAATGCTAACACCTCCCCCGACCCCTCACCAATTTCAAAATAAATTGCTTATGAACTGTTCCACCTCTCAACCCACCCATGGGGAGCTACAGTGAAAAACGTTGAAACTCTGGGAAGAGATAAAAAGAAGGAAGCCTGTCCTTTATTCTCCGGTCTGGTTTGCTTTTAATTGCTTTTTACAGTTTCCCCAAGTAGATCAGAGCCATGTATTAATTAACAGTGAACATGTTGAATGCTGAACTTCAGAAACTTGATAACCCTGGCAACAAGGAGAACTTGGCTGATGTGGGAACAGTGAATATACTGAGGCTTTGCATCTTGTAGGAACTTTTAGGTTTCCAGAACCTTTTAAGGTCTCTTGGGAAAAAAAAATTAATAATAATAATATATATATATATATATATATATATACATACACATAAAGAAAAATCTGGTTGCTATTTTCAGAAAATATTCAGAAAATATTTCAGAGAATATTCAGAAAATATTCATGCTATTTCAGAAATTATTAAACAATTAGATGTGTATTAAAGGGTATATCACTTTGACCACCACACCAATAAGAATAACATAATTAGCAGTATACATCAGTAATAGCCTGCAAATGTGGGTTTATAAAGGAATAATAGAGCACTCTTCTCTTTCTTTTGGAATAACAGAGAATATTATAGTGCTTACTACATGCTGGGGACTATTCTAAGTTACACAGCAACTCTATAAGGTAAGCTTTATTGTTAGCCCATTTTACAGATGAGGAAATAAAGTAACTTGCCTAAGCTCAGAAGTGGCAGAGACAAGAACTGATTCAGTTAGCTTGGCTCCAGAATTCTCTGATATGTTACAAAATGTCTAGGATAGAATCTTCAAAAAGATAAACCGGTTTTTGTTAATGGTTAATTTTTATTGACAGCAAAATAATCAACTATTTTGCTGTCTATTCGATAGGGCTACTAATCTAGTGTAATTATTTATTTAGTTATCATATTTAGAGCAAAAGATGGAATAAAGGATAGGCCAGTCTGGCAGAATGGAAAGTTCACACAGAGCGTGAAAGGAAGGTGGTGGTAAGGGCTGACCTGTGAAGGAATGTTAAGACAAAGAGGCTCCAGAAAGTTGCCATTGAAAATCTCTGATGTGGGAGAAACAGTATTAACAGTATTTAGCAGTAGAGTGTCAGGGTAGGAGGGAAAAGAGTCTTGAGCTACTGAGAGCAGTGAAACTATTATTTTTTTTTAACCCAAGTGCTTGCATGCAAATACTGCAGTAATAGGAATGAAGAAAATAATCAATGAACAGAAATTTCCAAGGAAAAAACCCAAGTGAAACTCTGGATATTGAATGGAGTGGGAAACCTGAGGAAAACAGAAAAGAAGAGGAACAGCTCAGGATTAAATGCAGGACCTCCTGTCAAAGTGAGTAGGTGACAGAAATAGGGATGTTTCAGTGGCAATTAGATTAGGGCAGACTTTCAGCTTGAACTTTTTTGATATTTTGAGCCAGATAATTCTTTGTTATGGGGGCTGTCTTTTGGACCCCAGGATGTTCAGCATTACCCTTGGCCTCTACCCACTAGATGCCAGTAGCAGCTCTTCCCGGTGTGATAATGTCTCCAGATATTGCCAAATGTCCCCAGGAGGTGGGGGGACGGGCAGCGGCAAAATCACCCTCCACTGAGAACCACTGGCTGAGGGAAATAGAGTGTGAGTTTAGCAGGCTTTGAGGCAGTAGTGGGACGATCCGGTGAAAAGATCCAGGAGACCTGGGAAGCGCATAATTGAAATTCCAGAGAGAGATAAGAGCTCAGTATGAAGATTTTGTATTAGCTCCCAAAGAAGCAATAGTGGATGATACTTCTGGTGATGATTTAGAGCAACAACAACAAACAAACAAAAACCCCACAGAGCTCTGGAGTAAGCAGAACTTGAAAGAGGGAAAAACACCAATGAAGGGAACAGAGGCAGGATCCTGAGGTGAGGAAAAGGAAGCTAGGTTGGGTGATGTGAGCATCTCTATGGATGGAGCTGGTGGAGGAAGCGCTGGGCCATAGTTCCAGGAGTGGCTGAGCTGCCACTGCGAAAGGTGCTGTTGGTTAGGATGAGAATAGGTCTCCATGTGTGCGTGTATGAGTGTGTGTGTATGTGTGTGTGTGTGTGTGTGTGTGTGTGTGTCGGAGGGGGTTGATGGTGGTGGTGGTGCAGAAATTAGATTTCATAAAGTTAAGGAATGAGCAGGTGGTGATGAAGAGATGATGGCAATGAGTCTGGATTATTTTTTGAAGAACTCTGGCACTGACGGCTACAGGAGAACTAGGGCACCTTGGAAAATGGCAAGGATGAAAGAATTTTCTTTTTAGGATATGAAATAATAGAGAAAGTTTTCAGGCAGGCAGCCAGGAGCTATCAAAAGACAACAGAGGGGCCAGGGAATTGCAGAAAGATCACGGGCCCCAGTTTGATCCTTCAAGCAAGAAGGCAGAACTTCTGAGATGAACATCCCTCTATAAACTCCCAAGAAACTAGAAACTCTTCCTAGAAACTCCCAAGAGCAAGAGGTAGAACAGAAAACAAAGCTGCAAATTTACTTCTTGGTGAAACTGGGAAATCAACTCCAAAGTATTTACTTTGTAAGAGAAAGGGGCTTTTCACCATATGCCTTTCATACTTTTTGATGTTTGACTCATATAAATGTATTATTAGTTTTTGCAAAAAATTAAATACTTTTGCTTAAAGAAAGGCAAGAGCTGGAAAATAAAAAATGCTTTTGTGGTTTTCTCTTAAAGAGAGAATTCTAGAATGGCATCGTGCATGGTTTTAAAGACCCATTATCTGTGGGTGTGGGGCTGTACAAAATTGGTCTTTTGCTAACTGTCTCAGTTGTTTGGATGTTGAAGTTAAACAAACATAGTGTCATGAGTAAGTGTGCTGAAGGGGAGTATCTTACACAATTGGTAAGAAAAGTAGATTTTAAGTTTTTGGAATCATCTATTTTTTTTAGTTTGTTCAAAGTATAATCCCAAGTCCCCTAGAAGAAAGACTCTTTAACAACTGAAGTCTCTCATTATGGAAATTTACCTTCCATTTTTATCAACATTTTCATCTATCTATGCATTTGGAGCTAACTAGAATTAGAGGTGTTTACTACATACAAAAATTTCAGATTGTTTTAATTCAGTTTAAATTATTCTAAAAGTACACACACTCACTGAAACTTTTAAAATAGTGTATGTGCAAGAAAATCTCCCCATTCATCACTGTAGTCGCTTACCATCAGCAAATCTAATGTAGGCATTAATAATGCATCCTTTCTGGCAAACGTGAACATTATATAAAATTCAGGAATCTAAGTATTGACTACAACATGCTGAACTTGGTTTCATTTAATTGATTTTAAGGGCCTTTATTTCATGAGTCATGGAATAATACCTTGAGGATTTTAGAAATTTTAATCATAAAGCTTTATTATGTTTTATCTATAACCTTCTTTCCTACTCCTTTTCAGCCGCTCTGTGGAAAAGTACTTATTGAAAATGATTTACTGAAAAAGATTATTTGTGCAATGCATACTAAAATACTCTGCGTAAAGCACTTCATTTGAATGAAGAAATATTTTACATTACAGCTGACGTTAGAAGATCATAATTACACACGTGAAAAGTCTTCTCGGTGTTCTTCTTTTATCTACTTCCAAAGGAACACGTGTATTTCATATATATTCTAACATTCGCACGTATTTTTTTGAGTGCCAGCCACTATGTGAAGTGCTCAGACTGCTGTAGGGAGCAAGTAACAAAGTCCCTGTCCTCTTAGAGGCCACTTCTAGTCGGGGAGAGGGACAAGAAAGCAAGTAAGCAAATCACATCATGCAATGAGTGATAAAGGTGATGGCAGTGACGTGGACATATACACACTCCCAAATGTAAAATAGCTAGTGGGAAGTAGCCGCATGGCACAGGGAGATCAGCTCGGTGCTTTGTGACCACCTAGAGGGGTGGGATTGGGGGGGGGTGGGAGGGAGATGTAAGAGGGAGGAGATATGGGGATATATGTATACGTATAGCTGATTCACTTTGTTATACAGCAGAAACTAACCCACCATTGTAAAGCAATTTTACTCCAATAAAGATGTTAAAAAAAAAAAAGGTGATGGCAGCTGAAGGTGGAGGCACACTGCAGCTACAGGAGTGAAATGTCAGAGAAGGCCGCTCAGATGAGGTCGTATATCCACATATGGACTGTGTTCTCTGGTGTGCCCACAATGTTTACATACGCAATGTATAAATTACATTTTCATACATATCTTTATGCTGAGTTAAACCCTTACTCATCCAAGTTAGAGTGTCAGTCTCCAAGTGCCTGATCAAAAAGGAAGAGATATTTAAAATGTCAATTAATTTATCAATATTTTAGCATAGTCTCTTACTTGCATTGCATCTGGTTATTTAAATTATAGTTTAATTCTAACAAGAAAACATTGTTTATAGGAAACATATAGTGAATAAATTCTTTTGTCCTTAGGTTTGTATTTTTTTTGACTTGGATTTCAAGAACTGGGTTATATATGGTATTTTTATTGTATCTTGAATAACATCAATTTGCTCTTAATACTTAGTCATAACCATGTATTTAATCTTGCTTTGTGACTTTTCCCAACCTACATTTTGGTTCCCAATTTATAAATGAGAACCAAATCAGAATTTTCTCACAAACAGAGTAAGAACTTGTCATTTCCGCCAGGTAATCTCTCCCATTAGTATCCATGATAAATATGAAATATTTTTATTGCATCAATGCCTCCAAATAAAAGTTGTTTCAGGATGCGATACAATATTAACATCGTACCAACTTCTGGAACTCAAGCAAGACAATATATTCAGGAATGGATACAACAACTTGACCACAATATAAGTTAACTCTTTGGGTGTGTGTGGAACATGTTAGAAGAAACAAGAAGAATAATAACCTAGGAAGAAAGTAATTAATATGGGTATATTCAAAGGATGTGGGAATAGTGATGAAAACACTGTACTATGGGGTTTTCCCGGATAAACTTGAAGTGCCGACTTCAGGATATGGTTGGTAATTTCATAGGGTTTTTTCCAAATACAGCAATGCATTCAGTCAGCAAGAGTCCCAATTATTTTGCACTCAGACAAGTTATTGTCTTAGAGAACTGTCCTTTATTCGTAGTTTTATATATTCCTATGATTTAGTAACAAACACACCTGGATGCACCTGCAAATGGGCTATTTATACTATGGTATATACAAGCCTAGAACATGAAGTGTGGGCACAATTTTTAGGGTTTGGACCTGTAAAATTATTCTGAACAAGCACAGGACTTTCAGGTTACTAATGTCCTCAATTCAAGTGACAAAATCAAACTGCTTAACTTTATATTTTTTGATATGGTCCAAGTCAATAATTTCAAACCTTGTTTTATTTTCACTCTGCACGTTGTCTTCAGTTTTCTTATACAGTCTTTGGAAATACTGAAAACAAAAACAGAAGCAAAACCTTTTGAAACCAACTGATTAGTCATCAAGCAACCAGTAAGTGTATAATATGGAATTAGGCCCTGTGAGGACCAAAGGGGCACCACTACCCGTGGCCTCTGCACTTGGAGAGCTTGTAATTTTGTTGGAAGATGAGATAAAAACAAATAGTTTAAGAAGTTAAAACAAGAGAATATAATATAAATTTAATCATAACACATTATAACGTCAAATGTGTGTGTCTTCATGCCATTTCATACTTTGAAATTAAATGAAACACACTTGGATGTGAGGACAGGTTGTCATCATACTGTGATCTGGAGACATAGTTTGTTTGTTTTTCTTGCTCGTCTTAACCCAATTCTGTATTTTGTATATTTGAGATAATTACTTTAAAGTAAGATCTGTAAGGAAAACTGAAAGCAGTGGAAGCGAGTCTGGGCCTAATCTCTGTGTCTCTGAGCAGCTGTCCCCATGAGTCCTTCTGAGCACCCATGTGTCCTTGCCTGGCCCATGTTGTCCTGGCCTTCTTGGAACAGCGTGGTCGTGCTAACCCAGTTTATGAGAGATCCAGCAACATCTGGTGGCGCTGGCATCCTTGTTCAGCTCTGATTGTCTCTCCCTGTCACCAGATGAATTGTCCTGAGTGGTTGTTGAGGTGTGCGATAATAAAGCCTGCATTAGCAAACGTTGGTGTGGGGTGGGCAGAGGCATTCCTGGGCCTCCCCATGCAGTACAGCAAGAAAGGCGAGGTGGCAGGATGCACAAAAGTGCTGATGCCAGAAGGCCTGACACGCCGCAGGCGGTACGTGACATCTAGTGGCTTTGGCTGATCTTGGGTGTGATGTGTGTCAGAGTCATGATGGATGACTTTCAGCTCTTTCCCATTAAATCATATCGGTAAGAAATCCCCTCTTCCTCAAATGTCTTTTTGTTCCCCCACCCCTGAGCTGCAGATGGTGTCTACCCACGCATCCCCATTGTGGGAGGCCTACAGAGGACCTGCCATTCTTCTGGACATCCTGCTCACGGTTGAACTGCTAGCATTCAATTAAGACTCAAAATTATGGCTTTGGGCAGTTTAACCTCTTTTATCACAGAGTAATGGTAGTTTCTGTGGCCATTTGGGAATTTCCAGACTTCCCACTTATTTATTTCATTAAGATCTTAAAGGAGAGAATCAGTGGATAAAATAAAGGCAATGGTTTTTATCTACTCACTGCAGAATGAAACTCTTCTTTACAAAGAAAAAAATACTCTCTTTGTGAATAAACCCATTTGTATACATACATGAATGTATGTATACACCACCATATGAAGTGATCTCTCAATTGCAAAATTCAGCCTAGGAATACTCGTATTAGGTGCAAAGGTTAAACATATATGAATTGATAGTAGACCAAAGTAATAGCTTCTTCTTTCTTTTTCCCTTTAGCTCAGTGACATAGATTTTACATGTATGATTTATGTAACAAATATCTTTTACTTAGGAAAGGCTGCAATAATGAGTAACGAATAATGTGGAAAGGGGCAGACTGATATATGGCCTTTTCTGTTCCTTTCTTATGATTGTTCCAAGCATTGTACAAAAGAGAATACCAGCTGTAGTTATGGATAAATCAGTGAATGAGCATAAGGATTTTTCTGAAGTAGGGAAAAAATCAACATGTCATCTGGGTTGCTCCCAGGTTCAACATAACCTGTTCCAGAAAACTCAGATGGAATATTCCAGAATAATGTTCAAATATTTGTGCATTGAAGTGACATTAGTTAGAGAGGGTAAGAGCCTGGAAAGCTCAGATTCATTTTAAATAGTCAGTCTCAGACTCCAGGGAACAGGTAAATTGGGTTTAGAGGGTAGGATCAAGGTACATACCTTGATGATTATCAGTGGAATGTTAGAATTCCCAGGAAGCGTTCCTGTGTGAACAGATAAAGAATTAAATGACTCTTGGAAAAGTCAGTATCAGGAGGAACACTCAGTTAAAGAAAGAGATAAGAAAGCCATCAAAATAGGAAAGTTAATAAAAAAGAGACAGGAATTTAGCTGAGGAAAAAGACGAAAAGATTCATGGATGTCATAAATACAAGGCTCTGGGCCACTGACTGAGAAGACTAATGGTTTTTGAAGGCTGACATAGTTAAATGATAATCCTTACCTACACCAAGTATGACGGGAAAATCATAATATCTAACACTTCAGCACTTACTATGTGCCACTCTTCTAAGTGTTCTGCATGTATCAAGCAACCTTTTGAAAGATAGCTGCCCAATCTATGAATATATAATTTAATATGGTGTCTGTTGTGGCCTCCCATGTATGTGTATTCTCCTAAGGCACTGTTTCCCAAATTACCAAATCATATGATTCTCTGGGTGCTATTTAAAAATACAGGTTCCTAGGGTCCTCCCACAGAGGTCTAAGCTGGGCTAAGAGCCTTTACTCTTAATAAGTAACCAGATAATTTGTTTTATGCTCAGAACATTTTGGAAAACACTGAGTTAAGGAAAAATGACAAGTTTTCTAGATTATTTGTTTACTTTTTAAGATAATATTTCCACGTTCAGAAGTAAGCCTAGCAAAAATTTATACTTTACGTATATATTATTGGGCAGTGGACACAATACATATCTTTGAGTGATTGTGTGAACACCTTGGATTATAGAATATTACTAAAGAAAGTTAGCCTAAAGTTCAAGGGTAGCTTGACAATGGATAAAGGAAATTTTCAAGTAAAAGTCTTGCCTGGTCTGTTTTAATTAGAATTCTTCAGAATAAATGACTTATAATGAGGACATTGCTTGTTATGAAATGGCCTAATGACTGTGGGTCTTGTCAAAGTGAATGGATCAAGGCTTGTTTCTGAGACCAAAATGGTGTCCAGTGCATCTCTCTCATTTAACTACGAAACATCTAAAAGAGGATTTTGCATTCTAACGAGATGCCACCCTACACTGCTTAGGCAAGCTCAAAGTCTTCTTTTCTATCAACTCTGAAACATCTAGAATTCTGACTTGAATTAGCAGGACTCTAGGAGTCAAAAAGACTAGAAAAGAGGAGTTTTTTTTCTTTTGAAATTCTGACTATAGCAATTCTCTTATTCAAAACAGTTACTTGAGCACTCTGCAAAAATCCCCAGACGTCTGTCTACAGTGTTACAGGAGAAAATGGGGGTATAAAGGTGATTGAAAATCACTTCCATTTGTAAAGGCCATAACTTGTCAAAATCAAACAAGTTCCAAGGTAAAAATGTTATCAGTAGTGTGCTGGGCTCTCAGAAAATCCACACACAGAGGAAAATGTAGATGTGTGGGTCCACAGGGCTGCCAAGCCATTTCTGGGCATCAGACTCCTAATCACGAGAGGGATGCAGGAGTGAAACGACGGTGTGGGGAATGACTTCATCCTGACAAAAGTTGGGGCTTTAGCCCAGTTACTAAATAATGAATCCAAAAATCAAGCTGAATATTTATCAAACTTTAAATTTTCAATACACGAATTTGAAGCATCATTACAGTAAACGGGTTATGAATATGTGATTGTCACCTAAGAAAAGTTGTGATTCGATTATCCTTAAAGAAAATATAAGCTTTATCTCTTGGTAAAAATGCTCTCATGAAATCAAAGGACAAGTGGAGGAGAAGTGAGGGGACCGGAGTCTCTCGACTTTGGCACTGTTGATATTTTGGGTTGAATACTTCTTTTTGAGCGGGGAGTCTGGCTTGTGCCTTGCAAGATGTTGAGCAGCATCCCTGGTCTCTACTTACTAGATGCCTGTGGCACTCCCCACCCAGTTGTGGCAATCAAAAATATCGCGGGGCTTCCCTGGTGGCGCAGTGGTTGAGAGTCTGCCTGCCAATGCAGGGGGCACGGGTTCGTGCCCCGGATCCCACATGCCGCGGAGCAGCTGGGCCCGTGAGCCATGGCTGCTGAGCCTGCGCATCTGGAGCCTGTGCTCCGCAACGGGAGAGGCCGCAGCAGTGAGAGGCCCGCGTACCACACACACACACACACACACACACACACACACACACACACTCTATATATATATACATCTCCAAACATTGCCACATGTCTCCTGGTGAGGGATGGTGGATTCTCCTCAGTTGAGAACGACTGCTGTTGTGTAAGCATCCCTCAGAGGAATGCTATTCCATTTTACCAGACTATTTTACTCACTTCTCAAGAAAATGTCCCCAGGGTGTTTGTAATCAATGGTAGTACAATAATGTTCTTTTTGGCTATGGAACAGTGGCCTCTTTTTTTCTTATCCTGACATTTCTAAAATCCCTGAAAATGGATTCACTAGTACCTTCCAAAGCATACTGCTCACGGCATGCTGATATAAACAGACGGATTGGGGGAGAGAGCATTTCCCTTAGAAATTCCAGATGTTGCAGGAAGCGGACTCACTCTTCAGTAGTCCACTCTTGTCCTTCCAACAAATAGTAAAGGGATATTTTCTACTGGGAGGTGACTTCCCTTCTCTGGACACATTTTTATTTTGTTTGTTTTACCATACTTAGTGCTAAGAAGACATAAGCCTCAGTGTCTCTAGGTTTATTTAAAATGTCTTGTATTCCCCTCCCACATATAGCCCCTTGCATAATCCACTCTACAGTAGTTTTCTTCTACTTCACAGTTCAATGAAAATCTCTGTGGCAAGAAATCCTACGTCCTTGAATAACACTTTGTTTTATGTAGGTGGAGGCTGCATTTTGCTTGCAGGTGAAGTAAGCCCAGGAAACTAGCCTATTAAACACGTAAAGAACTTCGGTCCCAGTAAAAGTCAGATAATATTCAGGACCTAGAAGGACAGGAAAACACTGCTCTCCATAATAACCCTACAATATAATAAATAGCCTCAAAATGAATTCTGGTACATTTGTGGAGGACATTAGCCTCATAGAAATAGATTGCCCCAAATTTGTATTATTTTTCAAAACAGTATTTTCAATTACTATATCTATATTCTAAGGGCAGAAATGTGCATATCTGTTAATGTACATATTTATAGCTAACTATCATTAGGAAGCACATTGCTTCCTAAATGTATTTTGCTACAGAGAATAAAGTTAGCACTTTCAGTGCTAACCTATTTGATCAAACTTTACCTTGAATCATAAATTTGTCTTCCCCCTAGTAGGCTAAATAGAATTATGGGTTTTTTTTTTTTCAATTTTATTTATTTATTTGGTTGCGTTGGGTCTTCGTTGTTGCACGCGGGCTTTCTCTAGTTGCGGCAAGCCAGGGTTACTCTTCGTTGCAGTGCATGGGCATCTCATTGTGGTGGCTTCTCTTGTTGCAGAGCATGGGCTCTAGGTGCAGGGGCTTCAGTAGTTGTGGCACATGTGCTCAGTAGTTGTGGCTCGTGGGCTCTAGAGCACAGGCTCAGTAGTTGTGGTGCACAGGCTTAGTTGCTCGTGGCATGTGGGATCTTCCCAGACCAGGGATCGAACCTGTGGCTCCTGAATTGGCAGGCGGATCCTTAACCACTGTGCCACCAGGGAAGTCCCAAATCATGGATTATTAATTTGCTTTTTCTCCTCTTTCTGAAGGTATGAGCTTGCATTTCTGATAACCATCTGCTCTCACGTGTTCCCTGTCTCGTACTGTGTCACACGCCCTCTCCCTCTCCCTCTCTCCCCTGCACCCTGTTACTGTAGAATGGTAGAAAACAGTTGAGTTCATTGGCTTGAATGAGATGAAAGTTCTATAAGGTCAGAGGCAGAGACATTTTTAAAAGACCGAATTACTTAAAATTACGTGCATGCAATAGGACTCTCTAAAAGATCGTTTAAGAGTCCCAAGAATTTTTTTTTCCCAAGAAATCAGCAGTTGTTATTTAGCGTAGAGTACTACTTAATATTCACTTCAATCAATGTCCCATCTCTAATGATTGCTTCTCTGAGTGGCATCCACCCAGGGCTCCAGTGATAAATATTTAATAAAGGGAACTCCCTCTACTTTTTTTTCTTTTTCCCTTATGCATTAAATTAATTACATGATTTTAACAAGTAAAGCTGCTCTCTCAAATGGTACTATGTCAATATTTCACTATCTTGAAAACCCTCTCTGTACCTGGTTGTTTTACAGTGAAACATTTTTAAAGATTAAAGTTTTGGGGGTGGATTTGGGCAGGAAAAAATACTATAAAATTTTGACGCTTAGCCCATAAAGTGGAAACGTTCTAATGTGCTTCCCTTCTTCAGAGTTGGTGGGCATTGCTCCATATTTGGTCATTTCAACAGTACGGCATAGAAATTTTGCTTCCTGCAAAGGGGAAAATAAAGACATTTTACTGGCTTTGTGGAGCGCTTGATTTCCCAGAGACTTTTTTTTCTCCTTTTCTTCTTCTTCTTTTTTTTTTTTTTTCTTTTTCTTTTTCTTCTGGTAGAATTCTCTGTGTGCTGAAGACATTCTGTTCTGGTGAGCTCTGCACTTCTTATTCATGGCAATTACGTTCACATCTTTGATCTTGGATGAGATCGCTTGTGAATATTTTGTTCTATTTATGTCTTTGATCTGGTTTCTTGTGATTTTTTTTAAGGTTGTGTTTTTACTCAAAAGAGATTCAGCCTACAATATCTAAAAAGTAAAAAGAGGTGGAATTTATTTTATCCATATGACATTGTCTTTTTAGGTATATGGATAAATTAGACTGTCTCTGCACATCCTCCGTGCCTTCTTCCAGTATACTGATAATTTGTGTTTTTCAGCTGTCATAACAGTGGAAATCTCAACGATCAGATGGATTGCAACGTGGTTGATCAAATTCAGCTCTACAGTTTTGCAATCTTGTTATTCCACTTGTCATAAAAGAATCAAATCGATCTTCCAATGATATGGACGGTGATATAGCTGGAGAATAGTAAGAGTATAAATTCATAGAATTCCTGCTTATGGATGGCTTAAGAAGTCTTATTTATTTGTTATTACCATGATCATTTTATTTCATATGAATTTATTTTCTTGTTTATGTAACATATCATTTACACTCAGGTTTCAAGAATTCACCCAGGTAGCTTCAAGGTGATATGTAAGGGGAGATTAGGTAATCAGATAACAGCTAGCGGTCACTGTAGTGATGGCGAAGTGTTATGAATAAGGGAGCCGCATGGGACCTAGGAATGTACATGACAAAAATTGGTCACCATGGCAACATTTGAGCAGTGGGAGACAGGAGCTGAACTGAGCAACACAGAACTGCAGTGGCCTGATTGAAAAGAACTGCCTATAATTTAGCTTGACTGACTCATTATGTAATATGTTTTTTGTACTATGCAAATGACTATAGAAATGTGAGAATCCAAAAAAGTCTATAAATTTAGACTGCAATAAAAAACATACACCTTTCTTTGGAAGCAAGATTAGAATTCCAATTTGTAGCAAGCAAGCCAGAGGGTTTTTTGTTCCTAATGATCTTAGACTGTAAGCATTATCACAGGTATTTCTCTATAAAGCCACGTCTATAAATAGGATTTCCATATTTTAGAGGCTTATTTACACAAACGCTAAATATCATTTTATAAAAGCAAGTAAAACCAGAATTAGAAGGCATAGAAAAGTGGCACAAATACAAGAAATTGCTAAGCTGAATAGCTCCATGGTGAGCTTCCTCATAGAAAATATAGTTCAATAGAATTTTCCTTTTAATTTCCTTCTAGCAAGTGTTTGCTCCTTGAATTATGTGGATAATTGTCTTTATTTTCCTTTTCAATCCATTTGTGTGGCACAGAATTAGTTACAGAGATATAAAGGACCTCAAATATCTTTGTGATCTGGTAAACAAAAGCTGACTGGTGTTTTACAGTTTTATGTTTATATAAGCTAAGGGACCTCTAACGTGTGTGGATAAGGACGAGTCGAATATAACCTGTTCAAAATGTTTTAGGAGCAACGATACCTCAGTTTATACCTCTTCTAAACATGAAGTCTATTCCTGAGATTCAGCAGTGTTGAGCATACAAGCACTTTATATATCATTTAAACAGGATGATGAAGAATCATATAGTTTAATGGCAATATCTCTGCTAAGCTGTGCATGTGGTAATAATAATAAACTTATTAGTAGCTATAGAAATAGACCTTAAATTTACTGAGTATTATGTATATGCCAGGTGCTCTGTTGCCTCATTTAATTCTCCTAAAATTGCTGCAAGTTAGAAACAAACATTCCCCAGTTTTGCGATTGAGGCTTAGAGAGCTTAAGTAATTTGCCCAAAGTTACACAGATAGTAAATTTCCCTGATTAGAACCTAGGGCCATCTGGTTCCCAAACCTTATTTTCTAAGCATGGTTCCTTTTTGCCACGTATTCAGATTACTTCTTAATAAGGCCTTTCTCCTCTATTCTTATTACTAACACTTTTCTCTGCTCAGATCATCTCTTATCAATTAATTTCAGCCCTTCCTTGATGAGTCCCGCCTGGCTTCCAGTCCTACACCCAGACACTGGAAACTTAACTTCTTTGCTTTGTAATCTAACACTCACAAACTTGTCTCTTATAAATTTTCTAATTGTAAAGTTTTCTTCCCTTATGATAATGTATCACTTAGCCTTTCCTTCTATTTTATTTGGCCAAACTAGATTAGGAAGAAGAATTTGTCTTTGTTTAAGTCTTGAATGTCCTCATTCAAGTAATGTTTGTGTATAGATATCGTGAAGGGATCAGGAAGTAAAAAAGAAGAACTGGCTAGGATTTACTAGAACTCAA
The DNA here is from genome assembly GCF_003676395.1 of Aethalodelphis obliquidens. NCBI lineage: Eukaryota > Metazoa > Chordata > Mammalia > Artiodactyla > Delphinidae > Aethalodelphis > Aethalodelphis obliquidens. The sequence continues at coordinate 16,236,007 of NW_020837946.1, read as the reverse complement.
AACTGACTTAGGCTGGAAGCAATGAGTCAGGGGGGTTCTCTATTCTTGGTTCTGGTTCCTGTCACTCAACATTATATTTGTGATTATTCTTCCATGTTGCGTTGTGTAGCAGTAGTTTGTTACGTGCCATTTCTGTATGCTATTCCACTGTATGATCATTCTACAATTTAGGTATCTTGGTTGTTTCCAGTTTGGGGCTAGTATGAATATTCTAGCATGTATCTTTTAAGAAATATATGCACACATTTCTTTAGGTGCTACAGTTGGTGGGACATGGGAGAGGCATCTGATCAACTCTTGGCAGTAAATACTACCTTAGTGTTTTCAAACATGATTGTACCATTTACCTTACCACCAGCAAACAACATAGGAAAATTCCACTTGTTTTACATCTTCACCAGCACTTGGTGTTGTCAAAGGTTTTAATTTTAGCCATTCAGAAGTTGTGAGGTGGTATTGTTTTTGATCACTGAGACTAAGCAACCTTTCACATGTATGTGGTCTGTATGGATATCTTCTTTTATAAGGCACCTTTTCAAGTATCTTGCCCATTCTTTTATTTGGCCATCTGTCTTTCCCTTATTGGTTTTTAGAAGTGTTCATTTTAAGTCATAAATCAATGCACTGATAAATTATATACATGGGAAACTGTTCACTCTTTTTCTCTTTTTCCCTTCTTTCCAGATCTTTATCTATTTTCTTCTTTTATGGCATTTGAGTATTAGTTAAAATACAGTCTAGTCTACCATTATAAAAATCCCAAAATGCAGTGGCTTAAATAAGGTAGAAATTATATCTTTCTCATGTAACAGTCTAAATAGCCCAGGATGTTGAGAAGCTCAGCTGTGTTGGGAACCAAGTCTCCATTGAAATATCTGAAATCTTGAAGGTATTGCTTTTATCCTGAAGGTAGATTCATCACCATTTTCACGCTTAGACTCAGGGGTAAAAGGAAGAGGGGCATGCTTCTTCTCCTTTATGGATAGGGCTCAAAGATTACACACCTCAACTCACATCTCATTATCCAGATTCTAGCTTTATGGCCAAACCTCCCCCCTAGCATAAAGGCTGGAAAATATACTCTTAATCTGATGCTGGTTTGACCTCTCTAAAGCCTCTATTCTGTGGAATAAGGGGAGAAAGAATATTGTTGATTGACTGCAGTCTTTGCCCTCACTCAATTGCCAGATCTCTAATCCCTGAATTTAGAGGTAGAAAGATTTCCCAAGTAGGCACCTCCAGTGTGTTTCTTTCAGATTACAAGACTGGGATCTGAAAAGTACTTGATACCAGGCCCCTCCCCCCAGGTAGTAGTCCCCAACAGAGATAACATTTCAAAAGTTTTCCCCTAGTAGATTAAGAGTTTGCATAAAAATTTCACATGGAAACAAATTTAGATATATTTAGATTGCCAATTAAGGTCACATCATTTATAAACCAGTGAGTGACAGTGTTTGGTGGTTTGTACTAGTTTTTTTTTTTTTTTTTTTTGGCTGCGTTAGGTCTTCGTTGCTTCACGCAAGCTTTCTCTAGTTGCAGCGAGTGGAGGCTACTCTTTGTTGCAGTGCACGGGCTTCTCATTGTGGTGGTTTCTCTTGTTGTAGAGCATGGGCTCAGTAGTTGTGGCACACAGGCTTAGTTGCTCCGCGGCATGTGGGATCTTCCTGGACCAGGGATCAAACCGTGTCCCCTGCATTGGCAGGTGGATTCTTAACTGCTGTGCCACCAGGGAAGTCCCTGTACTAGTTTTTTAGGGCTGCTGTAACAAATACCACAGACTAGGTGGCTTAAACCTCAGAAATTTATTTTCTCACGATTCTGGAGGCTAGAATTCCAAGATGAAGGTGTCAGCCAAATTGTTTTCTTCTGAGACCTCTCTTCTTGTCTTGTAGATGGACTTCTCCCTGTGTCTTCACATGGTCTTTTCTCTATATGTATCTGTGCCCTAATCATTTCTTCTTATAAGGACACCAGTCATACAAAATGAGGACCCACCTTGGTGACCTAATTTAATTTAATTACCTCTTTAAAACTCTGTCTCTAAATGCAGTCACATTTTGAGGTATAAGAGGTTAGGGTTTTAACATATGAATTTGGAGAGTGACATAATTCAGCCCAAAACAGGTGTGGAAAGGATTTTAGTTGATCGTGGTGATGTAGCTATCTACACAAATAAATCTTAACCAAAGAAAAAGAAAGTTTTGTGAGACTTTTCAGGCTAGCAAGTTTTAACTGTGTTATTTTAACAATTTCTAAAGTTTCCAGAGAGAGACATCAGCAAGATGACCAAATAAGACATCCCTCCCTTGTGTCACCCCACCCAAACAATTTGGCATCTGTCCATAGACAAAGGTGCCTTTGTGGGAGCTCAGCGCTCCAGGTAAGAGTGAGACCTGGTGTAGTCCATGAACGAGGAGAGCAGTTTTGAGAAGACAGGCCCACACCAGGCAGCTGACCTGCCAACTGTGGTCCCAGCTATAGACCTGAAAACAACTCTCTGCCTCTGAGGGCTCAGTTACAGGCCCTTTTGGCTTTGGTCTGTCACCAGCACCATATGCCTGGGACCCAGGAGGAGCCTCCACCCACCCATGTGTCAGGTAATAGGCACACAGACCTCGGTACTGGCTATGAACACAGAAGTGCCTCATGAACTTGCTCCAGCCCCTCTCCCCTCTGGGACCCCCTGGAGAACACCGTCTCAGACAATCATCCACGAATGAGAGAGCCTTTGTGGAAGTCTCTTCCAGCAGAGAAGTCCTAGCACCCTGTTGTGGAAAAAATCAAGATGGGATGCATCAGGCAGGTGAGAGGAACAGTTTGACTTAACCTGCATCACCCCTTCTGCAAGGTGGCACAGTTCAGTGCCAAGAGAGCTTTTCTTGGCCCGTGATTTCTCCTGAGGGCAGGGAAGTGATACTGTGTGAGTAAGCGCCTGGCTTCCTCATCTTTGTCAGACAGTGCCAAAAAGGCCCATTTCCCTCTTGCCACATCCAGAGTACTGTGTTGTATGCCTGGGGGCATGAGCGGTAGGAGAACAACAGCCATGGCTCAGAACAGAACATATCAAGTGGACGTAGATCCCACTAACCACATCAGAGACTCAATGGGGAGGCCTGCCCACGAGCCACTGGGGATACTTTGCTTACAGATCTCCCCAGCTGATCCACGGGCATCTCCAGCACTCATCACACTTTACCCATATACCTCTGCACCATGGTTGACCTCTTGTGCATGTTCCAGATGGTGGCAAGAGCAAGCTGTTGCAGATGGCTGGTAAGCACGTACAGAAAGCTGACCCAAATATACAGGCCTGGAATAGACCGCTCTTGGGAAAGCAAAAGAGAGCTTTCAGCACATGGCCTGGCTCTGCAGGATCTAGAGAATACAAACAAGCTCAAGATTTCTGCTACAAGAGGGAGCAAGAAGTGAGGAGCAGGTGTATCCATAGAAAGTCTGAGAAAGCCTCAGAATACCTAGCAGAGCTGATGGAAGGTATCTCTCTCCTGAAGTCAGTCAGTAAAGACTGCAGGGTGTGACCGCTACTTTCACTGTGAAGACAACAATGCAAGACTTTAATGAACGTGAAAAATCAAGGCAATACTATGAAGGGAGCACAGTAATTTCTAGTAACCTACCCTAAAGGCATGGAGGTCTGTGTTTTATGTCACAAGGAATTCAAAATAGTTGTTTTAAGGAAGCTCAGTGAGTTACTAGAAAACACAGAAAGACAATTCAATGAAATAAGGAAAACAATACACATACAAAATAAAAAGTTTAACAAAGAGATAGAAATTGTAAAAAAGATCCAAACTGAAATTCTGGAGCTGATGAATACAGTGAATGAAAAAAAAAAAGAAAAAGAAAAACAGAGAAAATCAATATCAGAATGGATCAAGCAGAAGAAAGAATATGTGAATTGAAAGGCAGTACATTTAAAATTATCCAGTCAGAGAAGAACAAAGAAAAAAGATTGAAAAGGAATGAATAAAGCCTACTTGATCTGTGGAATACCACTAAAAATGACAATCTGTGGTTGATGGAGTCCCAGAAGGAGAAGAGAGGGAGAAGGGTGCAGAAAGCTTATTTAAAGAAATAATGGCTGGGAATTCCCAAATCTGGGAAGAGATTTGAACATTCAAGTTCATGTAGCTCATAGGTCCCCAAACAAACTCAACTTAAAAATGTCTTCTCCAAGACATGTTATAATAAATAAAAAATATAATAAAATACAGTAAGTAAAAATCCAAGAAACATTATAATAAAAAAACCCCAAAAATAAAGAGGGAATCTTAAAAGCAGCAAGAGAAAAGAAGTTTGCAATTTACAAGGGAACCCCCATAAAACTATCCCCCATAACACTATAAGTGAATTTTTTAGTAGAAACCTTACTGACCAAGAGGTAAGAATAATATATTCCAAATGCTGAAAGAAAAAAAATTGCAACCAAAACTACTCTATGCAACAAAATTGTCCTTCTGAAATGAGGGAGAGATAGAGACTTCCCCAGACAAACAAAAGCTGAGGGAATTCATCACCACTAGACCTGACTTATAAGAAATGCTGAAAAGAATCTTCAAGCTGAAATAAAAGGATACTAATTAGTAACATGAAAACATAAAACACAGTGATAAAAGTGAGTATATAGTCAAATTCAGAATACTTTAAAACTGTAATATGGTGACGTGTTAACCACTTAACTCTAGTATAAAGGTTAAAGGACAAAAGTATTAAAAATAATTGTAGCTACAATAATTTTTTAAATAAATAATAGTATAAGAGGAAGTAAACTATTTCATTAAATATATAAAAGAGGAGATTAAAAGGGCAGAGGTTTTTCTTTTTTTTCCTTTTTTTATATGATCAAAGTTGTTATCAGCATAAAATAGATAGCTATATCTATAAGATGTTTTAAGCCCCATGGTAACCACAAAGGAAAAACCTACAGTAGATACACAAAAGATAAAAAGAAGGAAATCAATGCATACCCCTATTGAAAATTATCAAGTCACAAAGAAAGACAGAAATACAGGAAGAAAGGAACATGGGCCAGAAAACAATAAGACATTAGTAAGCCCTCACCTATCAATAACTACTCTAAATGTAAATGGATTAAATTCTCCAGTAAAAAGGCACAGAATAGCTGAATGGAAAAAAGAAAAAAGATGAGAGACCTGACTATACACTGCCTACAAGAGACTCACTTTAGCTTCAAGGATACATACTGGCTCAAAATGAAGAGCTGGAAGAAGATATTACATGCAAGTGGAAACCAAAAGGCAACAAAGGTAATTATGCTTATAGGAAATAAAATAGAATTTGACTCCAAAGCTGTAACAAGAGATAAAGAGGACCATTATATAATGATAAAGGTGTACATTCATCAAGAGAACATAACAATCATAAGTAGATATGCACTGAACATGGGAGCACTCCAAATATATTAAGCAAATACTAACAGATCTGAAGTGAAAAATAGATAAAAATACAATAATATTAGGGTAGTTTAATACCTCACGTCCCCAATAGGTAAATCATCCAGGCAGAAAAATCAATAAGGAAATGGCAGATCTGAACTGTACTTTAGATCAAGTGAACCTAACAGATATGTGGAGAACATTCCATCCAAGAGCAGCAGAACACATATTCTTCTCAAGTGCAAATGGAACATTCTCCAGGATAGATCACATATTAGGTCACAAAACAAGTGTTAGCAAATTTAAGAAGATTTAAAACATACCAAGTATCTTTTATGACCACAGTGGTATGGAAGTAGAAATCAATAGCAGGAAGAAAACTGAAAATTTCACAGTATCTGAGAATTAAATAATACACTTCTGAACAACAAATGGGTTAAAAGAAGAAATAAAAAGGGAAATTAAAAAAATCTTAAAACACACAAAAATGAAAACACAATATACCAAAACTTATGTGTTGCAGCAAAAACAGTTCTAAGAGGAAAGTTTATAGTGATAAACACTTACATTAAGAATCTTATTCAGCTATAAAAAGGAAGGAAATTCTGCCATATGTGACAACAGAGAAAGACAAACACTATATGATTTCATTTACGTGTGGGATCTAAAAAAGCTAAACTCAGAACAGAGACTAGAATGGTGGTTGTCAGGCCTGGGGGGTGGGGGAGAAAGGAAAGATGTTGGTCAAAGTGTTCAAACTTCTAGTTATAAGATGAGTAAGTTCTGGGGATCTAAGGTATAGCATAGTGATAATAGTTAACAACACTATATTACATGCTTGAAAATTGCTAAGAGAGTAAACTGTAAATATTCTTACTACACACACACAAAATAATTACATGAGGTGATGGAGATGTTAACTAACCCTATCATGGTAATAATTTTGCAATAGATATTGATACATATATCAAATCATCACCTGTACACAATTATGTTTCACATAATTATATCTCAATAAAGCTGGGGGAAATTTTTGTCCAACAGTTGCAAGGTTTCTCTCTTCCCTTGTGAACTTGGGTGTGAATGTTTGTGAGGGTTATCCCCTCTTCCCCCATTCTTAATTACTGAGGCTCTTTGTTTGTGTGTTACTGAAGATTCCAATCACCAAACATTGCCATGTTCCTATGCAGAAGTGAATTGCTACAGCTGATGTGAGTATCAGGAGCACACCTACCCTTAACTGCAGGCCTAGAAGTGAGAACAGAGGTTTCTTCTCAAACCACTCAAGCTGCCTGTTGGTTGTAGGCTTGAAGGTACTGATGGGGTTTCCTATGGCCAGACAAAGAAGATCCAGGGCTTGGGATAAGAGTTCCTCATGCTGTGAGTATAGAAACCAGAGCAGGAACTCTGAAATGAGGCAAGTAATATGAGGGGCACACTGAGACCCTGAGGCAGGTGCAGGGGAAATAGCAGGCAATGGTGGACAGGGAGAGCCGCGGTGGAGGGAGTGGCTCTTAGCCACGATGTGGAAACAGGGCAGACGCTGACCCTCTTTTACCTTCGTCATTCTGCCTCACCTCTCTTGCCATCACTGACAAGTAGATAAGAAGGGTGTTTGGAACAGTGGAAGGGATATAAGGGCTTGGAAGGAAAGAGAATTGTAAGATATACAGTAGCTGGAGGAAAGAGGGGCTGATATAGAAGTGGAAAGAATGGAGAGTTTCTATAGCAATGCAGCTGGAGTTGTTACCCCAGGCAAAGCTAAATGTAAGTTTCATTTCCCATGCTCACCATAGTAAACCTACATAATCTTTTCTTTTTTTAACATTATATTTTATTTATTTTTATTTTTTGGCTGTGTTGGATCTTCGTTGCTGCATGCGGGCTTTCTCTAGTTGCAGCAAGCGGGGGCTACTCTTTGTTGCGGTGCACGGGCTCTAGGTGTGCTTCGGTAGTTGCGGCATGCAGACCCAGTAGTTGTGGTTCTCAGGCTCTAGAGCACAGTCTCAGTAGTTGTGGCGCACAGGCTTCGTTGCTCCGCGGCATGCGGGATCTTTCCAGTCCAGGGATCAAGCCAGTGTCCCCTGCATTGGCAGGCAGATTCTTAACCACTGCACCATCAGGGAAGCCCCCTACATAATTTTTTAATCATATATACTTTTGTGTTTTGTTTTTTTACCAGGAACAATGGTAATGTGGCCATTTTTTCCAACTGTAAAAAAATAAACCACATCACAAGTAAAGGCTGAATTAGTTTAATTAAATTTAAATTTATTTAGTAGTTGTGAGACTCAAAGCCTCTTTTAGAAATTCTACATCTTACATTTAATTCCGGAAAAACACATACTTTAATTTGATATAACAATAAAAATTATAGAAATGGATGAATATGTTTATCTGTGACTATTTTTTGCATACTAGATGTTATAAGAAAAGAGCATGAAGTCATTCAGATATAAAAGTATTTGAGTTCTCTCCGTGCATGCATATTCTTTGCATTTGCATCTCTCTGTATACTTAGTGCATCTGTGTCAAAGCAGCTCTATACACAGAGCCACATCTCCACTGGAGCCATTACCTACATATGGTGAAGATATAATTCTAAACAAATAACTAAGCCGTCGCCTAATTTTTCTTTTGTTTCCTCACTCCTATTGCCTATTAGTATCTCTGTACTGAATGCTTACTGGAAGAAAAGCACTGTGCTAGCTAGCTGTGATGAGGTTTAACCTGGTCTGAAGAAATGCTCTTTGCCCTTCAGCAATTTAGGAACTAAGTGGGGTGACAGCCATCCCAATTCCCAGCCCATATGTCAGGGGAGAGGACTGTCATATGGCTACATAATGATGATCACTCTGTCGAGGTTCTTTCCTCTGTAGGCACAGAACTCTGTGGCCTGCTCAGACTCGACATATATTAGATTTGCTGTCTGGAAGATCTGTACCATCTGGGACCTAGTAGGATGGGCCAAGAGTACACGTGGTGTATAGTTCCTGTGGTTTTTTTCAGGAAGCTGGGCAGCTATGCAGCGTGGACTTGAAGGAGTCCGTTGTAACAAGGGTTTTAATACACATGGAGTTGGAGATGGGAGAAGGGTTTCTTTTTACTCTGAGAAGACTTCAGAAGGAAGGTGAGGTGAAGCCCATGGAACAGAAGACTCAAAGTGAGGGAACAGAAAGAAGCACATTTTTATAAATTTGCCATCGTTTGTACATATTTACAATGCAGTCAAAGTGGTAAGAAAGAGGGAGGGGTGGTAAGTCTGTTTCTTGTTCACAAGCTTTGGAAGTAATTAATTCAGGAAAGACTTATGACTTATGGAGTGCCTGATGTGTACCAGGTACTGTCCTACATCCTGGGGAAACATCAATGAAGAAAAACAAATCTGCTGCTTTTGTGGAGTTTATGTTTTAATGGTGAGAGAAATAAATAGATATGTTATATATTATCTTAGAAGGTAACAAGTGCTATGGGAAAAATGAAGTTGGCTTAAGAGGATGGAGGGTTATGGGAAACAATAACATTTGAGCAGAGACTTGAAAGAAGTGAGGGTGATAAGCCATGGATATAACGGAACAGAAGAAACAAGAAGTGCAAAGGCCCTGAGGTGGCAACAAGGATAATAGTGAGAAAGCCATTGTGCCCAGAGTAGAATGAGCAGAAGGGAGAGCTGAGGATTGACATTCAGAAAGGAAAGGAGAGCCAGACCATGTTGGGGCTTTTGGACTCTAGTGAGGACTTTGGCTTTTACTCTGAGTCAAGAGCGCAGGCTTTGGGGCATTTTGAGAAGCAAAGTATGCTCATGCATTTAAATATTCGATAAGCCTATGTTTCAGACGTGGTTCACAGTGTATTGGAGAATTTGGTCCCTGGTGCCACATAACGAAGGGAAATGGCAGGCTGGGAGCAGGCATAGCAGAGAAAGTATATAGCTGGCAAAAAGTCCTAGATGTGGGCAGTAGCTTGATCATATGCTTTGAGAAGCATTAGAAATACGATGTAAGACTCATCTTTAGTGAACTTCCCCAACCTCTACAGATCACCCTCTGGAAAACAGCATCCCCCAGGGGGCAGAGTTTCCACTCTTAGAAGCCTGATTATTATATCTCCTATACTATAATCAAATGTTTTTGCAGGGAGGGTGAGTTGTCTTCATCTATCCAGTACCATACCTTAGTGAAAGGAGTTTGAGTCCTCTCCTTCTCCATTTGCTTTGAAGGGCAAAAAGGAGCAGAGTCTGAAATGACTAAATGCTTGAGGTGGAAATGAGGGTGGAAAAAGGGGGAGTCAGAGACTTACAGTCATACTGTTCGATGACACCGGTAGACGTATCCCAAGGCACACAATAGTAGGACATGGACTATGTGACCACGTAATAGAGTTAAACGGGTGTAAAGGAGGTAACCCAGGTAGTGACAAAAGCTATGGAAGGAGTTGGAGGGGAGATGAGTGAACTTCGGCAACAGTACAGCAGCTAAAGCGTTACCAATTGTTAATAAACTGAATAAAATGTGCGAAGACAGGATCTCCTATTGGTTACAGTGCTTTCTGAATATCTGAGTCAATGAACTATACCAGCTCATTCATTTCTTCAGGAATGCTCCAAAGTTTCAATTTTCCCTTACGGTTTGATTTCCATTGGGATTCCCTTTTGGAAATGACCTGATATCTTAAGTCAGTATTATTGTCTTGTGCATAGTTTAGTGGAAAAAAAAAAAAAACAAAGAGGGAGAGAGAACATCTTATTTCTAGTTTTTGCTTTTCAAGGGAGAAAATTTATGCATTCTTCCAAGGGTTGAAAATATTTTCCATAAACAGCAAGGTAAATATTTTAGCTTTGCAGGCCATATATTCTCTGTTGTAGTGTAAAAGCAGCCATAGATGGTGTGTAAGTGAATGAGTGTGGCTGAGTTCCAATAAAACTTTACTTACAAAAATAGGCTGTGGGCCAGATTTGGTGCTACAGCCAGAGTTCCCAAATTATATTCCCATCTTTAAAATCTGCCTCTGTTGAAGATGCTTGTACTTACAACTATTTGCTGTTGAGTTGATGTGATTCATTTTTATTCCTGTTCTGTATCATGTTTTACATCCAAATGTAATGATTTTAACAGCAGAAGTTTTAAAAGGTTAAAGTTTTTCATGGTTTTGGGGTTTTGGGGGGTCAAATTTTAGTCTTCTGTGAACTTTTAGGATGCATACAAGCAGTGGCAAAGCTTTTAACTGTCTACTTTCTTTTCCCTGAAGGAAATAAAATTCATAATTTCTTGTGTCATTTTTTATGCTACAGCAGCTATATCATCAGTAGTTTTCCACTGAAAATGTAATAAAAAACCGAAAATTAATTTTCTATCATTTGAATCAGTGTCTCAATGCCTCAATATGGTGCTGAAGTAAAACTGTAAAGTTAATGGAATATTATAATCTGCAAGATGCTCTTTTGTTAAAGAAGGAAAATTGGCTCATCCTCCATGGTTTGAAAGGTTTATAGCAACAGGACCAACTAAATCAGCAGTTAACAGTAAAAACACCAGATTAAAATGGATCGGTCCCATCCTTTTTAACCGAGACAATAGAAATTCCTATCGAAATACTCTAAGGTTGCCTCATTTTTAATGCTTAGGTAAACAAAAGCCTTTGATTCTAAACCTTGCATTGGGAAAAAAAAATAGCAGTGTTAAAAAAGAGCAACATTTATTCTTTGCCTGCGCGGGAGTGATGAAAATGTTGACAGCATCCCGGCGTCCCTGAGCTTCGTGACAGCTGCCATTGCTATTGAGCACAGCCATAGAGCCAGGGCAGGGTTTATTAGTCAACTGATCTGCTGGGCCACAGACGCTCTGCCTCCATTTCACACTAGCATCTGTTGCTGTATTTTAAAGCTTTATTCCACAAACTTTGACAAAGGCAAAGACTCCAGACCATATGCATTTTCTCCTCCAGTAGGGTGGTATTCATCGGTTTTCCAGGACAGAGATCATAAGCTTTTGTTTCTAGAAACTGGTGCTGCATTTGCCCCCTCCCGCCTTTTGTTAACAGCAAAAACGTCTTTACTCCTTGCACGATCTGTGTTTCGGAAATGGAAATTACAGTGTGTTAAAATTTTTCCTTTTTGGCAGAAGAGAGAATGAATGCTTCTATCAAGCCTCACCAAATAGGACTTCCAGCAACTTTTAGGCATTTTCAGTTTGTCCCAGTTTGTGGAGACAGCCCTAGTCTCATGTCATCCCCTGATGACAACAGCTTCAATTGGGGCTGTACCAACGCTCCGGAGACATCCATTTAAAAAGAGAAGCATGTAAGATCCAGATTTGAAATTCAATAAGGAATTCAGAGGAAAGTCTAGCTTTCAGGCCATCGCCTAGCTAAATGAATAGGCAAACTATGGCATCAAAAAAAAAAAAAAAAAAAAAAAAAAAACATCTAGAAGGCAACTAAAGGAAGCCTTGCTCACTAATGTCTGAAAATAGCCCCGTCTGGAAAGGTATGCTTTTAGACTAAGAAAGCAGAAAAAACTAATTAGACAAGAAGCAACCGTGAACAAACATGTTAGCAGAATCAATAACTGGAACTGATCAGCTATTTCTTTAATTGTGCCAGCTGGGCGTCTGTGATGTGCTTAGCAGAGCATAATTACCAGTTTCCATCCCATAGCAAAGATCTTTTCTTTTCTTTTTTCTTCCTTTAACATAAATACTGGGAATATGCCATTTAATAATAATAATTTTTTTAACTGAAAAAAATTAGTGGGAAACGAGACATCTCATGTAAGATAATATTTTATGAATAATTAGAAGGAGGCCAAGAAAGGACGCCAACGGTGCTAATAAGAATGTGAGCTATCAAGGAAATGTAACTAATTTCTTAATTTAAAGGCCATATGGGCTCCATGTGCAAAGCTGCATTATTAAAAGTAGGGACAATTTGCTTTGCTATTTTAGTGGGAGTTCCATAGTTTGTTCGCATTTGTAGAGCTATGACTGATTTGAGCCCAAAGCTTTGAGCCTACTGCAACTTGAAGGACCATGGAATACAGTTATCTGGTACCATTAGGAGGAATTAAGACACAGAGTTTGTGTGAGTAGAAAAGAATAGATAAGAGAAAGGTTTCACTAGTTAATTCAAAGAAAAAAAAATCCTGGCCCAATTGATTTGTACACTTTTTTTTTCCCCTGAGGGACAGCAAAAGAAAGGTTTGTGAGCATGTAATAGACTGGAAAGACCAGTGTTTTAAAGTCCACGTTTAGCTGTGTGTAATCAAAAAAAGCTTATCATTTCTGACATATTGCTGTGGGAAACTGGCCTCTTTAAGGCAGTTGTCACCTGGAAAAATGACATGTTAAGGAAAAGATGTACATAGGGGATGAAGAGCAAGCCAGAAAACACTGGAAGATTCTGATAAAAGTAGGGATTTTCTGATGCTTATTCAAAACCTAAGATGTCTTTTTCTGGAAGGAAAATGTTTCCTCAATTTGTTTTGAACAGAATGAAAAAGTCCATAATAACAAGTTCTTTGGCACATTTGCTCCCAGATGAAAAGAGCTTATTGGTAAAAAAGAACAAAAAAATAAATAAAATAAAATAAAATAAAATAAAATAAATATTCAAGTGACAAAGGGTCTCAAGTCCACTTTTATTTTTTCCAAGTTCCACTGTTATCCATGAAATTAGAAAAAGGACTGCTTTACCCAGCAATCATAACTCACTAGTGCTACACTGGAGCTGTTGATACCTGGGTTCTACCAGCCCTGGAGAATGGTTCCTGTTTCTTCCATGATGTTCAGGAAGGAGAATTCCTGCACCATCTCCCTTCATTACCAACAATTAAGTTCAATTCAACTGAATTTGGCTCAGTTCAGTGCAACCTAACAAATCTTTATTGTGCAACTACTATGCACCAGCCTATTGTGAATAACTTGTCCTCAGAGACCCATCACCTTTTAGTCCTAGAGGGAATCATGAGTTTCCTTTTTTCCAGGCTCTCAAAAGGCAGAGTGAAACCAGTTTATTCCTACTTGGCAGCAAAAAAGAAATAATTTACTGGCTCTAGGAGCTTCCAATCTTGGGGCTGCTAGCTAATTTGGCTTCAGCAGGAATGAGGTGAGAGCCCAGTACTTATATCCATAATTTGCCTTGTGACTTTGCATAGGTTATTTCACTCCTCTGGGAGCTCATGGGTCTCACATGTAAAATGGAGGTTACAATATTTAATCTCATAATATTTCTCTTTTGGTGGGAACATTTTAAAATTTGGGGGGAGAATCTGTAGATGGTAAACTATCATAATCTTTGTATGTTGAAAATACCTTTCTCTCTTTTTTTCTCTCTTGATCGACAATTTAGCAGAATATGAAGTTCTAAATTGGCCATTTTTACCCCTCGGCATGAAGATATTAGTTCCTGGTCTTCTGGCCTCTATTATAGGTCACAAGAATTCTCTGTAAATCTAATGGCCATTCATTTTAAGGTAAAGTACACAACAGTAATAATGAAAGAAAAATGTCATTTTTTAGGTGTCTTTCACAATACTAATAAAAACTGTAAGGTGCTTACATGTAAAATAAAAGATGTGTAAAACCTTTGTGGAGAAAATTACAAAACTTTTCCAAAATGATCCAAATAGCCTTATATGTAGCTCATGTCCACAGATATATATATCCATATATTCATCTATATATATAAAAAAGATATAAATTCTTTCTAAATTTCATTCAATCCCAGTAAATAGCCCAAAAATTTTTAATAAAATGTGGCAAGCTTATTTTGTAATTATGATGGGAGAGCTAAGGGTCGAAAAGAAAACAATTTTGAAAAGGAACAGTAAGGGATTGAGACATGTCTTATAAGGTAAAATATATGGTAAAGCATATAACTGGCAAAGAGAGAGACTGAGAACCTCATGGAACAGAATAGGAAACCTATGTTATTGTTACTGTCTGCCTTTCTTAGCATCAGTTTTCTTCTTAGGTTTGGAAGTTGGCTTTGCAGGTTCATTTTGAAGGAAGTTTTGGTTTCTGTTTTATTTTCATTTTTCTATTTTTTGTCTTTAGCAGTTTTGTAATTTTGAGTTTCCTCCACTGAAGTCCTTTCCTTCCAGTTAAGAACCAGGTCTTAAAATGCAATTTGGGGAGACCTTTCCTGCAGCGATGCCAAGGGTATCACAGATCCAGTGCAGTGAGCAGCTAGATTCCTGGTCACATGAATGTCAGGACACAACTTCTTTTAAAGCCCTGACCCCGGAATTCAGTAGGGCAGCTTTTTGGTTTTGTTTTTTTTTTTTTTTGGTCTCTCTTCACAAGCTAGCAAGCCTCCCCCAGGTCTAATCTTCAGATGCTGTGTTCTCATCATCCACTTTGTAATTTTAGTCCTTACCACCCATCATAAATTGGACTCTCAGCCACTACTGCTGGTTTCCAGCAACAGAGCCCATCAGGCCAGGGGTTTCAGCTCTACTTGTTGGCACCCCTAACCCCTTTCTGCTTTTCATAAGTCTTTGGGAAGTGATGGAGCAGAGAGGATGGACGAATATCTCAAATTATGAATTTATGGAACCATCCTGAAGAGAGGTCTCTTGGATTACCATCAATTCTTTTCAAAATTTACTTCCAATAAAATAAGAGATCATGAGTTCTTGTCTGGGCTATAAAAAACACTCTTAATTTGAGTAGGAATAAAGTAAATGACCATCTAAGTGACCATCCAAACTGAATTCTAAGCAGATTCAACAAATTCTGCTCTTGGCATCTTTTTAAAAAATTTTATTTATTTTATTTACTTATTTTTGGCTTCATTGGGTCTTCATTGCTGCGCGCAGGCTTTCTCTAGTTGCAGCAAGCAGGGGCTACTCTTTGTTGCAGTGCACGGGCTTCTCACTGTGGTGGCCTCTCTTGTTGCGGAGCATGGACTCTAGGTGCGCGGGCTTCAGCAGTTGTAGCACGCATGCTCGGTAATTGTGCCTTGTGGGCTCTAGAGCGCAGGCTCAGTAGTTGTGGCGCACGGGCTTAGTTGTTCTGCAGCATGTGGGATCCTCCAGTACCAGGGCTTGAACTCCTGTCCCCCTGCATTGGCAGGCAGATTCCTAACCACTGTGCCACCAGGGTATCCAACTGGCATCTTTGCAAGTGAAAGTATTCAATGAAAATTAAAGCTACATACTCATGAACTCATAAAAAATGGAGTGTCTGCCCATTTTCAGCTACTGACTGTCCCCTGCCTAACCAACACAGAGCACTAGTATGTGTACTTGACCTACAGCAGTTCTTTTCAGACTGTGTTCTAGAAAGTCTGTGGAAGCCAAGTTGAAGAGTTCTGTCTTTTAGTTTTGGGGTTCTGTGTAATTTTTCATTTTAGAGACAGTTCCACTGCTATAAATGTGTTTGAAGATTCATGGCCTATGGTAGAATCAACCCATAAATTACTAACTATAATAGAACCTTGATATTCTCCAGGACTGTATCCTGAGACCCTCACAATTCTCAAAGTAGTATTTGCAAATAACCACTACACAATTATTGTTCTTTTTTTTTTAATTTACACTGCTTGTTTATATTTAATTATTTTTTATCTTTTTAAATTTTTTAAATTTTATTTTTTAATATTTATTTATTTAGTTTTTAATTTATTTTTAAATTTTGGTTGCACTGGGTCTTAGTTGCAGCAGGCATGCTCCTTAGTTGCTGCTTGTGGGCTCCTTAGTTGTGGCTCGCCGGCTCTTTAGTTGTGGCATGCGAACTCTTAGTTGCGGCATGATGTGGGATCTAGTTCCCTGAACAGGTATCGAACCCTGGCCCCCTGCACTGGGAGCACGGAGCTTAACCACTGTGCCCCAGGGAAGTCCCCAATTCGTGTTCTTATGTTACAACTTTTTTGGGGATTTAGATAAGATCATATGTTGAAAAAAGAAGGCACAAAGCTGCATTTAGAGGGAAGTTGGCTGATAAGCAAGTCTCTCTCTAGCTCAGTGATTTTCTCTCATACACCAACTTTGGAACACATGCGATTCTAGTTCATGCCAAGGGGGGAAATAATATTATAAACTGTGGAATTTGGCTTATCAATAGATAATCAGAACCACAAATGTCTATTTGAAAATGGCAAGGGCCCTTGAAATCAGAGGTCTCAAAGCCCTCAAAACACTTGGACTGAGATTTCTTCATCTTTCTAGGAGATGTCTGTAATGTTATACCAGCAAACTTCCCCAGGTAAACACATCTCAAAGACACACATCCATTCTTAGTAAATAAAATATCCACAGAGCCAAATAACCCCCAAAACAAAAAGGATCAATGAAGAAGTCAGTATGTATTTATGGAGCACAGTACTGGGTTTGTACCCTGCCCAAGAAAATTTAAAGAGTAAGATTTATAGCATATCATCTGAATCGTTATTTAACAGCACAAGGCAAGACTCCTCAGTGGAGAGTTGGAGGAACTGATAAACGCTCTAGGAAATCCGTGGTAGGAGAGCTCACGGTGGTGCTGCTTTCTCAGAAGCCATGATGCTTAAGGATTTCCCTTTGGTGGTGAGCGATGCTGAAGGAAGTGGCGCCAACGGAGCAGTGGTTAAGGGTTTGGGCTCTGAACCCAGGCTTCCTGAATACAAATTCCAATCCTGACTTTTCCTATTTCCACGAGCTTGGGCAAATTACTTAACCTCTCTGTTTCTCAGTTTCCTCATCTGTAAGATGGATTTTAATAACAGTACCTGTCCTAATAGGGCTGTTGTGAAGATTAAATATTTTAATTTGTCAAGTGCTCAGAACAGTGCCTGACACCTAAGTAAGCACTGTGCCAGTGTTTGTTCAATAAAATAAATTAGAATTTGAAGAGTGCCCGACTTGACTCAAATTAAACTGCTTTTTCAGAGCTCTATGCAAAGCACTGAGTGATGGGAAAGGGGAGCTTTTCTGAGTCTCCAAAACAGATGGGCTTGATTTCTCCTCCTGCTAAGATTCTTGGACTATTTATAGACAAATATGAAAACAGTGAACTACAGAATGGTCCTGAAACTCGTGTTACTTGCTCAGTGGTTTAGGCAAGTTAAATTCGTGATGGAACAGACAGCAAATTTAGATTAAATGCAGTATTCTAAAAGCCCGATTCCTTTGGCGAATCTGTCCCTGTGTGGAGTGAGCTAAGCACACTGGTCTTTGATAATATTTGCTCCTTCTGCTGAGATGAACTAGCTCTTCCAGAGTCCCAGGGGATTACTGAATATGTTACCTTTTCCAATTAGGAGCTCTGAAAGAAGTTGTATTTTTTTGGATTCTATCATTTAAATTGTTCTGCTCCCTTGTACCAAACGTAATTTGGCATAAGTAGAATTAGACGAGCTATCTTGTCTGCCTAAATTGCTATCACCCAAGTGCTGATTTGAAATAGCAACTAAAGAGATAAAGCATGTATATCTGCCACAAATGTGTGAGCACTGGGGCTCTGAGGTGGGGCAACCTGAAGCCATGTCATTGTCTGCTAAGACAACAAAACTCTCTGAAGGGTTTCTTTCTAGCACCAAATTACAGTCTGTCCAAACAGAGAAAATTAAATTAGACGGCTTATAAATTAAACCTCTTCCACAAGCAAGATTGTGCTGCCCTAAAGGAAGTGTTACTCTCGGGGCATCAGCAACTTCAATAACATGACAGCTGGATCTGCCACAGAATGCAGAAAGCCATTCAAAAAGGTCGTCCTCCTCTCTCCTCCCAGCGCCTACCTCACTCAGAGAGAATGAAGTTGGCACCGGTAAGCTGTTTGGAATCACAGTTGCTGCAGACCCATCTGGGTATCATATGTTTGACATGTTCATCCTTTCAGAGCAGGGTTTGCAAGGTTGGTCTCCCATATTTGTAGGAGGACATATTCATGGTGCACTGTCTGAAGATGCCAAGCTCCAAAGTATCTTCTCCACTGCTCTTCTCTCAGGTCCGAAATGCTCTCAATGGACAGTTATTCTTGTGAGTTAGGTTAGGGAAGGGGTTGGCAAACTTTTCCTGTAAAAGTCCAGGTAGCAAATATTTTAGGTTTTGTGGGCCGTATGGTTCCTGTTGCAATTACTCAACTCTGCCTTATAGCAAGTGAAAGCAGCTATTGACAATATGTAAATAAATAGCTATGGTTGTGTCCCAGTAAAACTTTATTGACTGAAAGAAGCAGCTGGCCAGATGTGCTTTGGCCCTCTTTTTAGACAGAAAACAAAACAAAACAAAAGGCTACTTACATAAGACAATCAGAGAAGTATCAGATTTCTCTTTTGTAAACCTCGAAGCTAAAATAATAGTTGAACAATGTACACGCACTTGTAAATCCCAAGATTTCTATAACCAGCAAAGACATCCTTCAGCTGTGGCGGAAAAAGGAGAACATTTTCAGATGTACAGAACTTCAGAAAGTATACCACCAAAGAAGTCTCGTAAAGACCCGAGGAATTACTTTAGCCAATGAAAATTAAATCAGATTGACAATGCAAGATAGGGAAAGACAATAAAAATCAATGGTGAATAATGACTTGTAAAATGCAGAGTAAATAATGATAATAAATTCTATGCATTACAAATGAATTTTTGTAAAGGACTAGCTGTACTTTAAGAGATAACTTAATACCCTGGATTAAAAGCAGCTATAATCAAAAGACTTTGATAATGGCAGATTATTAGCAAAATATGGCATTGAAATCTAGACATTGATGGATAATTGAAATCTGAAGTGCAGAAATAAAGGCAAGTTCATGTGAAGATGTACGTGATAAAGGTAGCATGACAGGCCCATGGAAAAGTGACGGATTATTCAATACAGCATTGGAACAGTTGGCTAGCTATCTGAGACAAACTAGTGAAGGACTTCTATCTCATAATATATCCAAAAATAACTTGCAGGAGGATTGAATAGCCATGTAAATTTAAAACATCAAAGGGAAATATAGGCAAATATTGGTTAAACTTCTGAGATGGAGAGCGCCCTAATAAGCAAGACAAGAAATTCCGTATTTTTT
The DNA here is from genome assembly GCF_003676395.1 of Aethalodelphis obliquidens. Taxonomy (NCBI): domain Eukaryota; kingdom Metazoa; phylum Chordata; class Mammalia; order Artiodactyla; family Delphinidae; genus Aethalodelphis; species Aethalodelphis obliquidens. The sequence continues at coordinate 16,216,607 of NW_020837946.1, read as the reverse complement.
TCATTAAACAATTAACAAGTTTGAATCTATAAAAATATAAAGGTTATGTGAACAGCATAGATGAAAGATAGAGTGAGAGTAAATATTCAGAAGGGTGCCACAGATGACTAAAAAATGCAACAAAAACCACGACTGAAAAAACACTGTAGGGCTTCTCTGGTGGTGCAGTGGTTAAGAATCCCCCTGCCAGTGCAGTGGGCACGGGTTCGAGCCCTGGTCTGGGAAGATCCCACATGCCACGGAGCAGCTAAGCCTGCACGTCACAACTACTGAGCCTGCGCTCTAAAGCCCGCGAGCCACAACTACTGAGCCCACGTACCACAATCACTGAAGCCCGCGCGCCTAGAACCCGTGCTCCGAAACAAAGAGAAAGCACCGCAAGGAGAAGCCCACGCACCGCAACGAAGAGTAGCCCACACTCGCCGCAACTAGAGAAAGGCCGCGCACAGCAGTGAAGAACCAACGCAGCCAAAAAACAAATAAATTTATTTTTTAAAAAAACCACACGGCAGTATGGTTTTTTTTGTTTGTTTGTTTTTTGTTTTTTTTGCGGTACGCGGGCCTCTCACTGCTGTGGCCTCTCTCATTGCAGAGCACAGGTTCCGGACGCGCAGGCTCAGCGGCCATGGCTCACGGGCCCAGCCGCTCCGCGGCATGTGGGATCCTCCTGGACCGGGGCACGAACCCACGTCCCCTGCATCGGCAGGCGGACTCTCAACCACTGCGCCACCAGGGAAGCCCCTGCAATATGTTTTGACAGGTCTGCCTCTGACTGTAGCACCATTTAATCCCTACATGTAACTTGAACTCTGATTCAGAGTTAACTGCACACGTAAACAAACATAAAGATTCAATAACAAACAACAACACATACTACAAAAGTAAATGTTTCTTTTTCCCTTAACTGAGCATAAATAGGGTTTTTATAGGGTCTTACAGAATCTCTGAAAGAAGTCATCTAAGCTCTGAGAATTGGATACATAAAGATGACCCTCTCCCCCCTACACACACTTACATATATAATATTATTAGGGCACCCTAATACACACTTTATCAACTATAAGTTAAGAATATAGAAAAAAAATCACAAGACATCTGAAAATACTCTGAAGGCCTATTTTGACCCTCAGGACCAATCTGAGGAATGAGATTAGATGCTTCTATATGAAACCAATTTAAAAGCAACAAAAAACCAAAAATTAGAAATTACCAAAAGTATACTATCAATACAACTCCTTAGGATATTGAATAATAAAATGGGAAAGAAGAAAGTTAGAGAAGACTGGATTTCCATACAAGTTTAATTTTTAATTGAAATGAAGGCAGCGAATAGCAGATTGGCTAGGACGGAAAACCAGTTCAGGTATTAGAAGATTAAATTAAAAAATTCTCCTATTCTAAGACAAGCAAGCACTCAAAAAATAGAGCATCCACATATCTTTCCTAATTAAATTAAATAAAAACATATTATAGCTGATTACTAAGTTAAACAAAATAATGCACTAAAGAATAAGGAAGATACATAAAATGTATCTGTAATTTATATATAAATAATGGTTGTAAAGATGGTTATAAAACTTAATGAAAACATTAAAATTCTTGGAATTTTACATTTTCTTGAAATTCTTGAGCAAGGAGGAATCAAATGTGTCTATTTATCCATAATGATCTGTTTATTCCTATTAAAGTCATTTATTCCTATAAAATTATGGTTGGTAAGTTCAGGAGATAAAGGAATTCATTTCTTCCTAAATGTATGAGCCTCTGTGAAAAGCATTCAGAGATGTTATTTCTCATTTGTTAGAGAAGCCTTTTTTTTTTTTTTTTTTTGCCTCAAAGGTAACTAGCAGAAAAGTGGAATGTATTTTTCCAAATCAGACAATGTATTATTTCCAAATAAGACTTGAGTGATATAACAAATGAGATTAAAAGGAGAAAAACAAATCAGGATGCATAGAAAACAACAAAACATGTAGGTAGGAAAGAAAATAGGGGTGGAAGAAATGGGTAACTGGTTTTGTTTTGTTTAAATAAATTTATTTTAAAAAGAAAATAGATAATACATATTTGGTTATTAAAATTAATGTAAATAGGAAAACTCTTCTATTAAAAAACAAAAATTGCAGATTTGTTTAAGATGCACACCTAAAATAAAATGCCTTAGAAAAATTAAAATAAAACAGATGGGTAAAGACATGTTAGCACAGAAAGAAACCAAAAATAATTCATCTACAAAGCCTCTCTTTTCTCATTTAAAAAATTATAGCTTCAAATTAGAAGAAACCTGGTGTTGAGCTATAAGAAATGGCCTAAATAATTTCTGGCACATTCATAATGATGGAATGCTTAAAGTTAGTGCTGAAGATTCAGTGTTAAATTAATAAAGCGAATTACAAAACAATGTTATACTGACATTAATGTGAGTGACATTTAAAAAATATACATCCTCCCTCTATCATGTCAGAGAAAAGTGCCTGAATTAGTTCTTTGCTTCATAAATTGCCTGGCAGGAGTGAAAGCAGTCATATGACTCTCTCCACAGATTGAAAGCCTCCATGCAAGAACACAAGGTAAATATAAATAGGCTGGATATAAAAGAGGAAATGAACCCTCTCCAAAAGTGATGTAGAAGTGGCCCATATGGAGGATAGCAAAAAAACCCAATCAAATCTCTCTTTCAGGAAGTGAAAATGCTAAAAGCATTTAATGGATTAGGAATCGATGTATTAAGAGAATGCCCTAATCTGCTTCTTCATTTGGCCCAGCCAAATCCTTGTCCTGGAAGCACTTGGATCTGTAATGACTGTATTTCTGATGAAACAGCTTCTCTAGTTACTCTGTGTCTCTATGTACCCCTGAAACATATCCTTGTTATAAGTAGTGATCTGTGATGTTTCTTCTTTCAGACCTTATAGAACTTGATATATATATATGCACAATATAATCTCATTGCTTATAAACATAAAGAAATATCTGGAAGTCTATGCAATAGGATGTTGTGTGGTTAACTCTGAGTGTTGGAATTGCTCCTGATTCTAATTTATTTCTTGTTACATATTTGTATCGTCTAAGTTTTCTATAATAAATATGGGCTATTTATGCAATATAAAAACAATAAAAGTTACTTCAAAATTAAATTTAATTTAAAGGCACATTAATTTTATAAAAATGAACAATGCTTTCTAAGCCATTTGGTAATAGGCTTATATAAGCTTTAAAATTGTTCATGTTCTTTGACCCAGTCATTCTACTTCTGGGAATCAACCCTAAGAAAATTATCTTTGATACAGAAAAAGATTTATGTACAAAGTTGTTTATCAAAGCATTATTTATAATAATTCAGAGATGGAAGCAAACTAAATTTTCACCATAAAAAGTTTGGAAATGCCATTTAATAGAATATAGTGGAGTAAAAGATAATACCAAAGGTTTATTATAATGTGGAAAACTGCTTATGAAAGAATGAAAAATCACATCTAGGGGTAAGTACTATTTTTATAAGAGGAAATATATAAACTATATATATAAAAAATAAAAGTAAAAGAGAGTAGAAGTAATAAGCATTACGGCTTTTTCTTCTCCTGTGACGAAATTTGACTATAACTGTTCTCCTCCCCGGTGGTGAGATGAGATAAACCTGAGCTTCTTAATAACATACTCAGACCATGTTGAAGTGTCTGTACAGAGACACAAAGTTTCCTGACCAACCACCAATCCCTACAATGCCTGGTTCAACCACCTCTGACTAGTGGACACTACTTTTAGAGTCCAGTGCTCTTTGGGAATGGGAAAAAGAGATTGATGGGAAGAAAGAGAGTGCTGACCTAAAACAAAAGACTTCCAGTTATTTTTCCAGCAAAATGGGTTTATTCAGGATCAACAAAGAATTGTAATTCTGGGTCTGTGACCATGGCGAGCCACACACAAGTCCCTGCAGGGCAAGGAAAAGACAATTTTTTATAGGGAGGAAAAGAAAGTTGAGAAGGCTATAATAAACAAAAATTCCATGGCTTTTCATTGGTTGAGTAGTTGCCAGAAAAGAAGTCTTTTTTTCTTCCTCTTGGGCTTGGCTATCATAGTAGGGTGGGAGAGCTCCTGCTTCTGGTCTCCTGACTATTTAATGGAGGTTTCTGTTTATAATTTTTGCAAAAGTAAAGCTGTCCTGTGATAGGAAGCACTCTGTCATTCATTAGTCTCACTCAAAGGTGACAGCAGGTTATCGCAAGGGCAAAGCTTTGACACCTTTCCTTGCCTCTGAGTCTGTCCCAGAGTGCCATCTTGCTCCAAGGGCCGGAATGCCAACTGAAGAGGAGGCTTGTCCCACATGGAGTGAAGAAAGGGGTAGCAGTTTCTTTAACTGGTCTTCTTTGGGACTCGCTCCCCAGGTATCCTTGAGCTCTTGTGACCAGTTCATAGATATTCATAAATATTTATTAAGCAACAATCAATTTATTCAGTCACTTTCAGCAATATTTGAGTATCTACTATGTGGCATGTGTTGTATTGGGTAGATTGTCCCTGATCTTAATATGATGGGGTGTCAAAAATTAAATATAAATCTCACACCATATTTGAACACTAACAGGATATTTGATAATTTTTAAAAACCCATTAATTTTTGGCAATCTAAGAGTGTGAAAATGTTTTGTGGATTTTTTTTAAAGAAAGAGTTCTTATTTTCTAGAGGTACAAGCTAAGGTATTTAAAGATAAAATTTAAGGATAAAATAATATTTGGGGAGGAAGTAGGGCAGTATAAAAGATACAAAAGATAAAAGATACATATGTTGTTAATTGTTAAGGCAGGGAGAAGGAACTGGGGGTTCCATTATATTCTACTTTATACATGCTTGAAAATTTACATGATAAATTTTTATTTTTTTTTATGAACACAAAGAAAATTAGATGCCATTAAACAAAAATAATTGCCCAGAAACATGAGATTTTGAACTGAGATGAGTATTTTGAAGGAATAGAACTAGGAAAATGAGTAGCAGGAAACTTGACCTAGATTGAGTTTTCAAGGAGGCTTGACCTAGTGATTCTTGGACTGACATGAGGAGAAGGAACTATTAATCCTGTGAAATACTGGAGGGGGTGAAACATTCTAATCAGTGGGACCTGCCTGTATCCAGATCATTAGGTGGGGCAACTGCATGGAATATGAAAAAAAATGGCTCAAACTGAGTGAGATTGGCTATAGAGGTCATACAGGGTCAGACTGTGCAAGAGGGCTGTAGGCCAACATAAGAATATAAATTCGTGTCCTAAGAACAATAAGAAGCCATTGAAGTTTGGGGGCATAATCCTACTTACAATTTCCAAAGCTTACCAGGGCTACAATGAAAAGAACAAATGAAGGTGCTGGGCTGGGGGTATGTGTGAATGGACATGGGAAGGCCTGATAAGAAGCTAATGTAATAGTACAGGTAAGAGATAATGACGGCCTTGTGGTTTGAGTGGAGATGGAGAGAGGTTGATGGCCTTGAAAGATGTCTGGGGCTAATGGTCACATGATTTAGTGATAGATTAGATCACTCAGAAGAGGGAGAGTTTCAAGGATGACTGGCCTAGAGCTTTATGTCACAAAGATGAGAATAAAAACACTTCATCTTAAGAGAATTTAGAGTCAATGGGTTGGGGCACGGGTGATAAGCAGTTTTCACCCGATATGGTAAGTGGTAAGACTGAAGCAAGCCCAATCGCAGCAACATGGATGCAATTAGAGATTATCATACTAACTAAAGTAAGTCAGAAAGAGAAAGACAAATGCCATATGGTGATAACACTTACATGTGGAATCTAAAATATGGCACAAATGAACCTCTCTACAAAACAGAAACAGACTCATAGACATAGAGAACAAACTTTTGGTTGCCAAGGGGGAGGCGGGGTGGGGAAGGGATGGACTGGGAGTTTGGGGTGGGTAGATGCAAACTATTACATTTAGAATGGATAACCAACAAGGTCCCAATGTGTAGCACAGGGAACTGTATTCAACATCCTGTGGAAAACCATAATGGAAAAGAATATAAAAAAAGAATGTGTGTATAACTGAGTCACTTTGCTGTACAGCAGAGATTGGCATGACATTGTAAATCAACTATACTTCAATTAAAAAAAATGAAAGAAAAAAGATAGAAGTGGGAGCATAGAAGGTATAAGTAAACTTACATCAACCTGGGGAGTCAGAAAATGCTTCCCAGGAGATGCTCAGTTAAACCCAACCTAAAATACGTGAGTGAGAATTGGCAGGAAAAGGAAGGTGAAAATAGTGTTCCAGCAAAGGCAACTATATGAGTCAAGAAGTGGAAGCTATAAAACAGCATGAAGTTCAAGGAGGAGACCAGCTTGAAGCAAGCAAGACCCTTAGGGCACAACATTCAGGGAGGCACTCATTCTCAGGTGTGCTTGTGTGATCCCAAGAGTCAGTACCTCCTTAAAGTCTGTGTCCTTAGACACCTTGCTTGCATCGCCCTTATGCCTGCCCTAATGATGTGTCTACTTACTGATGCCCGCGTCTGAGGCAGAGTCATAGGAGGGGAGGTGGCAGCGCTGAGATATGGAAGGTCTTGTTTTGTGTCCTAAAAAGCTTGGACTTCATTCTACAGGAATAGGAAAACATCAAAGGGCATCATGCATAAGAGTTAAAGGTCAGTTTTATATTTTTGATAAATCTTTTGATGTAGACTAGACAAGGAGAGAAGACGGAGAGAAAACAGAGACCTGTTAAGATGTTATTGCCTCATAATCCAAGGGGCAGATGGTAATGGCTTGGTTAGGATGACACTATGATGCAAAAGTGTACTTATTCACAGGATATTTGGAAAAACTCGGATAAGATGAGTCAAAGATAACGTGTGGGTTTTGCAGTTGGGTAACTGAATAGTTGATATGCCATTTATTGAGATTTCCTATATGCATACATGCACGCACACACACACACACACACACACACACACACACACACTCATCTTCATACGTTCAGAAAGCCACGGACTATTTATTGCATTCAGACACTATATTTTCCAATTATACTGCTTTGCTTTGCAGAAAAAATGAAAAACAAAACCCCAAACTCAGCACATTGTCTATTTTCTACACCATAGCTTTTTTCCCTGAAATGTTATGACTGTGAATACTTTCAAGACTTGAGTTTAATTTTAAAAGCAGTAGATGGTGGAGGGTAATGACTTGCAGTATGAAAGAATTACTTTTCTTTTTAACACAAAGAAAGATAGGTTCATGACTGTAAGCTCTGTAAGATCAGGTAGCATGTCTGCTTTATTTAAGATCACCTCCCCAGCAGGTCCTGGTATGGGGTGGGTACTCACATATTTATGGAATGAAAGGATAGTATTTGAAGTTCGAGAGATCTGTTAGGTTTTCTGTGAAACAAGCTGGCCCAAATGCAACGGTTAACAACAATCTGGAAGGAATTCTCAGTTGCCACATTATTATTCCTGACAGTACCTAGCACAGGGCAGTGAGGGGACACACAAAGAAGCATTCAATGGATGTTGGTTGAATTGTTCTGTGTCTCGCAGATATGAACTGATAGTGTTCTTACTCATGTTCCTGTAGGTCAGTGAGGTCACCTGATTGAGGCTGGGCTCAGCTGGGGTTGGTGCCAAGGCATGGACAGCATTCTGGGTTACCTGCATATATTTCAGGCCTCTGTTTGTGTTATATTTGCAAATATCTCATTGGCTAATAAAAGTCACATGTCCAAGGCCAATGACAGGGGGCAGAGGGACTCCTTTAACTCTAGTCGGAAGAACTACAAAGTCTCATGGCAAAAGTTATAGATGCAGAGGGGAGTGAAGTGCTGGAGCTAATAATTTAATCTACTACTCTTCACACTCTCGGTCACAATTATTCATGTTCCTCTCACTTGAAAAATATACACACCTCTATGCCAAGACCTCCAAAGGGCCATCCTCTAGCCCATCCTCTCTTCTGGGTCTCCAATTTTCTGACTCACCCTGTAGATAGTCACAGCAGTGTGATGCTCCAGGACAACATGAAATCACGTGGAGAAAGTACTGCATCTACTGGGAGCACCCATTCTAGTCAATGGTCACTAATTTTAAAATTTATTTTAACATTAAAATAACATGGATCTGTTATGCAGTAAAATGTAATAAATAAATAAATAAATAAATATTAACGTACAGCAGTACTTCAAAGACGTGCCACGCCCATTGCAGTCATTTGGGGCCACACGTTCAGATCCTCTGAATTACAAGATAACCTTTTCTGCCCTCAGTAGTACATTGGTAAAAATGTTGAGAAACATTTTACCTCCACACCTGTATTCTCCACCTCCTTGTTGAGGATAATCCTTGAGGTCAGGGATTCTTCAGTTGCCATTTAATTATTCCTGGCAGTAGCTAATATAGGGCATGCCACAGAAAAAGCACTTAACTGTTGTGGGTTGAATTGCCCTGTGCCTTGCTGATATGATCTTATATCTATAGCCCTGATAAAAGAGTCAGGCAAACCTCAGACTGAATCCAGACTCTTCCCTCATAGTTATATGACCTTGAGTAAACTACTTAACTTCTCTGAGATTCAGTTTTCTTGCCTGAAAAATCTGTGATATAACACCCATTACATGGGGTTATTATAAGATTTAAAGGAAATATTGTGTAAAGTACCCAGGGCAATTTGTGATACAAAGTAGGTACTCAAGTATTGAGGGCTGTTACCATAGTAATGATGCTGCTGGGGATGTTAGTGATGGTAGCTGAGTCTTAACAACTGGAAGAAATGATGGAAGAGCTATAAATGAACAATAATGATTGCGGGGAAACAAATAAATATTTTTTGCTCAACATCAAATATCAATTTTATTCCATCTAGTAAAATGGGTAAAGTAAAACTGGAGAATGCTCTAAGTCCACTTAGATGTACTAACTTGAGCGGACAAAACCGTCAATATTGCCTTTCCCAAATCTAAGTATTCAATGGAAATCCCAAGTCTTACTCATATTTTCTAAGTTAATTATGAATCAGATATAATCAATGATGTTATAGGGAAAACACTAAAAATAAAACAAATGTGTCTAGGGGGAAAAGCTTTAAACAGAGCTGTGAGAAATGGAAACCACGAACGTCATTTTTCTCTGTCCATTTTGGCGAGAGCATTTTAAGAAGATGCTTTTATCCTAGACTTATCATTATGGGAGAGTGACAATACGAAAAAATCTTCTCACAGACCTAGAGCGTCTAATGAAAATGTGCAAACTTCTGCTCTAAGTACAGCGAAGACATCTGAGGCCCATGTCCTGGAAAGGGCCTGTTCTTTGCCACCCTCCACATCTGTTCAGTCTGAGCAAACATCACCTTCCCTGCAACCTACCAATGAGGGCTGCACTCTCCATGTTATCAAATCCAGTTCAATCTTTAATCAGAAACCTCCGTTTCTGAAATGACTCATGTCTGTCACAGCAGTGCTGGCTGGATGATGACATCAAATGTATCTTTAAGTCCCCTGCTTCCCAACAATGTAGGGCCATTTCCTGATAGCAAGAGCATATCACAGCATATCTGTCTAGGCAGAACCTGCTCCTGGGAGTGACTGTCCACTGAGGAAAAATCCACGTCCCGCACTCCTTGGCCCCGGGGTGAAATAGCGCAGGATGGTTCTAATGAAACAAATATATAGGTCTTAATGAATATAAACACGGCCTATTTGGGAAACTTGGGTGACCATAAATAGTGCTTATTTTCCCTGCCTGAATTCTGAACCAAGTAAGAGGTTTATACTTGCCTTAGGTGTGGAGAAACAATGGGCTCCCTGGTACTGAACCGCAAAATTAGACTGACGCATCTGCTCAGGTTCGGGCTGGGTGGGACCTCCTGGGGCCTGGGCTGTAGTGCTTGTGTTGTGGAGGAGCAGAGCAGAAGCTTGTGAGCCGTGCATCCCCTAGAAGAAAGGCAGGAAGAAAGGGCTGGTCTCTGCATGCCCAGGTTCTCAGCCACATCTCGCCAATCTGAGGAACACTCCCTCTTCTCTGTCGGGGAGCAGAGCAAGGCCGTGGGGTTGAACTGATGGAACGACATCCAGTGGAAAGCAAATCTGAGGAGTCAGGGATAGCCTTTCCCTCTCATAGTGTCTGCAGGGTTTCTCAACCTCAGCACTAATGCCAATTTGGACCAGATACGTCTTTGTTGAGGGGCTGCCCTGCGCGATGTAGGATATTAAGCAGGATCCCTGGCCTGTACTCTCTAGACACTAAGAGCACCCCCGTTCCCAAGTTGTGACACTAAAATTGTCTCTGCTGCCTTCGGGGTGATGGCAAAATCACCCTCACTTGGGAACCACTGGCCTAGACTCCAGTTCTATTTGCTATAAAGGGGTTCTTTCTGAGCACTTACTCCTGCTTAGCACTCACTGTGTGCCAGGCTGGAGCAGGGGGAAGGCAGAGAAGACCTAGCTCTGGCCTTAAACAGCTGTGTCTCGTGGACTCGCAGAGGTGCAACTAAGGTGACATCTGGCAAGGCACAAGAATTTGTGATCATTCCCCAGCCAATGCATTGAATCAGGAAAACCCAACTTGACCATGTAGATGCTGATCTGTCATTCCTCCCATGGTGAACTGCCTTTTAGGGAAACATACTTCTCTGCAGGTCCTTCGATTTCTGTTTTAAGAATGACAATGGCATAGGGCCTTGACATTCAGAACGTATGCCTGCAGCCCATGAAATTTGTTTTCTCTCTGAGTAATGGGGCTCTTCCCCCCTGTCTCTCTATGGCATCTATGAGATCAAAGCCATTTGTTTGATGACAAATATTAAAGCCCGAACAACTCAATCTTGACAGAAGGCAGAATCTCTAGGGAAAATGCAGAGAGTTTAAACAAAAATAACTCACTAATGCCCTCATCCCAGTACTTCTGAATTTTATCATCAAATATAGTGAACAATTGACTGATATGATTGCTATATGTAGGATATCATGTCATTGTTTTTAAGGAAGTAACTTTCCATTTTCACCACCTAAATATGGCTGATGATGGTGGCCTCAATGTAAGGGCCTCACAGGGAGACATTTTCTATGGTACCTTTTTTCCACAAAGTTGTCAGACGTCTGGGGGACAAAGGACAGAGACATTTGGGCTTGATGTTATAAAAAATAATTTCAGAGCAATAGGAAGGAAAATAGTATCTTTTTGTAAGAGTAGCCCTCACATTTTTCTAGGGCACAGGCCATTTTCATGAAAGGTTCCCTTTGTGCCTTCCTATATTCCAATACATAGAAACATCACCAGGAAAAATGGAAATATGGCTTTTATTTTTAACAGGATGCTAAATCAAAGAGAGGGAAGGATAAGAGACTCAACAGGAGTCAGGACACCTGAGCTCCAGGCCCAGATTTACTTCTGTCTGTGAGATGATCTTTAAGTAGTTTCCCTGTCATCATATTAAGACCTAGAAGTAAGATTCTCTAAGTCTGGGTTTCCTTTATTTATTTACTCATTTTTTAACTAAATTTTTATTTTGTATTGGAGTAGAGTCAGTTTACCATGTTGTGTTAGTTTCAGGTGTACAGCAAAGTGATACAGTTATGCATATACTGAGTTTCCTTACTTTAAAATAAAGGGTTTGGGCAAGATAAACTCTAAGTTCTCTTGAAGTTCTGGAATTCTATGAGTCTAAGGAGATAACATTTAAAAATGTTATTACTAATATTGAATAACTTTAGTCCTGCAATGACATTTATTCACGGTCTACCCTGTACTGTGCTCAATTTCAGACACTAGGGCTACAACTAAAAAGAATTGTTAATCTAGGCAAGAAAGTAAGTACAGATACTGTCTCATGACAAATATCAAGATCTAAAAAGGCTACTTTCAAGAATCCCATAATGGCGTCTGCATTATATTTTTTAAGTGCTCTCCATATTTAAAGTAAACTTTAGGAATTTACCCGTAACATTTAGGCATCTGGAAATATGAAAGAGGTCTGCTCCACACCCTTGATAAGAGAGCCACTAGAATGAGTAGAATAAATCCTGGTCAGGCTAAGAGGTATGCAGTTTTGTGATTTATAGGAAAAATATATAGCTGGTCATTCAGATGACCAAATATATATTTATCATATATAGACCAAGTATATATGGTCTTCATCCACAGTTTCTGGCTCACAGCTCCTAAAACCCTTGGTATTTCCTGAGTGATAAGAGCAATGGTATAATATTTGGTCTCCTGTCTTTGGTTCCTGAAAATGCTTCAGGAAAGATAACTTTTGCATGCCACCCAAGGGTGGGGCCTGGTTGCCAGGAGAAGCAACTCTGTGATTAGAGGGTTGAAACTTTCAGTCCCGTCCCCTGATTTCTAGGGAAGAGAGAGGGGGCTGCATGTTGAATCAATTGGCATTGGCCAATGATTTAGTCAATCATGACTATGTAACAAAACCTCCATAAAACACCCAAAGGACAGCTTTTTATCCTTTCTCAGAGAGCTTCCACATTGGGGAACCAGAACGCTGCTGCGTACCACTGTGCTGGGCCCCATGCTTCATGGGGACACGAGCTCCTTTGTTTGGGACCTCACCCCATGTTTCTCATCATCTGGCTGTTGATTTGCATCCCTTAATATCTTTTTATAATAAATCAATAATCTAGTGAGTAATGAGTTTTCCTAAGTTCTGTGAGCTGTTCTAGCAAATTAATCGAACCCAAGGAGGGGGTCGTGAGAACCTCTGATTTACAGTCAGTGGGTCAGAAGCAGAGGTAACAATTTGCGCTTGTTACCTTGGAAGTGAAGGGTGGCCTTGTGGGACTGAGCCCTTTACCTGCTGAATCAGAGTCTATCTCTGGGTAGGTAGTGTCAGAATTGAGTTGAATTCTCAGACACCCTGCTGGCATCTGAGAATTGCTTGTTGGTATGGGGAAGTCTCCGTACATGTTGGAATTGGGTCCAGGAACCCTTTGCAGGACAAAGCAGAATACAGCCAAGCCTACACTGGCCTGGGATTCCCCAGGGCTCACTCCCCCATCTTCACGTCTATCCTCCCAACACTCTGTGTGTCTGTCTAGGGAAAACTGAAAATCACCCCACCAAGCATCTAGACACTCACACACACACACACACACTCAACATACACGTTGAGTATGGGCCTACACCTGGGCCTGAGCTCCTACAAGTGGCTAGCTAAATTCATGAGGAAACACTAGAGAGAGAGCGTCACTTTCCTGAGCTCAAAAGACTGCATTTCACTAAATGTCATCAGGTAAACATTTGAAATTTAAAACTCCAAAAGCCCTGATGGACAGAGAAAATATAGTATGTGCACTTAGTATAAAAGGACAGTAAAAATTATTTCCAGTCAATGATAGTGAATCTTTCATGCAAATCTTGGTTGATATTTTGGCTGATTAGACAACCCTGGAATTTAAAATGTTTTTCTGTATTGAGTACATTTCCACATAATGACTGAGGGTGATCTTTCCTGTTTAAAGAAAGGAGATTAGTAGCTAAATTTGGAGAAAAATGTAATTAGCTTTATAGTGTCACTTGCAATATAAATTAATCTCCTTTGAACATTGAGATCCTTGACCATCCTCCTAAGTGACATTTATTAATGTTCTTGATCATGTCCAGAAAATCGTAGTACTAAGTGATGGTGTTTCTTTTCAGTGGAATGAAACAGTGTAAGAGGGGCAAAAAGAGAGTTTATGGCTCTCCCAGGAATGCTCAAAAAAGGATTCTTAGAGATATCAGAATACAGGACTAACCCATTTACTTTTCAATAAAGACTGCATATAATTTATTTTTTGAGATTTTGCTTAATTTGAACCCCTAATTCTATTGTTAATCCTGTCAGTCTCCCCTGCAACTACAATCTGTTAAAATTTCGAACAGATAGGAGGTTGTGAATGTCTTTTAAATTCTGTTAGTAGAAGAGCTGTTATTCAGGCAGCCTGAATTCCACCAAGAGGGAGAACCGTGGAGGTAGGGAATCAGATAGACCAGACACAGGGCGTGAGAATGTAATATGGATAAACCCACAGGCTGGGATGTCATTTCAAAAACATACCTGCTACCGTTCCTCCATCCTGTGCCTAGGTGATCCTAAGCACAGTTTTTAGAATCCTTTGCAACCCAGGCAGCCTTGACTGTTTGATTATCCTGGGCACTAGAGATGAAACCTATTTCTCATTTTTTTTTTTTTGGATAGGATTTGTGGGATAAAAGACACAAAATCATGGGCAGCTGAATCAAATATATTTCTGAATACTCACTAAGCAGGTGGCCTAGAAGTCCTGTTCTGAAAAAATGCCAATTTTACAAATGAGGAAGCTAGGTTTCAGAAGGCTGTTCCTTGACAAACACCAGGATAATTGACGACAACCATAAATAGCATGTTTCAGTGGCATCACTGTGTATACCATCCCACCCATCAATCAGCAGCACGCATCTGGGCTTCCGGGAAGATGGTGGAAGAGTAAGACATGGAGATCACCTTCCTCCCCACAGAAGCATGCATCTGCATTTTAAAACGTGCTTATCATTGCTTATTATTCCAGTTTACTGTTGGGAAAGCACTCTTGGTCCCATATACTGTGAGTAATTGAATCTCTACTATCTATTTTTAAATGATTTGCATGATCTGGATCCCGAGGTCCTAGCATGACATTTTCCTCTTTTCCCATCACTGGCTATTCACAGCATCCAAAGACATGACAGAGGCCCCAACTATGATGCCCTGGATCCCTGCCAGCCCCCAGGCATTGAAGCCAAGCTTGCTGCAATTCTCTTTGGCTAAGTTAGACACATGCTAAAATGGATACAAGGATCCCAAAGCAATTGTAGGACACTTAAACGAAGGCAAGTGAACGCAAGGTGGACAAGGGGAAGCTTTCAAATCCTTGCAATTGAATTTGGAGTCACTAATACAGCTGGGAAATGATAGCACTGAATGTCTCAAGGTCACTTGCAACAGAGAAGGGGGCTTTATTTCAAAGAAATGGCCCTGTCTGCCAAGATAAAAAGGAGACATATACACAGCAAAGAAAAGGAACAGCTGCTACAGAGCACTAGCAAGAGAGAGGCTGCAAAACAGCGTCAGTGGGGAAGGGAAGGGAATGAGGAAAGCCACACATTTCTTCCATCATTGGGCCAGAAGAGCTCCCCCGTCTCACTCACAGGACAGAAAGTAGGCTGGCTCCAAATGGCTGTTTAGGCCCAGTAGGGCTATTTGCAAGAATGGGAAAAGCTAGAGGATAATATGATTTTCTCCACTGCGCCAAATCAATGGCTGTATTACAACTGCCGCTGCTGGATCATAAAGGCTGAAGCATGTTTGGAGCCATTTTGGACCACATGATTCCCATAGTCAGAGGCTACTCCCAGAAACACCATTTTCTACTACCCGTGGATCAGACATCCAGCAAATTCCAGGCGACAATGTAAACAGACTGAAATCTTCCTTGTTTCTGGAGGGGATATAGACGATACTGCAGAGCCAAGATTTTCTCCTATGCTTTCTTCTAGAAATTTTACAGTTTTAGGTTTCCCATTAAGTCTATGATGTGTTTTGAGTTAATTCTTTTGTGTATGGTGTAAGATATGGATCACAGTTTGAATTTGCATATGGATATCTAATTGTTCCAGCACCATTTGGTGAAAAGACTGTCCTTTCTCCACTAAATTGCCTTTTCAACTTTGAAACGAATGAATTAATCCACATATGTGTGTGTCTATTTCTGGACTCTATTCCATTTCACTGATCATTTATCCTTTTGCCATTACCACATTGTCTTGATTACTGTAGTTTATAGCAAGTCTTGAAATCAAGTATTGTGAGTGGTTCAACTTTGTTCTTTTTCAAAATTGTTCCGGCTATTTTCGTTCCTTTGCTTTATCAAATACATTTTAGAGTCAGGTTGTTGATTTCCACAAAAAAATTCTACTGGGACTTTTGATTGGAATTATATTGAATTTATACATTATTATTATTATTAAGAGAAATTGCTTCATGAATTTATACTAATGATTCCAGTTCAAATTCAAGGCTCTAGCGTTTTTCACTTAACCTCTTATCTGTTACATATGTGTCTCCTTTATTCTATATCTTGGTTCTCTAGGACGCTGAACACGATGGAATTAGAATATTCCATAATTGCTCATTAACTTTATTCCACATTACATACATAGTCTCTAAATAATAATACTCATATTGTTACCACCAATATGACTATTGATAACAATTAAAAACTTTTTGCTTGTCTCTTTGTTCTTCTCCTATCTTTTTAATTGTACTATTTCTACATTTTCTGAACCTATATAGTCATCCCAAGCATATAGTCATCCCATAAAAAAACACTTTCCCTTAATTAAGATTTTTCTCCTTAAAGGCACACTTTAAATCAATTTGTTTAACTTAGCTGTACTCTGCTTCTTTCAAAAATGACTTTAAGTTGCTTTTTAAAAAGGAAAACACGTGCTTCCCTGGTGGCGCAGTGGTTGAGAGTCCGCCTGCCGATACAGGGGACACGGGTTCGTGCCCGGTCCGGGAGGATCCCACGTGCGGTGGAGCGGCTGGGCGCGTGAGCCATGGCCGCTGAGCCTGCGCGTCCGGAGCCTGTGCTCCGCAACGGGAGAGGCCACAACAGTGAGAGGCCCGCGTACCGCAAAATAAAAAAAGAAAAGACATCTGAGGGAGTTCCCGGGTGGTCTAGTGGTTAGAATTCAACACTTTCACTGCCGTGGCCCGGGGTTCAATTCCTGGTAGTGGAACTGAGATCCCTCAAGCAGCGCAGCATGGCCAAAATTTTTAAAAAGACACTGCAAGACTATAATTAGCCACCCCTTAGAAATCGTCACAGGTGCTTTGCCACCATGCTTATAGTGTGCTAAAGCAAACTTAGCATCAAGTTCAGGGGCAAAGTAGAGGAAGAAGATATTAGATGCAGTTATAATTATATGGGAAGAAGAAGAAATTATGAACTAGGCATGTGACTAGTGGGGTGGGCAGTGGGAGAAGAGACATAGGGACTCTGAACTAGTGGCAAGGAAAGGAAGATCATTGTGCCATTGACTGCTCATCGTAAAATGCCCTCAGGACCTAAAGGGAATGGCTGTGTCTTGGAGAAGTCTGAATTTGTTAAGAGGACGGTGGCTTAAAAGACAGTAAATTATGCAATTACTGGGAAAGGTAATCTGAACAGGAGTGGGATCAACAATCAAAAATTAAAGTCTCCTGCATGCTCCCACATAGTTAAAATTCCATTAAAAAATTCTATGACAAAAATATTTTCCATATTAAGACACGCTTCATGATTTTGCTGCATGAAATAGCATCTCATTTGCTTGAGAGCTTGCCCATTTTCAGCTAACTAAATTCTTATTACCACTTGAGAGCAGGTAGGCTCTCTCAGAAAATCTTGAGCTGATACACACTGGATGGTCCCATATTTTTATGCCAATTTCCTGTTTTCTCTTGTTCCTCTGCATTTTATGTTAGCGCTGCAAGGACCTTCTGACCTCTTAATTCCTTGAGGGCTACAATTAACCAGAAACAGTCTTGACGGCACAGGAATTGAATGGGAACTCTTGCTAGGCCTTCCGTCAATCACTTAAGAAAATCTATTTCATTTAAGTCATTACTGGAAATTTCTGTATTACTTAATCATGCTGGGCACACTTTTGCTTCCCTCTCATGATGTAAGGACACACAGGTTAATGTGAAAGAAGCATATTCACTTGCTAAAGAAATCAAACTTTTTAAGTGATAGATATATGGGTTAGTTGTAATATTAACACTGATTTCTTATGTTCTTTCTTTATGACACTTAAGTAACACCTTATCTGCATTCAGAAATTATTGAAATTTCATATGATTAGTAATAAAAGGTCCTCATTAGAAAAAAAGAAAAGTCTTACCAATGGGAAGCAAAAGTTTTGCTTGAAAAGGATAGAAAATATATACCCTTAGCAAAGTGAGATAGAAAGTCTGTTGTGTTAGACGGAACACTGGACCAGAGGCATGGGCTCAAACCTTAAGTCTGTAAGTTACAAGTCTGTAACTTATTTCTGGGCCTTGAATATCTTTGGGCCGTAAAATAGATATAACAATAATAGTTACCTCATGGGGTTGTAGTCATGATTAAATGAAATAATATGTGGAAAAGTTCTTGGTAAACACCTCTAATACTCTGTAACTGTAGTCTGTCCGTGTGGGTGATAGTTTATAAAATTCTAGCTTTGCTCTGCTTGACCACAAAAAATCCCCATCCAGACTCTTCTGGTGAGAAACTTGCCTTCATGCTGTCACATCTTCCCAAACAGCTGTAATTGGTTATTAGGAGTTGTCATTCCTCCCACCTGCTGAGAATGACTGGCTGTGTATAACCCCTCAAGCCCTCCAGGGAGGAAGAGCCAGGGAACTGGGTGGACAGTGAGACACATTGGCCCCATAGTCAGTACATCATGTCCCCCATCTCAGGCCATGACAGCTTCCAACTCTGAAGAACATCAAGCCAACTATTCCTTTCATCTTCAGGGCAAGAAACTGGCTGCTTTAAGATTACAGAGGTTATTTACAGGGTTGAGAGCAGAAATGATCAGACCCGCTAATGTTTTCATCAGCTTTTGAAGGAGACCCCTCCTCTGTCCACACCCTCCCCTCTCAGCACACACCCGCTGGTTATGCACCAAAACATGCCATTAAAGAATAAGTTTTGTTTTTGCTGACAAACAAAATCAGATGCTAATCAATAGGAATTCAGTTGGCAGAGATGTCTTGCTCATCAGTGAAATTACATCTGGATCTTATTGGCTTGATGGTAAGAAACCCTTTGGATGGGAGGCAAAAATGAAAAAAATATGTGCTCTGTCACTTATCATAGGAAAATGTAAACAGCCATAACATTCACTCAATTAACCAAGCAAACAAACAAAAAACCCCTCCATTGTTAGGGTGTTGTGAATCAATTTTATCACTCTGTGCCCCCTTCCAATAAAAAATGATCAAATAAAATACAATAGATTTGCTTATTCAAAATTTAAATGTTCTTTCTAGGTGATTACTCTCAAGAAGAGTTGGGGCTCAAACAGGCCTGTCCTGTTGTTTTTGTGACCACCTGTGTCACTCAGAACTGACCCTTTCAGTCATATTCAATGAGATTACTACCCTAGCTCTGTAGCTATTATTTACCCTTTAAAGGAAACACATAAAACATTAGCATTTCCTAACAATAAGTCTCCCCAGATGGTCTTACGTAGGTAGAACAGCTTCATCCATTCAGAGAAGATCCATCAGCCAAGTTGTATATCTAGGTTGGTTTTGACAATTTTGTTATTAACCAAGCTTCTAGGACATAAAAACAAAGTTGCTTACCCCCTCTTCTCTTCACCAAACGTTGTGAAGACAATAGAGTGAAAAACAAACAAACATAAGCACAGTCTATGATAGGATGGTGATTAAACGAGATATAGTAGCTCTCTCAGAAATATTTCTAACCTCACTCTAAAGAGTGTTTTGTTTCCTTCAGATAAATACCCAGAAGTTGTACTGCTGGATAGTATGGTAGTTCCATGCTAGTTCTATTTTCCATTTCTTGAGGAACCTCCATACTGATTTCCATAATGACTATACCAATTTGCAGTCCCACCAACAGTGTACAAGTGTTCCCCTTAATCCACATCCTCACCAATACTTGTTATTTCTTGTCTCTTTGAGAATTGCTATCTTAACAGGTGTAAGGTATCTCATTGTGGTTTTGATTGCATTTCCCTGAGGATTAGTGAGTTTGAACATCTTTTCATGTACCTGTCGGCTGTCTGTATATCTTCTTTGGAAAAATGTCTATTCAGGTTCTTTCTCCACTTATTAATTGCTTTGTTTTGATTTTCACTATTAAGTTGTATGACTTCTTTGTATATTTTGATTATTAACTCATTATAGGATATGTAGTTTGCAAATATTTTCTTCCATTCCATAGGTCGCCTTTTTATTTTGTTGCTGGCTTCCTTCGCTGAGCTGAAGCTTTTTAGTTTGATGTAGCCATTAGCTCAGAGAGACATCTGTATGTGTGTATGTATTGGGTTGGCCAAAAAGTTTGTTTGGGTTTCCGTAAGATGTTACGGAAAAACCCGAATGAACTTTTTGCCCAACCCTATACATTCAGCCTTAAAAAGGAAAGAAGTTCTGTCATTTGTGACAATATGGATGAACTTGGAAGGCATTATGCTAATTGAAATAAGCCAGAGAGAGAAAGATAAATACTGCATAGTATCACTTATATGTGAAATCTAAAAAAAAAAATGAACTTATAGAAACAGAGAGTACAAAAGTGGTTGCTAGGGACTGGAGGTTGGGGGAAATAGGGAGAGATTGGTAAAGGGTAAAAGGTACAAACTTTCATCTATAAGATGTTTACGATCTGAGGATCTGAAGAAAACATGATGACAATAGCTGATAACACTGTATCATATAATTGAAATTTGCTAAGAGTAGAACTTAAATATTCTCACCAAAAAAAAAAAGAAAAGTAAATAGGTAAATATGTGAGGTGATTTCCTTCTCATCCCCTTTCCTTCTCATGCCCTTTCCTTCCTCCCTCCTCTCTCTCTCTCTCTCTTTCTTTCTTTCTTTCTTTCTGGCTGAAGGGTCTCCAAATGCTTTCACATATGTCAATTTACTTTATCTTCACAGATATCCTAAAAATAGGACCACTAGAATGATATTTGGGTATTACAAATTAGATTGGTGACTTTTTCAAAGTGAACCGTTTTATAGTCGATACATCTGATGTTCAAACTCAAATTCCCTAACAACTGATGCAAGACCTTTTTTTCAGTATTTCTAACCACTCAAATAGTCAAATGCTATTTAATTTAGATATCAAGTGTCTGTTGGTCAATCCAACCCTTAGGGATGCATTCAGTAGAATCAGTTATAAGTATGAAAACCTAAGCAAGCAAAAAAATGTATTGAAAACTGTTTCAAAATTCTGGGAGAACTACTAAAAATATCAACAAGAATAAGCATTTTCTAGCTTAATCTTTCACATAAATAGATGCTACTGCTGACAGTGTTTCTTCCAGAGCTGGACTTCCTACTGTCAGCAAGATGCATGCTGAGATATTTACAGTGATCATGTTTTACATCACATCATCTACACCCTCCCTGACTTTCTCAGCATTTTCTGCACAGGGTGGGATAAAAGGCCGGTATCATGGAGCGATGACCTCAAAAGCCCCAGGCTGGGCATAGTCAGTATAGCATGTTCTCCAGCTTTCAGTTCTTTGAATCCCTGACCTGACAACCAGATGGATTGCTACGCGCTAGCTTGTGTAATTTGGCCTCCCATATTAAACTGACTACCTTTCTAGTTTCTTGTAGACAAGGACGGAGGACTCACCTTAAACCTGAGTTTCCAATTGTCCTCACTCTGCACACTCAGTGTTGATTATCTCCTTGCCTGTAATAAACCAAGAAGGGCCACCACTATGGCTGACCTGAATCCTCCAGTAATTTAGATTCACTGCAATACCACCAAGCTGTGTGTGTGTGCCTATCACTGCTTTCAAGGATTGGGCTAGGGTAGGGTATCAATACTTTCAAGAACCTGGACTTTAAGTATATAAAAATCATTTCTTAGAAAGGAGAAATAGTGCAAAGGAAAGGGAAGCAAAAGGGGCTACCAGAATGGGTAGAGATGATTGGTTTCGCACAGAAGTTAAAAAATTGGAAAATGACAGTCTTACAAAGTCTGACATTTCTCTTGGACCTTTCCATCCCTATTCTTTCTTTCTGCCCTTGCTTCCCCTGAAGTTCCTCTTCAGAAGCTCTCACCTGTTTAGTCTCCCAAAAACCTCCCCTTAGCAGCAAATGTATTGAAATTCACCATCAGTGCTGAGCTAGCCAGGAGCCAAAGGCTGCCTTTCTAATTCTCAGACTGATGTTGGAGCAAATTTCTCTTTGCGTTTTGCATTGAATGCAACTTCCACTGTCCAAATCTTGATGATTCCTTCTGTGTCTCCAATGCCTTGAGTTTGTGCTTCTTGCATAGCATTCATTTGTTTGGACATGTTTTACAAGGAGTTGCTTACAACTGTGTCTGTCCCCTAGTTCCTAATGTTCCTAAGGCAAGGATTGTGTCCTTTTAGAAAACTGTGTTCACTATATTAGGACATTGATGTGGACATAATATATCTCTGAAATCTCTAACAGAGGTTCTTAACACGGTAATTCTGTCCCTTGCCCTGGAGATAAAGAGGGGGGCATTGGCCATGTCTGGAAACATTTTCGGTGGTCACAACTTTGGGGGAGGGCTGTTACTAGCATCTACTGGGTAGAGGCCAGGGATACTGATAAATGTCCTACAATGCAAAGGATATCTCCCCACTACAAAGAAGTATCCAACTCAAAATATCGATAGTGCTGAGGTTGAAAACCCTTGCTAACAAAGTGAACCATCATCCCCAAATAAATTGATATCCCCATCTCTCCAAATGGGCTGTTCTTCTTAGGTAGACCTGACCAGCATGTCTGTCAGGAGTAGCCTCTTAACCCAACCCATACTGTTTCCAGCATATTATGTCTTCTTTCCCCAGCCTTAGCTCATTTAGTATTTATAACCCTTTGTGAAGTCTATTAGGTAGATTTATTCTTCCCATTTTAATGAATTTGAGACTAAGAAGAGTTAAGTAATCTGTAAAGTTTTCATACCTAGGAAGGTAGCAGCAGAACTTGAACCTAGGACTCTGGTTCCATAGTCATGAAAAAAAGAATAAGAAAAGACACAAAAGCATAAAAATTCAGGGCATGTTGAGAGATCAGCCAGTAGTAAATGCTGCTAAATCCTAGGGTACAAGAAAGTTAAATTGTCCCTTGAGCTAAAGCTAAATTGTTTTGGGGTCAGATGGTTGAGGTTCCTGTATGCCTTTTTAGGCATTTTGAACTTAATAGAGGTGGAGGACTGGGGGTAGATAGCATTGTAGCTGGTTAGAAATTTTCTTTAGAAGGATCAGTCTGGCAGTCAATGGGCTGCTTGGAGAAGGGCTCATTTAGAAGATGGAGGCAGTTCTTCTGGTCTCACTAGGGGCGGATGTCAAAGAGCGGTACACATCAACTCTTAGAAGTTGCTAGAAGCTGCCACAGTCCACTCCAGACAATGCCAATGTGTTTGGGAGGGTAAATAACTACCCAACGGAAGTCTTTGTACACACTTTGTGCGTGTGCTACCACACGCTGAACTAAAGCCACAAATCCTTAGACTTCACATTTCAAACCAATAACCTAGACATATGTAATCTATAGACCTACATATGCTTGGTGGAATAAGCAATTAACTCATTTCCAAACTTGAAAGCAACATTGAGAGACTTCTTTCCCCTTAAACTATTTGAGCCTTTATGAACAAAGTGACTCACTACTGTCTTTTAGAGTATAAGGATTTAGAAAACATATTATAGAAGAAGGTTACCATGGGGTTTCTTCTCAATAAATCTGAGTCTGATTTTGAGTTTTGAGATGAAAAATATTCTAAGCAGCTAGAATTTCAGGGGGTGTATATATGTTCTCAAAAGAATAATATACAAACACCGCCCAGGAGCCTCCCACCAGTTCTACCTGGAGTGAAATGTATTCTTCTGTGAATGTATTTCTTCTTAACCTCCCACAGATGAAACAGAAGCCAGCGTCACCTGTGATCTATTTCTCATATAACTAGTGGTGACAGCTTGTTTGGCTTTTTTTTTTTTTTTGCCTTCTTTTTAGACATCAGACTAATCCATCATGAACAGCAACTGCTCTCATTGTATAGGCCTTTGAATTTCAGAATGCCTAATTTGCTTATTTAAATGAAAAAGAGTTTCCAAAAGAAAGCAGAAAAGCTAAGAAGAGGTGTAGCTTCTCACCTGCAGCCAAATATTCATTTTGCCTCTGGGATCTCCATTTTGAGAACTGTCAAGGCACAGATATTCTGTAAAAGCCTCATTAGAGGGAGGATCTCTACTGAAATGGTCAGAAGACTTGTCTGCAGGTCACGGCCATTCTGACCTTCCAGTTGTTTGGCCGTTTTCATGGCACAGCATATTTAGTGACTTTGTGAAGATTTTCTGCCCAAACCTATTAATAGTTGAGCAAATATTTACCTCATGCATCAGTGCTGTGGTTGTGGTATCTAGGATAGAACTGGAAACAATTTTAGACAAAGGATACTCATCAATGTATATGCTTCTCTCTTTCGCATTACAAAAAAATCTCAATTCTTTTATACTTGTTCTTCAGTGTTTGGCTGGAGGGGAGAAAATTTCCCTAGGCAAGGCATGTCTTTGTGGACACGTCAGAAGGATGTTCCAGAACATTGTACAGCTGAACTCCTGTCCATGAGTGCTTCTCTGTTCCAGCACAAAACTTCAGAAAGTCTTCTATCGGAATATACGTGGCATACTGAAGAGAATCAATTAGATTAGTCCAAATTACGGATCTGTGGGTTATGTGTCAACCATGAAGAATTTACTGAGTTCCTATTAAGTGCTCTTTCCTGTAAAGGTTATATTGAAGATGGCATGCTGCTATACTGTTGTTGAGCAGTTTAGGTGTGGTTGGATGGCAATGCAAATTTACTCAAAACAACTGCAGGGGGATAAACAATGGTGTCTGATCAAGGGAGAGGAGTTATTTGGTGTGGACTTTAAGTGTGCTTTTATAATTCAGAGAAGGAGGTAAATGAAGGTTGGCAAGCTCAGAGAATATCTCCTTGAAAAGATAATTCTTGAACTGGATTTTAAGACTTAACATTTGAGTATATCACAGTGAGGAGATGTAATTTCAAATCTGGAGAGCAAAACAAATAAATACAAAGTTGGGAGGACACAGTAGTATTAGGGGATAGGAGAGTGGCAGTGTAGACAGGAGGTCTTTCTGACAAAACCTAGGTTTTAAGTGTAAGAGAGTAGAATATAAGATTGGAGAAATATAATGGGAACAGATTGAAGGAGCTTGAAAACTTAACAGAGGAATTTAGACGATGCCACATGCAGTAGAGTTATTATAAATTCTTGGAAGGAAGATCCATGATGAAAACAGCACTGGAGTACAAAATTGATTCAACAGGGCATAGGTTGGGGGATAAGTTAGAGAAAGGTAGGTATGCAGCATTGAGGACTTGTGCTCACGTTCATTAAAGAGGAAGAAGGAAGGCAGGGATAAATCCAAGATCCCTCTTGAAGGTTTGGTGACTGACTGAGGGTCGAAGGATTGAGCATCATTGAAAGTGATTCCAAGACTAGAGGTGGGACTTTTATAACCCATGGAAGGACATCTTTCACAGGTTCAGGAAGGAGCTCCTGTCTCTTTACCCAGGAGAAGAGATCCCTTTTAGGCTTTCCTTAAAGAGAATAGGGAATGAAAAAATCAAAACCCAAAACTAACTATGATTCTCTCAAAACTGGTAGAAGACTAAAATGGTATTTCTGAAGAATAAGTCCTTTCAAACACGGAACATTATTGATTTGATGGAGTACTTGATTTAGTCCATTTTTTAAAAATTCTATTATAATAATGTCAATATAACTATAACAGTATAGTTTTTGGAAATAAAATCAACAGAGAGGAAAAACATAGCACTCCATCCTTATTCCTTCATGTTCTTATAGCACAGGCTCTTGACTGCATAGGGACCCCAGACCTCTTCCGTGGTTTATGCTGTCACAGCCTCCTTCTACCTCTTATACCCTTATAATTCCTGACCACTAATACAAAACCCTCTTCCACAGAGTGCACCAAGAACCAAGCAGACCTCCTCCTCATTTTCAATTACCACTCTCAACTCTTCACTTTCTTACCAAGAACTCTTCCCTCTACTCTCAGTTGGGACAATCTAGTTAACTAGAAAGTAAGTTAACATACAATCAGTATCTTGCTGTGCCTTGTCTCAATTCTTTTCACTCGAATCCAAGGAAACCATCTCTAGGAAGGAGTGGGAATAAGATGTTTTGAACTGGCTGCTCTGGTCTCTCAGGCAGCATAAAGCAGTGGAAGCTAACTTTGCAAATAAATATAGCTTTACACACATAACAGGCTTTTTTTATATATATTTTAAAAATATTTACATGCTTCTTTTTATTGCTTTGCTGAAACTGCATGTCTATCACATTGCTCACACAGTCTCACATAGGGCCTTTTAACGGAATCCTTGACTGCAGTGAGTTTTAATTTATGGGTTTTCAAATCAAATTAATGACTTTCCTAACAGGAGAAGAAGGTGAGCAGAAGCGAATAGTGTAGAGGAAGAGCCCTGGGTCTGGTGCAGATTGAACCCAAGAGAAGCTGGAATACTTAGGGTAATTCTAATTTGCATTGGTGATGTTCTCTCCCATCTCTTGCCTTAGCCATTGTCTCTTTTCTGATTTAGTCCAAGAGAAAACTGTCCTTAAATGTGTGGACAGAATCTAGTCTATAGGCATTGTAGCTAAGCTTCTTCCTTGTGGAAATGCCCTTTGCCCAAATGTATCTCATCTGCAGCTGCTGAATTCCAAGGTGGCTGCTACACTAGAGAAGTTCAGAATATGGTCTCGGGCCAGTTGGGAAGACCACTGAGGTTAGAATTTTGTCTTTGCCATTTATCAGGTTTGTGGCCTTAGTAAACTAACTTAATGGTCTCAACCTTGATTTTTCTGTAAAATTAGAATAAGAATAATTACTTGACTGTTGTGAGAATTAAATAAGAATGTACGTAAATAAGAATGTATACAAGCACCTGATAAAATATTTACCATCCAATAAATATTTAGCACTGAATAAAATATTGCAGTTTGTCATTGTGCCCTGTGACCTCTCTATGAGCCTGAGGGACACCTTTATAATGATAAGTACAAATATCTTAAGTTTGTTCTGGAAAAAAAAGAACCTGTTTTATTTTCCAATAGTGACTCTTCTCACTGTCCTTATGTTGACTAATAATATAATCAATCTCCCAGCTGATTTCAGGTTAAGAACTATTGGATGTTTTTTTTTTTTTTGCGGTACGTGGCCCTCTCACTGTTGTGGCCTCTCCCGTCGCGGAGCACAAGCTCCGGACGTGCAGGCTCAGCGGCCATGGCTCACGGGCCTAGCTGCACCACGGCATGTGGGATCTTCCCGGACCGGGACACGAACCCGTGTCCCCTGCATCGGCAGGCGGACTCTCAACCACTGCGCTACCAGGGAAGCCCCAAAGTATTGGATTTTTAATTTTTTTTTTTTTTTTAGTCCCTAACCCCACCCCCCCATCCTCTAACCTAGTTAATCAATTCTCTATTACAGCCAGTTTTTCCTTTAAAACAATGGTTTTCCAACTTTTTGTGGTTTATAGGTCCTTTGAGGTTTTGTGAAACTATGAACCTCTCCAAAGAATAATGCATTCAAGCGTGCAAAATTTTATAGGCCATTTTTTGGGGATAAACAGACCTCCCAGAGCTCATATAGCTACCTTCTAGATATCTAGGGACTCAAGACTGAGAACTCCAGAACTGAAATATTTTTTTCAATCTGGATGACCCTTTCCATTTTTCTGGCCTCCACCCTAGTTTCAGCCCTCATCACCTGTTGCCTAAATCCAGCTTGGTCTCCAGATTCCTGTGTGTTTTTCCTCCTACCCAGACACAACGCTGCTTCCAGAATCTTTTGTCCCTAAAATAACATTTTCCTAACAAATTCTTTTGAAATTTTTAAATTTTTGTTACAAACTTTACTGTGGTCCTCAAACTTTACTGTGCATAGTGAGCTGGAGAGGTTCTGAATGTAGACCCGGATGGGTCCCTGAGATTTACATACTTCAAAAAAATGTCCTAGGTGATTCAAACGCTAGTAGTCCCAGACCACCCTTTGAGAAAAATTATCCTGAGATGGTCTTTAGAGGCTAATTTCCTCACTCATCGTTCTGTTTAACCCTGCCTTTGTACTTTCACTATCTGAGTATGTTTAGAAATTGTCCTTTGCTTTTATTTGTCCTTCAACCTAGGAAACTCTCTTTACTATCACAACACTGTTGAAAAACTACCTATCTTCTATGTCTCACTACAACTGCAACTCTTCTATGGCTTTTTTCTTCACAAATTCCCCTAATAAAAATGTATTCACACCCTGTCCCAATGTACCACCATTAGAGCACATGGTAGACTATCCCCTGAATTATTGTTGATTGTATGAAAGTTTCTTACTTTCACTAGATTATATAACTCTTGAAGGCAGACCAGATCCTACTCACTCTTTATACCATCACAGTGCTCAACACAAAGGCTTATATGTTGTAGATATTCATAAAACGTTTGCTGAATGATCAAATTTGCTGTTTTTCATATACATGTGCCCCAACATTTGAAATATTGCATCTGTGTCCTTAGAGCAGCAGAACTCATAGTTATGATACAGAAGAGCCTCACAATGAGAGCCTCATTGTGAGAGTGAAGTACTGGGCTCTTGTGCTTGAGCTGGCTTGAACTGGCTTAGAATAACCACTTGTGTGCATTTCTTTCCGACTCTGAATTCAGTGATATTCTTGGTAAGCTTGAAATCAGTCATGGTGATAGTATTGTACTTACACCACAGGAATTGGAAAAGGCTACAAATCAGGTTTCTCTTTTTGTCTTTTTTTTTTTTTTAAGAATGATTTACTAGTATACTAGTAACTAGTAACTAGTATACTAGTAACTAGTATACTAGTATAGTAACCAAATATTTAGTAACAAAAATAGTCAGAGAATCCCTGTGTGCCTTCATAGAAACCAATCTAAAAGGAAAAACTCATTTAGCAATCTTAAGAACCCCACTTATAAGTAAAATGCTACACATAGATCAAAACCTTGGAAACTTCACTCCCAGAATGGCATGGAGTAAAATATATCAAGGCATCAAGATCTAGGATTTTCTTGGATCTTCCATTTGTGATGTAAGACATTACGCAAATTGCTTGCATCTCTTCTGTGCCTTAATGTCATCACCTAAGAGAAAAAAAAATAATGCCTTCTTCTACCGATCTCAAGAGCCATATTGAGGATAAATGAGTGAAGCCATATGTGCAGAAGCCTTTTTTTAAAAATTAATTAATTTATTTATTTATTTTTGGCTGCGCTGCTTCTTCGTTGTGGTGCATGCGCTTCTCACTGCGGTGGCTTCTCTTGTTGCGGAGCACGGGCTCTAGGTGCATGAGCTTCAGTAGTTGTGGCACGCAGCCTCAATAGTTGTGGCGCATGGGCTCAGTAGTTGTGGTACATGGGCTTAGTTGCTCCGTGACGTGTGGAATCTTCCTGGATCAGGGCTTGAACCCGTGACCCCTGCATTGGAAAGTGGATTCTTAACCACTGCGCCACCAGGGAAGCCCCAGAAGCCTTTTTAAAATTGCAAACTTCTATCAAAATGTGTTCTTCTTTGAGCTCCTAGATTTAGTTTTATGAAAGAGAACCCAGCTAGTAAGAGAGTGCAGTTCTTCATTTATCTTCACTAATCAATTTAAATTCATGACGTCAGTACATGTTTTAAATGCTGCATGTACCGCTCGTTTCCTACCCGCTACAACATCAACCAAAGTATGGATTTTACCTCCTCTGTCGAGATTTTCCTTTTATTTCATAGAATTTTTCTTTTCCTTAGAACAATAAAGCCTCGAATAATCTGCTCTTTATCACAAAATTTATTGAAATACAGACATACTGTGTAACTACACTCCCTACTCCCCATACTACAAAAATAAAATGGAATTGATTAGTGATTGACTTCAAAGTGAATAATTGAGCTTTAATGGGCTTATAAAAGGGATTGAAATCAAGGCAATAAATTAAAAGCAAAATAAAAGAGTAAACAAGAAAGGATGTTTTACAACTTGGTTCCATTACAGTCTACGCTAACCAGATTAAAAAGTAATTGTCATGTCAAGAAAAATTATAGTAGGCTCTGCAGAATGAAAGAGCAGTGGGCTCTCTTTGTGTATAGTGTGTAAAATAGACAGAAAGGAAAGGAAAAGAGTGCAGGGAGTGGGGAGAAGCCAGACTACTTTTTCCTGGTGGTCATTATGCTTTCAGTATCTGAGATCTCTTCATAAAAACAGACATTATCATCAACACATGTTAATGAGCTGACTGATTTCAACTGAACTCTTTAATGTCCTCTATTATCTTTGTATTGCATATCAGAGTATATTTATGACTGGATGGTTTATATTTTAAATGTCCTTAAATCAATAACATTGAAAAGATAGAGTATTCTCAATAATTTAGGAGGTTTTTTTTTTTACTAGACAGGTTTGTTTTTTTTTTTAATAAAGGGGGTTACATATTATCTAAAATAAGAGGCACTGATGATTGGAGAATCAAAAGCCACCATAAAACAGGGAGATTTCATAAGTAAATTAGATCTAGCTATGTCTCTATGAGCCTTGATGATACGTCATGGGGCACTTAGGGAATTGAATGCATAGGACCACAGCTCATTATCTCTGAGAATTCATGGCTGGTTGGTGAGAAGTCTAAAGAGTAGCAAAGGGCAGATGTAGCAGCAATATTTTAAAAGAACTGTCTCTAGAATCTCCCCAGCCTGACAACCTATTCTTAAATACATCTGAAAAGATACAAGCATCAAGATTCAAGACGGAGTATCCGTTGATCAATCTGATAAGCAAAGCCATGTGACTTAAAGTGTATACAGGGAATTGTACTGGTGCAATGTCAATGGTAAAGAACTGGAATTAACCAAACTTCCCCACAGACACATCTATCCATTAGTTGGGGCTTCCAAGTTAGACTGGGAACACTTGTATAAGATTCCTGGAAGAGTCAAGGTGGCCAAATGAAGAATCTGTTATGAGATAATAAGAATGCTTTCCAAGAGTGCTAAGATCAGCTTTCCAGTAGCTGGAGAATCTTGACCGCTAACAAAGTCTTATGCCTCACAGACAGAGTGGTCATGCCAGTAAAAAAAGGAGAACAGATCTGCTTGTACTTTTATCACATGCTAAAGGAGACTAACACTGGCTTGTATTGTGCATTGACTTTAAAAATCTGTAATCCTGGCTAGATTGAGCTCAAGAAAATAAATCGGCAGATGTTGAGATAGTTATACAGATTAATCACCCCCTGAAAGATTAGTCACTTAATTCTATGTACATTTAATATCATTTTTATAATCCTTCTTTGAGTAGATCTGGGATTAAATTTAAGAGCTCAATTGTTACTCCAAAGCCATATGATAGAGATTTCTTTCTCTAGTTCTTATATTTAAAAAAATTTAATGTGTTTAATATATTTTCCTCTTTTCAAGCTGTGCTTTAAAAAGCCCATGACCACAAAATAGAAGGCACGGTTCAAACTGATTTAAAAACTTGGCAAGAATTTTATGTCAAGTTGAAGAATTGTTTATCTTCATTTCCATAATGTACATGTTTTAGTTTGAGTTATTTTAATCAGGTTTGCTCAGACAAGTTAGCCCAGTTGCTTAGAATCATTGTATATTTACATATATATATATATATATATATATATATATTCTTAATTTTGCAGATATTAAAAAGCAAGAACAAAATATTGATTAGAAAAAAAACAGTGATTTAATTCAAAATGGAACAGTATACAACTTGGTAGGAAAAAACCAAATGGTCCTTAAACATACTAAGATATTCACTAAATTCACTAAAGAGAAAATAAAAGCAAAATAAAACTATATTGGATATCATTTTTTCACACATCACTGTGACAAAAGTCCAAAAGTTTAATAGCACACTGAGTTTGAAAATTATGGGGAAACAGAAACAGAAATATTTGGCCATATCTAGAAAAAGGCATCAGTGTGTACACCTTATAGTGTTTATACCATAGATATTCTCATGCCTGAGTAATAGATATTTTCAAGGCAATTCATTGTGTAATGGTTGTATTGGGTTGGCCAAAAATTCACTCAGGCTTTTCTTAAGGAAAGATGTTATGGAAAAACCTGAGCGACCTTTTTGGCCAACCCAATAATTGGCAAAGAACTGAAACAATGTTAATGTCCATCAAGAGAGTACTGATAAAATAAATTATGGTAGATTCATATAATGGACTACTATGTAGCTGTGAAAAAGAGCAAAAACAGATAATGAAATCAATCTCCAAGATAGATTGAGAACAGCAAAAAAAGCAATGTGAAGAACAGTTTGTATAGTATGATATCTTTTGTGTACAAATGAGCAGGAATAAAACTATATGTTCATATCTGCATGTATGTACCTAGAAACCCTGAAAGGATACACAAATATTCATTACAGTGATTACCTGGATTGGTAGAAGAAGTAGGTTATGCTTGACAGTTCTAAGGAAGTATATTTTAAACGACAGCCACAAATCATTTTGTTACTTTGTGATAATTGAAAGGTGGAAACTTTGGGGAGTTTGAATAAATATTAAGTAATATTTATTAATATTAACTTCTTCTTAACTTTGAAACTGTTGGGGTTTAGTACTAAATTCAAACTTAGATTTTTCATCTGTTTCAAAGTGTACTTAATTTGACTCATTCATCGCAGGTCCTAAGGTGTTCTAGAAAGCTAAATTCCAGCCCTTTCTTAGTCTTTCATGAAGTCAAATGACTGTTCTTTATAGACCAACACATACATAATTATATATGGTAGACACATAACTTTCCTGTGAGGGTGTGTTCAGGAGACCATATTGAACCGCCCACCTTTGCAAGTGTAGAACAACCTGTGTGGCTTTGTGACTTTCTCCTGAGTCTTATTTCCGCTAAGTATCTCCTGCATTCTACACATTTCCCTACTCCACAAAATAATTATCTTTTCAATTTCTGATAAACATTCATCTCTCCCATGATGATCACTTCTCAGTTTAAACTAGTACCTGCAGTATAACCTTCCAGCACCATCTACTTTTCCTTGCTAACACTTTTACTTCCCAAGTTATTTCTGTGATTATCTGTTTAATGCTAATCCCTGGCACCCAAATGTAAATCCTATGAGGGCAGAGAATGTGTCTGTTTTGTCTCTGCTGTATCCTCTAGGCCTAGCACAAAGTTGTTCAATCAGTATATGCTGAATTAGTGAAACACTACTCTAAATGCACCCAACTGTAATTTTTATTCTAAATAAACATATTATTTTTATTATTAACTAGTATATAACAATACATAGAAGGCAACAAAATGTAGTATGAGCTTGCATTTCAGGCAGACCTGAGTTACTTCTAGGGAGCATTGACACTAGTAGTTTGTCCTTAGACAATTTGACTTTCCTAATCCTCAGTTGTTTATTCTATAAAATAGAAAAAATAGAAAAAAAAAAACAGTGATAGTAATCATAGGGTTATTTTGAGGATTGAATGAAATCAAGAAAGCAAAACACAGCACAATGTCTGTCCCAGGAGAATTCAACTATATGACCTGTTATTGTTATTATTATTGTTCATGAGCTGAAGAGTTTGGCAACTATGCTCACTTACTAGCTGGCTGTTGTTCCCAGGGATATTTAATAAATTCATGTAATCCAAATTTATGGCACAGAAAGCTGACAAACTCTTTGGGCCTTTGACTTCCCTCCCAAACCACTTTGTAAGTATGTACATACAAAGGGTTGACTGTAACTCATTGAGATTCCCCAGGTTATCTAGCACTTGACTGGTGATTATATCTTAAGATATGTGATTCCCAATAAATGTTTTCAACATCTAGGGTGAGAATTTTCTATGGTGAAAAAGTCATTCCTCTATAAGGGATTAATTCCATATATTTCCTTTATTAAAGGTAAACTGTGAGCTTCCCCGGTGGCACAGTGGTTAAGAATCTACCTGCCAATGTAGGGGACATGGGTTTGAGCCCTGGTCTGGGAAGATTCTGTGTGCCACAGAACAACTAAGCCTGTGCACCACAACTAACGAGCCTGTGCTCTAGAGCCCACAAGTCACTACTACTGAAGCCCATGTGCCACAGCTGCTGAGGCCCACGTGCCTAGAGCTCATGCTCCACAACAAGAGAGGCCACATCAGTGAGAAGCCCGCACACCTCAGTGAAGATTAGCCGCTCCCCCTTCCCCGCCGCAACTAGAGAAAGCCTGTGTGAAGCAATGAAGACCCAACGCAGCCAAAAATATAAATTAATTAATTAAAAAAATAAAAATAAAGGTAAAGTGTAGTATTTCAGAAATAAGTATTCAATAGAGTTCTCCATTAGACCAAATAAAAATGGACTGTTATTTCTCTACTAATATTTGCATTGACCCTTTCCAGGAAATCATAAAAACTCTGTCAGTAAAAGAGATAAAACCAAGCCCTAAGTTTTTGTGAGTCTGTGAATTTTCTTTTGTACACATTCTTGCTCAAAAAGCAAGACCTAACCACAGCTGCAACTGTGTTAAGAGAAGATTTAGAGTAGTGGTTAAAATCAGAGACTGGTTTCAGACCATTTAATTCCAGCTCTGCCACTCACCACTTTCTAGCTGTGTGGCCTTGAGCAAGTTTTTTTGAACCCCTCTGTGTCTCAGTCTCTTTACCTGCAATGTGGAGTTTAATGGAGCTCTTTGGGTTGTTGATTAAATGAGGCAAAGTACCTAGAAGACCACCTGATATAGAAATACTAAATTCAGGCTCTTATTCTGTCATGTGAGGAAAGTTTTATTATTGTCTCTATTTCTGTAGATCAGATATTGAAGCCAAATTTACACATCCAGGAATTGCCATCCAGACCAAACACAGTTCTTTCAACTCCAAGACTCCAAGACTTACATTTGGGATTTTTTGTTTTTGCTTTTGTTTTTTGATGCCAATGTGCCTTAGTCTAAAACATGTATTCTCAGTGGGGGGCGATATTGCACTAAGGGTGCAAAAATTGAGTCTTTGGAAGCAACCAAAAATTCTTAGCTATTAAAATTCTTAGCTATTAAAAATTAAAATGGTTTGTGGAGAGATTGGTTCAAGATGGTGGAGTAGAAGGATGTGTGCTCACCCCCTCTTGTAAGAGCACCAGAATCACAACTAACTGCTGAACAGTCACCAACAGGAAGACACTGGAACTCACCAAAAAAGATACCCCACGTCCAAAGACAAAGGAGAAGCTGCAATGAGATGGTAGGAGGGGTGCAATCACCATAAAATCAAATCCCATAACTGCTGGGTGGGTGACTCACAGACTGGAGAACACTTATACCACAGAAGTCCACCCACTGGAGTGAAGGTTCTGAGCCCCATGTCAGGCTTCCCATCCTGGGGGTCTGGCAATGGGAGGAGGAATTCCTAGAGAATCAGACTTTGAAGGCTAGCAGGATTTGATTGCAGGACTTCAACAAGATTGGGTTAAACAGAGACTCCACTCTTGGAGGGCACACACAAAGTAATGTGTGCATCGGGACCCAGGAGAAGGAGCAGTAACCCCATAGGAGACTGAACCAGACCTACCTGCTAGTGTTGGAGGGTCTCCTGCAGAAGAGGAGGGTGACTGTGGCTCACTGTGGGGACAAGGACACTGACAGCAGAAGTTCTGGGATGCATTCCTTGGTGTGATCCTTCCCAGAGTCCACCATTAGCCCCATCAAAGAGCTGGGTAGGCTCCAGTGCTGGGTCGCCTCAGGCCAAGAAATCAACAGGGAGGGAACACAGCCTCACCCATCAGCAGACAAGCAGATTAAAGTTTTACTGAGCTCTGCCCACCAGAGTGACACCCAGCTCTACCCACCACCAGTCCCTCCCACAGGAAGCTTGCATAAGCCTCTTAGATAGCCTCATCCACCAGAGGCAGACAACAGAAGCAAGAAGAACTACAGTTCTGCAGGCTGTGGAAGGAAAACCACATTCACTGAAAGATAGAAAAAATGAAAAGACAGAGGACTATGCACCAGTTGAAGGAACAAGATAAAACCCCAGAAAAACAACTAAATGAAGTGCAGGTAAGAAAACTTCCAGAAAAAGAATTCAGAATAATGATAGTGAAGATGATCCAGGACCTCGGAAAAAGAGTGGAGGCAAAGATTGAGAAAATGCAAGAAATGTTTAACAAAGACCTGGAAGAATTAAAGAACAAACAAACAAAGATGAACAATTAAAAAACTGAAATGAAAAATACACTAGAACGAATCAATAGCAGAATAACTGAGGCAGAAGAACGGATAAGAGACCTGGAAGACAGAATGGTGGAATTCACTGCTGTGGAACAGA
This sequence comes from Aethalodelphis obliquidens, assembly GCF_003676395.1. NCBI lineage: Eukaryota > Metazoa > Chordata > Mammalia > Artiodactyla > Delphinidae > Aethalodelphis > Aethalodelphis obliquidens. The sequence goes on along the minus strand of NW_020837946.1, from coordinate 16,180,483 downwards.
ATAAAGAAAAAAAGAATGAAAAGAAATGAGACAGCCTAAGAGACCTCTGGGACAACATTAACGCAACAGTATTCACGTTATAGGGGTCCCAGAAGGAGAAGAGAGAGAGAAAGGACCTGAGAAAATATTTGAAGAGATTTTAGTTGAAAACTTCCCTAATATGTGAAAGGAAATAGCCACCCAAGTTCAGGAAGTGCAAAGAGTCCCAGGCAGGATAAACCCAAGGAAAAACATGCTGAGACACATAGTAATCAAACTGACAAAAATTAAAGAAAAAGAAAAATTATTGAAAGCAACAAGGGAAAAATGACAAATAACATACAAGGGAACTCCTATAAGGTTAACAGCTGATTTCTCAGCAGAAACTCTACAAGTCAGAAGGGAGTGGCATGATATATTTAAAGTGATAAAAGGGAAGAAACTACAACCAGCATTACTGTACCCGACAAGGATCTCATTCAGATTCGATGGAGAAATCAAAAGCTTTACAGACAAGCAAAAGCTAAGAGAATTCAGCACCACCAAACCAGCTCTACAACAAATGCCAAAGGAACTTCTCTAAGTGAGAAACACAAGAGAAGAAAAGGACCTATAAAAACAAACCCATAACTATTAAGAAAACGGTAATAGGAACATACATATCGATAATTACCTGAAACGTGAATGGATTAAACACTCCAACCAAAAGACACAAGCTCGCTGAATGGATACAAAAACAAGTCCCATCTATATGTTGTCTACAAGGGACCCGCTTCTGACCTAGGGACACATAAAGACTGAAAGTGAGGGGATGGAAAAAGATATTCCATGCAAATGGAAATCAAAAGAAAGTTGGAGTAGCAATACTCATATCAGATAAAATAGACTTTAAAATAAAGAATGTTACAAGAGACAAGGAAGGACACTACATAATGATCAAGGGATCAATCCAAGAAGAAGATATAACAATTACAAATATATATGCACCTGACATAGGAGCACCTCAATACATAAGGAAAATACTAACAGCCATAAAAGGGGAAATCGACAGTAACACAGTAATAGTGGGGGACTTTAACACCTCACTTACACCAATGTACAGATCATCCAAAATGAAAATAAATAAGGAAACAGAAGCTTTAAATGACACAATAGACCAGACAGATTTAATTCATATTTATAGGACATTCCATCCAAATACAGCAGATTACACTTTCTTCTCAAGTGCACACAGAATACTCTCCTGGATAGATCACATCTTGGGTCACAAATCAAGCCTCAGTAAGTTTAAGAAAATTGAAATCATACCAAGCACCTTTTCTGACCACAGCGCTATGAGATTAAAAATCAATTACAGGGAAAAAAACATGCAAAACACAAACACATGTAGACTAAATAATACGTTACTAAATAACCAAGAGATCACTGAAAATATCAAACAGGAAATCAGAAAATACCTAGAGAAAAATGACAGTGAAAACACAATCCAAAACCTATGGGATGCAGCAAAAGCAGTTCTAAGGGGGAAGTTTATAGCTATATAAGCCTACCTCAAGAAACAAGAAAAATCTCAAATAAACAATCTAACCTTACACCTAAAGGAACTAGAGAAAGAAGAACAAACAAACCCAAAGTTAGTAGAAGGAAAGAAATCATAAAGATCAGAGAAGAAATAAATGAAATAGAAACAAAGAAAACAATAGCAAAGATCAATAAAACTAAAAGTTGGTTCTTTGAGAAGATAAACAAAATTGATAAACCTTTAGCCAGACTCATCAAGAAAAAGGGAGAGAGGACTCAAATCAATAAAAATAGAAATGAAAAAGGAGAAGTTATAATGGACACTGCAGAAATACAAAGCATCATAAGAGACTACAATATGCCAATAAAATGGACAACCTGGAAGAAATGGACAAATTCTTAGAAAGGTAAAACCTTCCAAGACTGAACCAGGAAGAAATAGAAAATGTAAACAGACCAATCACAAGCACTGAAAATGAAACTGTGATTAAAAATCTTCCAACAAACAGAAGCCCAGGACTAGATGGCTTCACAGGTGAATTCTACCAAACATTTAGAGAAGAGATAACACCCATCCTTCTCAAACTCTTCCAAACAATTGCAGAGGAAGGAACACTCCCAAACTCATTCTATGAGACCACCATCACCCTGATACCAAAACCACACAAAGATACTACAAAAAAAGAAAATTACAGACCAATATCACTGATGAACATAGATGCAAAAATCCTCAACAAAATACTAGCAAACAGAATCCAACAACACATTAAAAGGATCATACACCATGATCAAGTGGGATTTATCCCAGGGATGCAAGGATTCTTCAATATATGCAAATCAATCAATGTGATACACCATATTAACAAACTGAAGGAGAAAAACCATATGATCATCTCAATAGATGCAGAAAAAACTTTTGACAAAATTCAACACCCATTTATGATAAAAACTCTCCAGAAAGTGGGCAAAGAGGGAACCTACCTCAACATAATAAAGGCCATATATGACAAACCCACAGCAAACATCATTGTCAATGGTGAAAAACAAAAGTATTTCCTCTAAGATCAGGAACAAGACAAGGATGTCCACTCTCACCACTATTATTCAACATAGTTTTGGAAGTCCTAGCCACGGAAAACAGAGAAGAAAAAGAAATAAAAGGAATACAAATGGAAAAGAAGAAGTAAAACTGTCACTGTTTGCAGATGACATGATACTATACATAGAGAATCCTAAAGATGCCACCAGAAAACTACTAGAGCTAATCAATGAATTTGGTAAAGTTGCAGGATACAAAATCATTAAACAGAAATCTCTTGCATTCCTATACACTAACAATGAAAGATCAGAAAGAGAAAGTAAGGAAAGAATCCCATTCACCATTGCAACAAAAAGAATAAAATACCTAGGATTAAACCTACCTAAGGAGGTAAAAGACCTGTACTCAGAAAACTATAAGACACAGATGAAAGAAATCAAAGATGACACAAACAGATGGAGAGATATACCATGTTCTTGGACTGGAAGAATCAATATTGTGAGAATGACTATACTACCCAAAGCAATCTATAGATTCAATGTAATCCGTATCAAATTACCAGTGGCATTTTTTACAGAACTAGAACAAAAAATCTTAAAATTTGTATGGAGACACAAAAGACCCCGAGTAGTCAAAGCAGTCTTGAGGGAAAAAAACGGAGCTGGAGGAATCAGACTCCCTGACTTCAGACTACATTACATAGCTACAGTAATCAAGACAATATGGTACTGGCACAGAAACAGAAATATAGATCAATGGAACAGGATAGAAAGCCCAGGGATAAGCCCATGTACCTATGGTCAACTAATCTATGACAAAGGAGGCAAGGATATACAATGGAGAAAAGACAGCCTCTTCAATAAGTGGTGCTGGGAAAACTGGACAGCTACATGTAAAAGAATGAAATTAGAATACTCCTTAACACCATACACATAAATAAACTCAAAATAGTTTAGAGACCTAAATGTAAGACCGGACACTATAAAACTCTTAGAGGAAAACACAAATCACAGAAAGATCTTTTTTGATCCACTTCCTAGAGTAATGGAAATAAAAATGAAAATAAACAAATGGGACCTAATGAAACTTGAAAGCTTTTGCAAAGCATAGGAAACTACAAACAGGATGAAAAGACAACCCTCAGAATGGGAGAAAATATTTGCAAAGGAATCAATAGACAAAGGATTAATCTCCAAAATATATAAACAGCTATGCTGTTCAATATTAAGAAAACAACCCAATCAAAAAATGGGCAGAAGACCTAAATAGACACTTCTCCAAAGAAGGCATACAGATGGGCAAGAAGCACATGAAAAGCTGCTCAACATCACTAACTATTAGAGAAATGCAAATCAAAACTACAATGAGGTATCACCTCACACCAGTTAGAATGGGCATCCTCAGAAAATCTACAAACAACAAATGCTGGAGAGGGTGTTGAGAAAAGGGAACCCTCTTGCACTGTTGGTGGGAATATAGATTGATACAGCCACTATGGAGAACAGTATGGAGGTTCCTTAAAAAACTAAAAATAGAATTCCCATAGGACCCAGCAATCCCACCACTGGGCATATACCCAGAGAAAACCATAATTCAAAAAGAGTCATGCACCCCAATGTTCATTGCAGCTCTATTTACAATAGCCGGGTCATGGAAGCAACTTAAATGTCCATCAACAGATGAACGGATAAAGAAGATGTGGTACATATATAAAAAGGAACGAAATTGGGTCATTTGTACAGACGTGGATGTATCTAGAGACTGTCATACAGATTGAAGTAAGTCAGAAAGAGAAAAACAAATATCGTATATTAATGCAAATATGTGGAACCTAGAAAAATGGTACAGATGAACCGCTTTGCAGGGCAGAAATAGATACACAGATGTAGAGAACAAACATATGGACACCAAGGAGGAAAAGTGGCAGGGGGTGGTGGTGGTGGTGTGATGAATTGGGAGATTGGGATTGACATGTATATACACTAATATGTATAAAATGGATAACTAATAAGATCCTGCTGTATAAAAAATAAATTAAATAAAATTCAAAAAAATAAAAAAGACTTGTGGTCTTTGGAAAGGTCATTGTACATCAGCAGAAACAATATATCAGATATACAGATATATGCTATTAAAATATCACGGACAGGGGTGATTGGGGGAAAAATGTCTGAAAAGGCTGTTTAGGGGGATGTTAATGAAAACATCAAAAAGTTGAGAGACACTGCTCTAAGGGTAGAATGGGGTCACTTGTCTCAGAGGCTTCTCCCATTCCTGCTGAAAACACAAATGCAAGGTCCACTCCCGCCTCCTCAAGCCCCATCCCCCCACCTCCTTTAGAAAGTGTAGGGCGGGGCCCTGGGAATCTCCATGAACAGCAAGCTCAGTTTGAGACCCCCCCAGTCTGTTGCAGACCTTCTGAACTCCACCAGCTGCCACACAGCCCTTGGAGCAGGGCTGCCCTTTTCACTGCCTCCTGCTGGGCGCTCTCCTCTCTCAGCTGATGTACGCATGAACGCAGCATCCCGGGAGCGCTGTGGTAGGACCACATGCTCTATGGTCGCTGTTCAGTATTTGGTGGGTTTAATTATTTTTAAAAGGGTAACAGACAGGATTTCAAGGCATGTGTCTTTGGAAGGAGTTCATCCCCAGAATAGCAAAGGAGAGATGTAAAACAACTGCTCCTGCCGTTTCCCCTTCTGTTCTACACCAAAACTGAGCTGAAATCATTTTTATAACCAGCTTTTCAAACTATTCAGTTGCAAGTGTTTAGGAAATTTACATTTTGTGCAAAAGAACCTGGGGCCTATCTAAAGAAGAGCACCCACGTTGCAGGCAGGGTCAGGGGTAGAATCTGCAGGGAACCCACAAGCCATGGCAAGGGGATGGTTGCCTCTTTCCAGGGACGAATTTGAGATTGGGTCCCAGGAGACTGGGTTTAAGTCATGGCTTGGCTGTTATTAGCTGGGGACCTTGGGCAAGGTCCTTTAACCTCACTTGGCCTCCATTTCCTCCTCTGTGAAGTGAAGGAATAGGACTAGAGGGTTTCTAAAGTCCCAAGTCGATCTAAATTCTCTGTTCATTCAAATTAATCATTACAGGCCACCAGGCAGGTAAATTCTTGGTGGGAAAGGGAGAGCTGAGCAATTAATCAGAAAGGAAGAGGATATTCCTTGTAGCAAATTACAAAATTATCAGCTATTTTTCTTCTTTTGAGTTTTCACAGATTGGGAGGATGTAAGAACAGAGAGTTGCAGAAAGCATTGGGGTAAGGGGAAGGAAAGGCTATCCCTCTCGATCCCTGGAAGCTAGTGGGGGTCCCGAGTGGGTAGCAAGGAGGCTGGGACATATTTTTGGGCCAGAGGCCTGGAAGAGGCCAAGCCCAACGGTATTTCATAACAATGCATATGCTGTATGAAAGTTTGGGGTTTAATTTTTTTTTTTCTCTATTTGCCCTTCCTGGGGGGCTCAGAATGTTTTTCCACTGTGGCTAAACCAGCTCTCAGCATCCCTGAAGCCAATTCCAATATTTAAAACTTAAAGAATAAATTAATTTCAAAATTTTATATATATATATATATATATATGTTGGTTTGGCCAAAAAGTTTATTTGGTTTTTTCTTAACACATATGTGTTACAATTTCCAGACCTATGTGTTAGGAAAAACTGTGCTTTCCCTAGAGATTAGATATATTTTTTCCCTTATGTGAAGTGCAAAACTGATCATTCTTGCTTCTGGGCTTTAGCACCAGGAAGATGGGAGCCAGAATTCGTACTCTAGGCCCTGTACACCTACATTCTGATTCCACACCCCCTCCTGCCCCCATCTTCCCTTTCCCTAATCCCAGCCCTCTTCTGGGGCTCTAGCCCCAGTCCCAGCACAGCTGACCCTTTGGGGGTATTTGCTTGTCATCTTGCTTTGTAACATAACCCATTTTCTGTAGTTGTATCTTCCTGCCATTTCTAGCCACAATTTTCTACTCAGTTTTTCAAAATAAAGGAAATCTGAAAACAACTCAAATGCAGAATGCATAACTTATTGTTCAAGAATGTTCAGATCAGTTTTTCAAAATAAAGGAAATCTGAAAACAACTCAAATGCAGAATGCATAACTTATCTGTACCATGGAATTCTACTTAATAATAAAAAGAAAAAACTACTGATACATGTTGAATAACAATGGGATGGGTGCTCAGGTAGCCATCAGATAAATTTGTCAAACATTCATCAAGCTACACACTTAATATCTATGCATTTTATAAACTGCAAAATATACCTCAATAAAAAATTAACAAAAATTTTCAGGAGAAAACTAGCTTATCTGGAAAAATACGTTGATCAGGGCCCAAGGTAGAAAGTGGACCTTTTTTTCCCTTTCACTCTACCTTTTACTTCCTGCCCCATGTGAGGCATTGGTGTCATGTGCCCAGGCTTTAGACAAGAGGAAAATTGCTGCACAAAAATAGATTGAGCATTTAGGAGGGAGAAGAGAAGAGAGGAAAGAGAAGAGGAGAGATGGGGCAAGGAGCAAAGCTTATGGGCTGAAAATGCAATGATTTCCTGGCACCCCTCAACGTTTAGTAAAATTTACTGAACATGAAAATCTTTGCAAGTGATTTTGTTATTGTTCTAGAAACCAATAGTGGGTCTAGATTTCACTTTGAAGAAGATACAATGAGGAAGAAAAACAACTCAACAGGAAAGCAGAGTCCTAGAGGCAGAGGTGGCAGAGAGCATATACACATAAAACAAGTACAGGGTTTCAGACTTCTGGGGTTGTGCAATTGATCAAAGCAATTTCAGCCAATCTCCAGTGGCATGGAAGCCTCCCAGAGGAGATGTGGTTTAATGTGTGATGCCTACTTGTACCTAATTTTTCTGACTTCTTTGAATCATACTTTTCTGTGGTCTTCCACTATGTTCTTCAAGGGTTTCACTTGTTTTAATAAAGACTTCTTTTTTAAGGAAAAATTATTCTTGATACAGCTTACACATATATTGGATTCTCTAAATTAATTCCCTGTGACAGCATCAAATATCACAACCAAAGCTGAAATTCCCATAAGCAGGGAATTTACACTAACTAAAAACTAAATGTCTAGAAAAAACTAGGTATCTCTATTAGTGTCATTAAACCCAAATCAATAAAGTCATAATATATAAACTGTACAACTCCCCGTTTTCAGACTATACAGACTATCTGACCTGAATAAGCTTGAGTAGAGAGATGCTCACTAGAGTTAAGTACCAAAGCAATAGTGAAGGAAGAGGCCTCAAGAAATCATGTTGGCCAAACCAATATGGATTTAATATGGCTCTTATCTTTGGGTGCAGAGGAGAGAATTCGAATTTTTTTCTACTTTATTGATGTATACTAAATATACAAAAAGTGTGGATATATGAATATACCTGTGATACCATCACTGCAAACAAGGTGAAAGACATACCTATCACCACCAAAAGATTTCTTGTGTTCCCTTTCTTTGTGTGTGTGTGTGTGTGCGTGCGTGTGCATGCATGTGTGCACACATGTGCACGTAAGAACACTTGGCAGGAGATCCAGTCTCCTGACAAGTTTTTAAATTCACAGCACTGGAGTTAACTACAGGCTCTAGTGCAGATTTCTAGAACCTACTTATCGTGCATAACTCTAAATTTGTACCAGTTGGACAATTCTTATTTCCCCCTCCTCCCACCTCCTGGTAACCATCCTTGTACTCTCTGCTTCTATGAGTTTGACAGTTTTGTTTTGTTTTGTTTTTTGCGGTACCCGGGCCTCTCACTGTTGCGGCCCCTCCAGTTGTGGAGCACAGGCTCCGACGCACAGGCTCAGCGGCCATGGCTCACGGGCCCAGCCGCTCCGTGGCACGTGGGATCTTTCCGGACCGGGGCACGAACTCGCGTCCCCTGCATCGGCAGGCGGACTCTCAACCACTGCGCCACCAGGGAAGCCCGAGTTTGACAGTTTTAAGATGCCTTATATAAGCTGAATCATCTTTGTGTTTTCTTTAAAATTGTCTCCCTTTTATTTCTTCTCCTGCTCTCCTTTCATTTTTTACCTTCCTACAGACTGATACCGTGAGACAGCCTGGTTTAGACCTGAATCTTTCACTTGAAGGCATTTGCACTCATCTAACTAACTGAGCCAGTGAGTGCTACACACACAGCAAGACAACTCTCACTTTCCTCTTAGATAATTGCGCAGTGCCACCATGACACTGCTGAGTTTATCATTCACAAGATTATAGAGTAAGGGGTGGAAATTCTCAATGACAGATGATCTATGCACTTAGAACCCACCTATCTTTATATCATTCGAAAAGACAAAGAAGTGCAAAAAAATTTTTTTTCATGTCCGTTGTTGCCGTTCGCTGACCCTCTGGTTAGCTCCTCCTATAAAGGAGCCATTTATGATGGGGAGCCCAGGAGCCCAGGGGAGTTTTATGTCAGAGGGAGCCTCATAGCCTTTCGTACTTGAATTTAGCATTACTGAAGGGCATATTAACAACAGTAAATCTCGGCCCCAGTGACTTCATGGCATTTCAATAAAAGAATGTAAAAGATTTTTTCAGAAGGCAAGTAAAAACTGACCAGAGACCATTAACGGCAACTTTCACCACCACCACTTTTTTATTGTCTTAAGCTCTTTTCTTGGTATGTTAACCATTAATGAAATGAATGCATTTCAAATATTAGACACTTCTAGTCACACCAAAGAGTCCCCTCTTACATAAAACTGAAATTGATATCATCTTAGGTTTAATAGAATCAGACATGTATTTAAAATGAGAAGTGGTGGGAGTGGAAAACCTATAAAAATGGATTTTATTTTTATAGGAAGTAGAAGTAGTAGAAAGTCATTTTTAAAGAAATTACCTAACTGATGGGATTCTGGGTGATTTTATTGACTTCTTTACACTTACATGAATCGTCCAATTTTCCTCCAATAAATATTACTTTCACAATAAGAAAAGAAAAATGTCAAAGAATGGGCAAATCATGATACATTTATTTAATAAAGAACATGGAGTTGAAGTGATGGGGTTTACTGCATGAGACAGAGCTCTCTTCTCATCTTGTTGGGAGGAAGCCTAACAAAAACATCCCTATAAGATGCAGAGGCTGGTCTGCTCTGGAACCTTTCTGGGCCTCAGTTTCCTCATACGTAAAATGGGGGAAACGAGAGTACCAATGTGATAGGTTTGTCAGGATTGAATGACGATCTGTGGAAAGCATTTATCACAAGACCTGGCACAAAGTAAACATCCACCATAGCTCAGTTATGATTAGTGGTTCCACTAGTAAGGCTAAGCTAAAACCTGTTTATTCTTCCGGCTTTAGCTTAGAACACTTTCTATATTGAGGGGAAGTTTGTAGATAGCTAATCTCATTGCAACTTTTTGGTAGGATACAAAATTCTTTGCTTAAAGTTGTCTAGACCTGCTGTACAAGAAAATACACACACGGCACACACTTCTGTGTAAAAGTTCAGTGATTTCATTTGGTAAGTCCAAGTTTGGAAGGAGGGCGGTGGAGGGATCAAAGACAATAGACTGACCAACAACCACCAAGGGAGCTGGTCGAGGAGGGTATGAACGGCAGCTGCCTATGGATGGGGGCCTCAGGTCAGAGCAGGTCAGCAGGGCAGACAATAAGTATGTGTGTGAAGCAGAGGAACATGGGGAGAAACTGGGACCCACATCCTTAACCTTAATAATGAGGATGACTACAGAAGATGCACAAGATCTTCAGTGGGGAGCTGCACACACATCTGGAACCGGCCTTGAGAAGTTGAAGGAGGAGATTCAGGGAGGCAGAGCAGTTATGAGCACTGGCGCTGGCCTCTGCCAACAGGCAAACCAACAGCATGCCACAACACGCAAGGGCTTCAACAGCACCTGACACCTTACACTGACCTCAGAGAGTGATGGCTACTGTTTCACATCCATCTTCCCAACCTTATGCACATTTTTCTTGTGGCCTGTCCTAACCCAGATACACACTGGGAATGGGGTTCTTGGATACACGGTTCCAGTAAGCTGACAGTGTACAAAAACACCCCAGGTGGCCTTCTTTTTAGATGCGGGTCCTTGTAGATACAGTGTTAATTTTGATCCAAGTTCAGCTAATTCCTAAAACCATTGACTCTGGATTTAATCGACAAAATAGCTGTGTTTCTTCTTTTCAGGGGAAGAGTCTCAGACTCACTGACATCTAGCACGTCTTTGTGAAACCTCAGCAGAGAGAAGTTGTGATTTGCTCCAAATTTTGCTGCTGGAAAATAGGGTTCCACTCTTATATGCAGGTAAGGCACTTATTATTAACAATAATTAATACTAAAAAAAAAGATCTTTTAAATCAGAGACCAGAATTTTCTAGAAAATGATCATGGTGACTGAGCAGGGAATGGGGGATGGGAGAGTGGTGGGGGTAGAGAGGGTTGTACAAATTTTATCTCAAAAAGCAAAATTAAAATTATAAAAGTTTATTTTCTCTAAATTTAACATACTTAGAAACTATGCACTGATTTATCAAACAAAACCCAAAGGGCATGTTGATTATCTACTTGGCATTTTATTCTGGTAACATTATATGATAGCTTAGTAAGACATCTTTCACATTTGACTTTCATAGTAAGATATAGAAGGTCATTTCTGCAGAACTATTCAAGAGCTTCATCGATTTTCCCAAGGGCCTTTCTTAATCCTTTGATATTCAAATCTTTTGCTTTTGAAGCAGACACCAGCGAAGTCTTCCTCATCCACTTTCCCTTATTTAGTCGCTAACTAACATAACTCTGCCAGCCTCTCATTTGCCACCGGCTTATAATTCGAGCGGTTATCTATTCTGACTTTCACCTACTTCATGAAGCCCTGCACCTTTTTTCAAGATTTGCAAGTTCACTACACAGTGCGCTCTGTTTGCATTGAACAATTGCAGCAATCAGTGAGAGATAAGGACTCAACTGGTGAGGGTAGATGCTCAGGGCAAGCAAGGAGACCATTTTCAGAGTGGGCACTCATTAGTGAACATCTTTAGGATAACTTTACTTCCCTTATGCAACCCTTATAGCTTCTGGGACTTCATGAATCCAGATCATAAGACCCCCCTCTATGTAAAATTTTATTGTATGTCTGTTTGTACATTGATTTCGTCCGTGTCTTCATTTATGACCCGACTCTTGTATTCCTTTTGTTTTATCTTTCTCAGTTGATTCTAATTTATGTCATTTTGCTCTACTTTTCGCATCTTTGTAAGCGAAAGCATAGCACTTTTTGGAAGAGGCAAAAGTGGAATAAGAGGACGAAGTAAGTGAATATTACATATTTTATATAATCTCTTCCTTCACACTGTTGTTTAGTGCCACACTCTGAGGGTTTTCACTGACACCTTTCACATTGTGCTGCCTTTGAACCGTGACATATCACCCAGGCACCATTCAAGTTTTATATCTCCAGTTAAACCTCATGACCCTTGGTTTAAGAGTGTATCTGAACTCTCATCCTTCTGCTTCTGTTTTCTAAATATTTACATAGATCTTTATATTATTTAAATGCGAGCTAGGTCCTGCTCTCAGCAACTGGGACATCCATATCTAGAGAAAATGAAGTATAAAATGATTCACTCTGGTTCTTTGTCCTAAAGGCAAGTGAGAAACATTTTAACAAATATATGTAATCCTCACAGCTAATTATGATTTTTCTCATTGCAATTTTAATTATTTTTTTAAATCCACACTTTCTTTCATCCCTCATGGCAGTTTCATTGTCATTAAAAGTACTGGTCTATTGTGTGTATCCTCTATTCATATTCATGAGGTCAGGACCATTCAACCGCAGTAATTGAGCAGTCTGATTGGCTGAATGTCCCACAGTGGTTTAGAGTGATACTGATTAACAAAAGGCACCAACGCCTCTGCCTTGATAGGAAGTATAATTATGTAGGACTCTAAACGGGGACTCTAATCATCTGACAATGCCCATCGGACTTGCATAATATTAGTACATTATCTATCATCCCACTATGATTAAGTAGTATTTAATTATTCTTTTTTAATGGGGATTATCCCCAATAAATATGTCTCATACTTATCAACACAACTTCTTTTCTGGGTTTCTAGAAAGGGTGTTTTCTATTTAGTATGAAAGTCAGACATTAGTATATCTAAAATGGCTATCCCCAAAATTGGTAAGATATTTTTAGGAACATCTGAGTACATATTGACGGTGTTGAACTAGATATAGATTGTTTTACTGCAGGCTGGAAATTGTAGGACTGTCTTTTGTCTCATGGTCCCTTTCTTTAAGCTCCAAGGGAGATTCCTTCTTCTCTTTCTTTTGATACACTGGAGCCATGTAATCTCCAGTACAGCATTTAACTTCTCTGGATTTCTGATTCCTTATCTGTAAAATGAGAGAGGTTGGGGAAAATGGTCCAGAAGCTGTCTTCCAACTTTAGAATTCTGTGAATTCATATCAATGAATGGTTATTATACTTCATAAATGGGATTTTTGTTAGGATTCCACAGCCTGCATGGTAGCTTATATAGTACTCTTCAAAGTGGCATCTGTGGACATAGGAGGCATATAAAACCATCTCCTGGAGTGTGGGAAGAACTTATTAGAACTTTATTTATTTACAGTTATTTTTAAATTATCTTTAAATATTTTCTGTTATGTATTTATGTTTTATATTCACTAAGATTTATGAGAACTTAGTATATTTCAGGCACTATCCTACGTGCTTTAAAATTATTACTACTATGTAATCCTTAGAGGGTTCTGTGAGGTAGACATTCTTACCATCCTAATTTTACTGATGAGGAAATTGAGATACAGAGGTTGTGAAAATTGCTTGAGATCAAACAAAGTTGAAATATTCGAGCCGAGACCTGAACTTAGGTGTCAGTTAACTTCCCAACCACCTACTATGCAGTATGAGTTATAAAATACAAAATAGACACACAAATAAATCAATTCATGTACTATAGGAGGTGTGACAGACTCTAAGATGACGTCCCCCACCCTCCATGATCCCTGATTCCTCCTGTTTGCGGGTCTGCATAATCGTCTCTCCTTGAGTGGGGACGAGACCAGTGACTTGACTTTAAAGAATAGAATAGGCCAGAGGTGAGGGGTTGCCACTCCCATGGTTACATTTGCTAACAGGTTTGCTCTAACACATTCTCTCCCTGGTTGCTCTGAAGAAGCAAACTGCCATGTTGTGAACTGCCTATGGAGAGGGTCACATGGCAGGGAACCATGGTGGGGAGCTTCTAGGAGTTGAGAGTGATCTCCAGCCAATAGCCAGCAAAAAAGGGAGCTCTATTTCCTGCAGTCACGAGGAGCTGAATGCTGATGACAAAATCACGTGAGTGAGGAAGTGGATCCTTCCCCAGTCAAGCCTTGAATGAGACCACAGCCCCAGCTGACACTTTAATTGCCCCCTTGCAGAGGATCCAGACTCCTGAACCGTAGAAACGGAGATAATATATGTGTGTCGTTTCAAGCCTTTAAGTGTGTGCTAATTTGTTACACAGTAATAGAAACCTATTACAGAAAGTACCTGCTCATGTTTCTAGCCTAAAATTTCTCTGAGCTAAAGAATTGAGTCTGTAGTTTTAAAGGATTTGCCAAAGAAGGTTCATAAAATATTTTCATAGGTACATTCTTATAAAATTACTGAATCTCAGGGATAACGAGATAATCTTATACTTTTTATGGAGAGAGAACAAGTTACTTAAAAAAATAAAGGCTTAACCTGGCATCAGACTCTGCAAAGGCCATACTGGAATGCAGCTCACTCAGGGACGCTATCCCCAGCCAAAATCTGAGTATTGGCATCAACAATAACCACAAATTGAATAGGCAGCCAGCAGAATATCAGAGAGAGCTATGGAGGGCTTTCTTCCCTGTGGGCTGATCTTTCCCATCACGGAAAAAGGCTCAGGGATTTATTTATTAAAGAATGTATTTAGAGAAAGAATTTTGTAATAAATGGTGCCAGTGCAACCGTTTATCTGTGTAGAAGAAAATGAAATTGGACCCCAATCAGACACTGTAAAATAATAAATTCTAGATATTTGTACAGCTGAGAAAAAGACGTATAGAGATACACACCATGATGGTTACTTGTAACTTCAAAGAGGCAGGCATAGAGGAGGCAGGGTAGAGGAGATTGCCTTTGCATGTCTTTGAATGGCATGAAACAACTCAATAACATATGTATATTTCAAACTTTAGTTTGAAATACACTTAGTAAAAATTTAAAATGAAAAATAGAACAAGATTTATTTTGCTTCCATGCTTAGAAAACACATACATGGTTCTCTTCTCATTTTGTGTGTATTGTTTTTATTCACTTCATTAGAATTTGCAAATTGCAGAAGGAGTTCTTGGTCATGGCAAACAAGTCAATCTATGCAAAGATGTTCTCTTCTTTTTTGCAATCTGCTCACTGCCCACCCTCCTTACTCCATTGTCAGTGCAAACTCTTTGGTGTATATTCTTCTATCTTTCTCTATATCCACACTAGCATAGAACATATTGGGAGAAAGATATTTGGAAAGCAAGTTGTAGGCACTTGTCGTGCTTATTACTGCTGGATATCACTACTTCTTGGGCCCCTTCAGTGGACAGAGCTAAGAATTAAGAGTTATAAGTTATGAATTCATATCGATATATTCAGATGCAGCATTACAGGAGTCTTTCTTATCTTTCTTCATTCACATTTATATCCCTTTCTCCTGCAGTTAGAATGCTGATTTCTAACAACATCAACATATTTATTTACTTGGTTTGTTCTATAATACATGCCAAATTGTTTCACATTTACAACACCCATGCTATTATCAAAACAAACCTTCTAACTAAAGTTCAAGGTTTCTTTGCAATTTCTTTTAACCTTAGACTATAACCCATTAAGGGTATACGGTTAGATTATTGTGTGTAAAAATTATTTGAATTACTTATTTTATCTGTATGATTATATTATCAGTCTGGCATACAGTTAGCTTCTTTTGTTTCTGTGTACATTAAATTTTAGAGTTGGCCCTTTTATCCTTTTTTATTTACTGTGATTTTTGAGCATGTAAAACATTTGCATATTTTTGAAGGTCAAAACTACATAAAAAAACATATGGTGGAGGTATCTCACTACAATCCCTAACCCTTCCTCCATGTGACTGCTTACCCCCATAGATAAAATCATTTTTAATTAGAATCTGAATTATCTGTCTTATGTTTCTTCTTGCAAAAAATAAAAGTCTGCATGCACACATATGAATTTATTTATGCATTTTTATTTTCTCTTTTTTCTTATGTAAAACATAGCATAATTTGTGTTTTGTTTTGTACCTTGTCCTTTCATTTAACAGTGTATTCTGGAAATTATTGCATATCAGTTCATAATGGTTTTCTTTATTTTTGCAACACCATGTGGTTGCACCGTAGATAATAGACATTCATATATAATATATATATGTATATACACACACATTTATCTGACTAAAGTCCTAGCTAGAAAGAAAGAGAAAATTGGATACCAGAATGGTTAGCAAGTATAGTTACACTGCAGCTGCACTGGGAATGCACATACTGGTGGGAAACACAGGATTTGTGGCCTAGAGGCATGGGTTTTTATGGCTATAGTTCTTAGGTTTGTTTGAAGCAGAGAGTTGGAACTTAACATCCCCCACCCCATAATAAGGTCAAGATCCTCAAAGAACTGTATCCTTTATGAAAGGATACACCAGAGAAAAGTTATCCATTGGCTTAGGTGGACAACCAGAAACTTTGCTTGCCTAGATATTATACACCCTCATGCTCTGATAAGCCTTAAATGAAGAATTTAACATAAAAATTGATACTTGGACAGTGATAGCCAAGGTGGGTCCTAGGAGAAGTAATATAAAACTCCTCTTAGGAGATAACTCCCAAAAAAGATCACAAAGGATATTCCCAGGGGAAGGCTATGTTATGATAAAAGTAATTACAAAGCCTACTCAAGAAATAGCAGGGCTAGAATCTCATGAACTTTGAATAATAGAACAAAAATCAAAAGGGAGCATCAAATAAAGACGTTTAAAATGGTTGAAGACAGAAAAAAAAATCAGGAGTCTAAAAATAGACGAGGCACTGTAAATAAAAGACCAGTAGAAAAAGAACCAAAATCCAAAGTCTTTGGAATGAAAAATTCAGTAAGTAAGCGGAACTTAATATTAGATACAAAGAGTGAAAAGACTGATAAACTGGAAAATAGATATAATTACACAGAGGAAGTTCAGAAAGATAAAGAAATAAAAATTCTAAGAAAGAAGTTAAGGTATATGTAGGACAGAATAAGAAAGTCTAGGATCCATTAGCAGAGTTTCTGAAAAAAGAGAGTAGAGAGAATTAAAAGGTAATTTTCAAAGATAAGAATGAAAGATTTCTAAAATTAAACAAAAAAATTAGTTGTCAAATTAAGAAAATAAAATAATTCCCTCAAAGGACAAATGAATAGTAACCCATACCTTGATTTATAGTAAAACTCCAAAATGCTAAAGGTAAAGTCAATCTTAGAAGTAGTCATAAAGAAGATAGAATACCTTCAAAGGAACAATTTAAAATAAAAATGGCTTAAAAAAAAAAAGGATTTGCAGTTTTAAAAGCATTATAAGAGATGCAGAAGAGCAATACACCATGCTAAAAAATATTATAAGAAAATTCCCAACTGGTATGCATCTAATAATACAGCCTAGAAAAAGTAAAGCAACAACTGAGAGAATCCCAAGAAGAAATTAACAGATCAACAATGGGAGATTTTAACATAATCATTTTAGTACTAGGTAAAGCTAAATTAAATACTGGTATTATTTAATAATATAATTTGTGAGCCTGTCAATAAATAGTTATAAATACTGCACCTAACAATTAGAGAATACATATTTTTTTAAAGCACACTGGAACATATCTAAAAATTGAACACACATTATGCTACCAAGGAAATCTCAGAACTATTGAAGAATTGATACCTTATAGACCACCATTCTCTCTAAAACAAAGTAAAAAATAAATAACTGAGAGAGAGAGAGAGAGAACGGAATCCTCGAATAGAAGTTTATCCAGATAAAAAAGCGAAGAGATAATGCCGTGCTGGAGGGCAAGGAGACTATTCTAGGCCTAGACAAGGGCTCTAGTGGATCTCCTTCAAGTGAAAGGAGAGCAGTGCGTCTGGACTTCACTAGTGAAGGAGGAAAGGCAGAGTATCATATGGTTGAAAAGATCATTAGGAGGTAGACTAAACAACTGCTTGTAAGTCATTTTTTTTATGAACCAAAATTTTTATTTTTATCTGAAAAAATGGAAAGGCACTAAAAGATTTAAGAAAAGAGGCAGACATGATTCGATTTGGATGAGGAAAACTTGCACCTACCTGCTGCATGGGATTGGACGGAATCAGACAGGAGTGGAGGTCAGAGATCAGCTAGGCAGCAAGGTTATAGCTCAGGCAAAAGATGATGGGGCTTTGGACTAGGATGGGAGCAAGAGGGAGAGTGGAAATAAAAATAAATAGACTAATGTGAGAGATGTTTAGGAGATATTTACAAGATTCAGAGAAGCCTTTCTGTGGGGGTAGGAAGGAGAGTGGGAAGCGTCCAGTTTGCTGAAATGAATCGATAAAAGTACCCATAAGAAGAGAGCCAGGTGCCATGTTCCACAATTTTTTCTTGCCTCTGGGCCCTTTGTTTGGAACACTGAACTTCTTGCTTTTCTTTTAAATATGCCACATATCTCCTTCAAGACCCAGAGGATGTCTGATTTCTTCCATTCGTGGTAATTTATATTCCTATAGCACAATCTGTCCTTTACAACTTCTCTTAATTGTTGCAGGAATAGACTCAAGACTGAAGGTCTACTAATGAGACAGGATGCTTAGCAATGTGAACCCGGGAAACTGAGTATTGATTCACCATAAGCACTCAGAAATTTACCAAATATACCAGGGCTGTTTTCTGTTACTTGAGTTTAGCAACAAGGCACACATATATCCATAATCTCCAGAAACACTGAGAACAGACCAGAGACTATAAAACCCCTATTAAAATGACAAAGAGCTTCTCAAAGGACCCAGGGATTTCTTTCCCTAAGTGGTAGTAACAGCAGCTTCTGGGCACCTTCAATTGAAAGCTGCCCTATCACCTGCTCTGTGCAGCAGCCATCTGTGCATACTTAATTAATTTGTTTACCCATATTAAAGGAGTTCATATTCTTTTTGTGTCTTTTGACGTTTTAGGGCTTCAGCTGGTGTTAAAAAAAATTGCTGAGGGATCTATTCATGTGCAATCAAAACGTTGGAGCTGCTGCAACTTTAACCATTTGGGTCCCTATCTATTTATCCAACTGATTAGTGATTCTTCTTTCCCCTTCCACATCTATTAAGTCTGATAGTCTCTCTCTTTTTTTTTTTTTTTGTTATAGTTACCTCTATGTTGCTGTCTTTTTGTGATAACAGGTGCGATTAATTAATTGGAAAACATCATGCCCAGGCTCAAATCTCTCCCAGTGGTTTTCCATCATACTTAGGATAATAATGATGGGCTATAAGACCCTACCTGATCCGACTTTTGACTGCTTCTTTAAACTCATCTTCCCTTCTCCTCTTAACTTACTGTACTCTAGCCATATCGCCTACCTTCATGGAACACAGCAAACACATATATACCTCAGGGCCTTTGCAATTTCGGTCCTCTTTACTTGGAGACTCTTCCTCCAGATATTGACATGGCTTACTCTTTATAGTAAACATCATAGATATTCACTAATCTCTGGTTCTCTTTTTCTTCCAGGTACACAAAGGATTACTTTGATGACAGACCAATGACATGTGAACAGAAGAGACACGTTACTTCTAAGTTACGGCTTTAGTCGCATTTAGTTGTGCTATTTGAACTCTCCAGCCTCCTGCCCTCTTGTTGTCATGATCAGGAAAGCCACCTGTTCTGGGTGGCACTGCTACAAGATGGCAGAGCTCCTGTCAGCCAGGGTGACTGCATGATGGCTACAGAGTCCTAAACAACCCAAGTTGGATGTGAATGCAGGTGAGAAACAAATTCTCCTCTGTTGTTTTAAACCACTGAAGTTTTGTGGTTGTTGGTTATCCCAGCATAACCAAGACTTTCCTGACTGCTAGATCCCACATAAGTCTTTGCTCAAATGTCATCTCATCAAAGAGGTCTTCTCTGAACACCTTTATTCAAAATACCGGCCTTCTCTCTGTTTCTCTCTGTGTACCAACTTGGCTTTCTTTTCCTTCATTGGAAAATAAAGCTCTGTGAAGGCAGGGACATTTATTTGTTCATTAATGTACTAATTAACATCAAGAATAATCCCAGGGACATAGTGGATGATCAATAGTTATTTGTTGAATACATGAATATTCATTGTAAAAAGTGAAGCATTGTAGATAAGTTTAATTTAGAAAGTAAAGGCCCATGTAATGCCTTCTCCCAGAAATAACTACTATTGTTTACAGGTTTTTTCTAAATTGTGTTCCATTTATATACTAATTCACATGTAACTACATCGCATATGCTGCTTTCGCTTTTTTAATTAAAATGGAATATGCTTTCCTACGTGAATTATTCTGAAACCTGTTTTCCCGTATAACAATTACTCATGGATGGTTCCAAAGACAATGTTTAAAGATTCCTCGCTCTTTTAAACTACTCAACAATATTCACCTTCTTAATAATTATGTTTCCCAAGGTTTCTGAAACCTATTATTCATCCATTTCAACTAATATTTGTTGCACGCCTGCCCGGCCACGGTCTGGACATTTGGCTGTAAGCAAGAAGACTAGGTTCTTACACTCAAGAAGTATAAAGAAACAGTTAAACAGTTAAAGTTGTAAGAAACAGATAATAAACACAAACAAGCCAAAATACTTCAGATGGTGATAAGCCATCAGGAACATAAAAATAAACATGGTAACATGATGGGGGGTGACTGGGGACAAAGACAGTCACAGCAGGCTTCTGGAGGGACTTTTGAGCTCAGTCCAAAAGTGACTGGGAGCTATAGCTCTACATATCTTCGGAAGAGAGCTCCAAGCAGATGGCACTTACGGGCAAGCTTGCCATGTCTGAGGAACAGAAAGGCCACTCCAGCTAAAGTGTGGTCTGTAAGCAGAAGCATCATACAGAATGAGGTCAAGAAGAAGGCTCTGATAATGTGGAACACATAGTAGGTGTTCAAAATTGTAACTGATAGATTCTGAATTAACAGCAATACATATAATTTCAAAGGTAAGACCCTACTAAATATTCAGAAGGGGAAAAATGTCCCATTTGAGTCTCTACTTATAACATTCCACATGATATACTGAATCCAAAGCCTGAGCAGAAACTTAGAATGTTTCAGCTCTTTTATAAGGCACCATTAAGGTGGCCATAAAATGTTTAGCCCTTAAAAATACTTTCTCGGCAGTATGTCTGAGATAACTTTAAATGTTAATGAAATGTCTCATAAGTCCACTGTTTTTTAAGGCAGTTAGGAGTTTGAGGAACTTCTTAAATACCATCTCATAAAAAAAAAGATCTAACTTAAGATGAACTTACATAGAGAAACTATATGACAGCAGACCTAGTATATGACTTGAATTCAATTATTATTTTCTTCTGAGGAGACAGAATTGATTCTGTGCTGGCCTCAAGTAGGTTCTTGAAGAGATCTATTTTTTTTCCAAATAAAAACATATCAGAGGGAATAAAATTCTTTACAGCCTGTAATTCAGGAGTGAACTTTTATGAAACTCTTTGGCATTGTAGATATATGTCTAATGGAATCACGTATAACTGAAGGATATAGATTGTTTAGTACCTGCTGACCTGTTAGGATAAACTTTGGGGCCGTGGAAACCCTATTTATTTATTTTATTTTATTTTATTTTAAAGCTCATCCAATTGGCAATTTCCTTTTTTTATTTATTTATGGCATGTGGGATCTTAGTTCCCCAACCAGGGATCGAACCCTTGCCCTCTGCCTTGGAAGCGCCGACTCCTAACCACTGGACCGCCAGGGAAGTCCCTGGAAATCCTATTTCTTGACACATCCTTCTATTCAACTTTAGACAGTGGAAGGGAAAGAAAAGCAGCACTTTCTCATAGACACATTTTTTTGTTTGTTGTTAATTATTTATTTAATGTGCTTTTTAATTTCCTTTGGTGACCATGTTCTGAAGTGATACTAAAGAAACAGCTAGGGGAGAAGTTACAGAAGTTGAACCCAGAACATTAAAGGAGAGTAACTGCTATAGGAAAGTAAAATACACTTACCTTAAATTCATAAAATCTTTCATTTCTTTGGGAGGAGCTTCACGTACATTTGCCTTGTTTAATTAACTTCCTCTAGTACACTTTATCTCTTTCACACTGGGAGATGTATGTGAGTTAGTCAGAGCAGCATGACAGTATTTTTGTCAATGCTGGAAATTGCTCCTTTCAATTACCCAATATCTTTCTCGCTGGACCAAAACACACAATCACGTTGAAACTTACAGGCGACATAAATGTCATTCCTTCTTCCCCAAAGGGTATTCTGACCAAGAACCTCTATTTCCCTTTTGGTTTGGTTTGGTTTTGCTGCTACCACTGAAGTAATGAAGGCGACATTCATTGTCCCTCGCCATTTAATGCAGGTTATAATTGCCAGCCAGCGTGGGCTCTGATGCTAAAACCAAGAAAAAGGCTTTTCAATCATGGCCCCTGCATTTCAATCCAAGCCGCTGCTGTAGAACACTGCAGGACAAGGTGTAAATCAGTTTAAAAACATAGTTCTGCATTCAAGCCATTGTGGTTTACAGCTCCCAAATGACCTCCATCTATCTTCCTTAGCGGTAGAGGTGTATAATTGAACTAAAGAGAGCCTTGAGTAATGAGATTGAGAGTGGCAGCTCCATTGCTGTGGCTTAATAGTGTAACTGCCACGTACTTTTTTATCTCCTAAAATGTAACAAAATAGTCTAGTAGGCCCGGTTCTTCAGGGTGACACTTGCTGAGAGTCTATATTTTAAAATAGAAATAGGTTTTTTATAAGCCCAAAACCATAAATCTCTCTCTACAAGAGAGTTCCCAAAATACAATTATGTAAGCCATTCTCTGCTGGAGCAGAGACTGATATGAATACATGCAAGAACCTATACTTCCTTTTGTGAGGAAATCGTTTTTAAGCCTTTATTTTTCTTATGCAACAAACAGCTGCTTTTTCAGTCTCTGAAGGGGCTAGAGAGTGATAGCATTCTCACGTTGTGTACTTCCGGGAGCTATAGCCAGAAGACACGTTACTTCAAGTTTTCTTTTTAAGAAAATTTTATTTGGTTTAATCAGGGAAACTCAGGAAATACTGCTTTTAGAGAGCGTTTTTTCCAAGGAACAGTTCACTTGCAAATGGGTATATTTTCTTTTCAGGATATATAGTTTACATGCATTTATCAGGCCTTGACCATATGCAAATTGCTGCGTAAGTACATTAGCAAAGCATAAACACTGAACAAAGACATAACCACCTCCTCATGGAATTCTCTGGGAGTATAGTACTGGTTGAACATTAAGAATGAGCTTATTAACTAGTCATTTCATATGAATAACTAGGATACCATGGATGGTTTCAGGGGCACTGAAATTTCTGTCCTCCCCCCAAACTAGACCCTAAAAATGAAAACAAAATAACCTGCTTGCTGACTGTGTCTGAAATTCTATCACTTGGCTATTCAATCCTATTGCACAAGATACTCCTGGCTAACGTGTAAATTTCACTAGGAACAGTAAATTATTAAATAATAGTAATAAAAACAACTAACACTTACTGATAGTTTACAATGTTCAGGAGAGTTCTAAGTACTGTATATTATTAACTGTTTTAGTCCTCAAAACAACCTATTAATTATCACCATTTTACAAACGCAAAAAAACTGAAGCAAGAACAGAGAAGTGAATTTGCCCAAAGTTGTAGTTAATATAAGGCAGATCCAAGGTGGTCTGACTTCAGAGCTCTTGGTCTGAACCAGTCTACTTGTGTGGATAAGCTGATCAGTCCATTAGTGGGAAGAGAGAAGGAGAACTGGGAAGGTTGAGTGTGATGACATTTGCACCGTGTGGAGCCTTCCTTCAGAACTCACAACTCAGCCCAGGACCAGGACTGGGAGTGGTCTGTCCTGCACACCTGCTGATGCCACCAAATTCTCCTTAAAACCAATATCATGTTATTTATGCCATTAGTGTGTCACGGAAAGGCATCAAGCACAAAATTACTTTTATAATAATACATGTTATTATTATTATATTTTTATTTTTTATTATTTATAATATATTTATAATATTATTTATTATTATTTATTTTTGTAATGATGATACAAAAGCAAATGGTGGGTTAAGTGGCTGGCAACTCAGCATAAAAGAAGGCAATGGACAAAGTGAGAGAGTGGCATGGACATATATCCACTACCAAACGTAAAATAGATAGCTAGTGGGAAGCAGCCGCATAGCACAGGAAGATCAGCTCGGTGCTCTGTGACCACCTAGAGGGGTGGGATAGGGAAGGTGGGAGGGAGGGAGACGCAAGAAGGAAGAGATATGGGAACATATGTATATGTATAACTGATTCACTTTGTTATAAAGCAGAAACTAACACACCATTGTAAAGCAATTATACTCCAACAAAGATGTAAAAATAGAAAAGAAGGCAATGGAACCAAACATTGAATTCTTCTCCAACATACACTTGCAGTAAAAATGTGCCAGTTTCACTTCAGGATGACCTTGGTAAAGCAGTGAAAATTATTAGTTTTAAAAATTATTGATCGTAAGTCCATGTGCTTTTTAAATAGTCTCTGTAATAATATAGGGAATATGCATAAGGCATTTCTGCTGAGTATCCAAAGTACAATAGTTCCCTTAAGGAAAAACACTCATATGGTTATGTAAGTTACAAGTTAAACTAACCACATCTTCCAAAGAATACTGTTTTTTTACTTGAAATAATGACTAACAGATCAACTTGGATATGGTTACATTATTATTTAGAATGAACATTATTTAAAATGAACCTACCACACCAAGGAAAGTAACTGACAAGATTTGATGCCGATGATAACATTTGAGATTTTAAGAGAAAATTAGATTGCTGGGAAAATTTGTACTGGCCTTTGGGAGCTACTCAGCTTCCTAAAACTTGAAGACTTTTCTGAGGAGCTCAGTGGTGGGGTCAACAAATGTGACTTTTTAATATTTTGTAATGAAACACGTTAACAATTAGAAGATGTGCTTAACTCACTGAGCCATTTTTTTCTGGGTTATCAATGTATGATGGCACATGAATGATGTTACAAAACCATTCAAGATATGCATGAGTCATACAGAATCATACGATGTATGACGTTAAAGAATCATGCATGGGTAAGAGATCCATTGAAAGTGTTCGATAGACCAATAAATTTTGATGTTTAACAGAGTATGAAAAGCTCATGGATATGATTTCAGATTCTGCGTTGCAACTAACCTTGAAGAAACTATCACCTGTTGCGTTTGACTAATGTATCAAAAAAAGAAATTCACAAATATCTGAAAAACCGATTAAAATGCTTCTCCCTTTTCCTACTACATATCAGCATGAGGCTGAATTTTCTTCATGTGATTCCATCAAAACAACATACTGCAACACATTATGGAAGCAGGTGAAGAAATCCAGCTATCTTCTATTGAGTCAGACATCTAAGAATTTTTCAAGAATGTACAACAATGCTGTTATTTTTTCAGTTTGGGGGGGAAATATAGTTATAGTTATAGAATTATATCTAATAGTTGTAAATGTTTATGTTAACATGTGATGGGTTTATTATTGTTACTTTCAAATAAATTAGGTAAATATTTAATTTTCTGTTTTAATTTTGAGCACAGTAAATATCAATAGAGGTAATCTACGTAAAAGTTCCTTGAAATTTGCAATATTTTTTAAGAGTGTAAAGGGATCCAGAGGGCAAAAGGTTTGAGAACCAACAGAGTATCCATTAGGATGGATTTGGCTTCTGACAACTGAATGTCCAACTGACAGCAGCTTGATGGGTAGAATATATCATTCTCTTCGAAGAGTTTTAGCCAACTGTGAGAGACGGAACAGTCCTGCACACAAGCCTGTCCTCTCACTTCTTATATCGATTGCAAGTTTGAAGGGTTCCTAAAGCCACCCTTAGTTTCAATAATTCACTAGAAGAACTTACAGAATAGACTGAAACTCTTATACTCACAGTTTATTACAGAGGAAAGCATACGGATGAAAGTCAGCCAAGGCGGAGTCCAGGATGTGGAGCTTCCAGTCATCCTTTCCCCATGGAGTCAAGGACAGCACTGACTCCTTCCTGCCACTATGAGTGAAGACACCTCCATACCATTGCCAACTAGGTGAAGCTTACCCAAGCCACACCGTCCAGAGTTCTTATCAGGACTCAATCACATACTGCCTGTGTGTCTGCTCTTTACTTCCCAACCATTCCACAGGTCAGGCTGATACATTTACTCTCCAGTCCACCCAGAGGCGGAACTGATATCACTATCTTGACCCAAAGCCCCCATTGTAAATCACATTGTTAAACTGCTAGTGACCAAAACCCTCTGATAAAAAAGACACTTCTAGGAGATATGGTGTTCCAAGGACCTAGAGATCACTGCCCAGTAGTCAGAGGCAAAGGCCAGGCTTCTCCTTGGGCAAGGTTTATTCTTCATTAAACATTCTTGTAATAAGAAAACGTGAAGTCAGTGGTAACAGGGCTGGCTCAGCATGCCAGTGATAGTCTCAAGGACCCAGACTCTAACGTTTACTCCACCATCCTCATTGTGTTGGCTTTTTTCTCGTTCTTGTCACCCGGCTGCTAAACGGCAGCCCCCATCCTCTTACAGCACTCAAAGGGAACAAACAAGGTGTGTGGGAGAGTGGGGGAAGAGGAAAAGTACTGCCAGAAGCCTCCTAACAATGGTCAGACGGATGCCCTCACAGCTTCAGAGTGTACCTGAGAAAGTAAACTTCTGAGGCGTCAATGCTTCCATGTCATTTCCCAGGGAAACAGGAGGGCCATGCTTGGCCTAGGATGATCATGATTCATCTCCCAGGACTGAACTCACTGCACTCATAGCAAAATCAGTAGTTCAAAGGGGGAAGGAGAGTCGCTGTTGTGTAGAAGAGCTTTCTTGAATGTTAACGTGCATACAAATCTCCTGGGGATTCGTTAAAATGCAGACTCTGATTCACTAGCTTTGGGATGGAGACGAAGCTTCTGCATCTCTTAAAAGCTCCCCCAGGATTCTGACGGCAGTCTCTGGACTGCACTTTCAGCAGCAGGGAGTCAGGAGACAGTGTTTGCACCAGCGAGGCTGGTGCAGGGACACAGACAGTGTGTCTCCCATAGGAACGTATCTGTCCCTTGATCAACTACTCCATGGATTAAGCTATCCCACAGAATTATAGATGATAGAATTTCAGATCAGATAATAGTCATTATAAATGTAAATAGAATTTATTGAGAGGTTATTCTGTACCAGGACTTTACACTTGTTCATTTAATCTTTATAACAACTTCATGAAGTAGATATTCTTTTCATCCCTATTGTTTACCTGAGGAAATAAAGACTGGAAAAGGTTAAGTAAATATTTCTCATTGACAAGGCTGGAAACCCAATCTGTTTTCCTCCAGAGCCTAAACTCTAAAATACTAGAATAAATACTAGAATTGGCAAAAAAATACTAGAATTGGCAATTACTGTCATCACATAGATTTTGAAAAATTGACATACCTGAGATTTCACAGTTAGTGCCAGAGCAGATATTAAATTGCAGTTTCTTCATCCCTGATCTCTACCCCATTCCCATGGTACTCCACGTAATGACTAAAGTATATACATGGCCTCTCTCATGCTCTCTCTCTCTCTCTCTCCCACTCTCTCTCTCTCTCTTGCCGTGCCCCCACCCCTGTCCTGTCTCTCTTAACAGTTTCTCAACCTAATTCCTACTATTACACACAATAGGATTCTAGTGGACTTTTCTTCTCTTTGAAATAGAACGTCTCTTTTCTAAACTGAGTATCTCATTATCTTCTAAATATACTTTGAGTTCTTTCTACACCTTCCCATCGTGTTTCTGATCCTGGCATAAATAATGATTTCTTTAAGGAAATTGTGTCCTAGGAAACGGAACACAAATAAGTGCCCACGGCATGGGCTTTGGGTTTTTTAGTTGATTTGTATGCATTTGTTCCCTTTCATTCATTTGTTCATTCCTTCTTTCCACAAATACATGTTGAATAGTCTCTGTGTGCCAAACACTATTCTAGATGTAGACTATATGGATGCAACGTAAAACAGTTTTTAAAATCAGTAGAATAAAAAAAATATTTTATTGAAAAACTTGTCACTGCTTCAAGGATGGCTCCCCAGCTTTTTAGACACAACCATCTCTTTCAAAGCCTTCAACCAAAGAATAACCTATATGTCTACATCCACTATACCTTCAACAGTATTTCTCCAGACACTGATTCCTACAAAAACTAGGCAAAATGGACAATAAAGGAAAGGGAGTGATCTTTCTCAAGGACACAGCTATATCTGAAGCTGTTTATCGCAGCGTCCTTCTCTAAGAGAGAGCTATGTCAAAAATGACTAGTAGCTTATATGTCTAATGATAGAGAAATGCTTAAGTAAATGATGATTCATCACCTTGACCAGTTTTTATATAATAAAATGATTACGAAGAATAATGATAAATTCAACAACATTATGAAAAATATTTAAGGTATGAAAAGTATGGCAGGTGGTTAAGATGTATTAATATTCGGTGGTAAGCATTATATTATTTTCTATACTGCTAAATGTTTGATGTAGTTCAGAATGAAAAAGAGAAAAGAATAGCTAATGAACTGAAAGGCAGATGCAGTTCACTAAAGCTCTACTCTCTAGAGAATACTTCCTACAATTCCCATCCCTACTGGGGCTGTCTTAATTCCAGCCTTCCTATGTCTTGCCTAGGTTACTGCAGCAGTCCCTTTATTCATCCATGTGTACAATAAAAAATTGGTCAGGCTCTGGAGTTATGGAAATGGAAGCTTTGTGCCTACCCCCAAATTACTTAGTCTAGGTTTTAGACAACTGCTGCTTAATCTCCCAGCCCCTGGCCTCTATTCTGCCTCTAGGAGTGATCTCTCTAAAATATTACTTTGATCATGTTTAGAATCCTTTAGAGGTTAGCCGTTGCCTCTGGATAAAGTCCAAAGTCCCTAGTATAATGTACAACACCGTTTTCATGTGACTGCTGTTTGGTTTTCCAGCTAAATCTGTTGCCTCTGTTCTCCATCCCAACCTAAGTACCATCTCTGCTAAACCTCATGACATTCAACTGAGTGCACACCACCTCCATCTCCTCTCTCGTACTTACACTGCTGTTCATTTTCACCCAGAAGCCTTCAGAGCCCTTACTCACCTGGTCAACTATAGCTCAGCCCCAGGATTCACTCCAAGCTGAGTCTTCTGGGAAGACTCCCTCCCTCCCAGACGGGGTCAGGTGCTCCCTCTCCCCAGTATTCTTCTCATTAGTAAACCAATACTAACCAATGTCATTATGATTATTATTTTATACTGCATTTATCTACTAGTTAATGATCATCTTTGGGACAGGGACCGTATCCCACATTTCAGACAGTCTAGTGGTTATACACAGGGATTTTGGAGTCATAAAGCCTAGGTTTGTATCCCAACCATTTGGTTACTTAAAAATAACTGAGTGTGCGTGATTCAATAAGATAACATAGGTACAACACATGGTGATCACACAACACATTCAAGCTATTATTATTTCTATTACTTTTTAACCTCTCTATCCCGACAGTAAATGACAAATGTTCAATGAGCAACTGATGAATGAAAACATGAATGAAAGAAATAGTTGCATCCTAATTTAGGGCTGATTGTTTTTGATCTGGACATTTCAGCTGCTGCCTTTGTGCTTTGAAAAATACTTGGAAAGGGCACCCCCAAGAGAAGGAGCCACAGAAACAGGAAAGATTTTAAGAGAAAGAGAGGATGATCAAGGGAAAGGGATATCAGATAGAGATTCACAAGCTGGGGCAGGGAGGAAAACAAGAAAAGGAAGAGGATAATTGGAAGGTAAATTAGACTCCTGAAACTTGCTAATTATAGTGTTGTCATTTTCTATTTGCAGTAGAAATCTGTGGAATTATCTCTATAGCAATATACCCGCTGTCTCTTTCTTCTTCCAGGAAATATCTTTCTCTAACCCCTGACCAAGTTGATTGGTTTGAGGTGGGTGCCTGACCCAGGCTGGGTCAATGAGCCCAAAGCTGTAGCATATAAAACCCGTGGCTTGGGCTTCCCTGGTGGCGCAGTGGTTGAGAGTCCGCCTGCCAATGCAGGGGACACAAGTTCGTGCCCCGGTCCGGGAAGATCCCACGTGCCGCGGAGCGGCTGGGCCCGTGAGCCATGGCCGCTGAGCCTGCGCGTCCGGAGCCTGTGCTCCGCAACGGGAGAGGCCACAACAGTGAGAGGCCCGCGTACCGAAAAAAAAAAAAAAACCCGTGGCTATATGGATCACTGTGTTCATGCAGACTGGAGACATATAGGCCGCCATTCTGGGAGGAAAGAGAGGGGAGTCGGGTGGCTCTGATGTCCAAGGAATTGTTTCTCATTGTTTCAGAGGCTCGTGTCCCCATGAACTATGTTACTCGGGCAGTCCATGAAGTAACGCTGACTCCTTCCATTGACTTCCTATCGCTTAGACTGGTTGAATTTGGATTTCTAGCACATGCACTCAAAAAACTCACAACTGAACTTTATTTGGGTTCATTCCCCACTGTACGCCTCCTTGCACCTTCTGTTCTACTCACTCTAAACTACTCAGCGTACCCTTAAAAAAGTATACACGCATTTTCACATGTCTTTGTCGTCTTCCAAACTGCTATTTCAGTTCAGAATTATTTTTCTTCCTATCAAAATCCTTTGTTTCCTCAAGGCTCAAGTCCAATACCACCTACTGACCTAAACCTTCCCAATCACACACCTCATAGCATAGCCACGTTGTGCTGTGTATTTCTCTATTGTTCTGCTCATGCAGCTCTGTATTGTGGTAATTTTACCAGCTATGGTAAAGGCCCACACTATCTCTGATGCTTTAAGCCTTAGTACCTCAGCCACAGCACTTAGTTGGGCTCAGTAAATGTTTGTAGAATGAGTGATTCAGGTGAGAGGGTACCTTAAAAGAATTTGTAATTTATGTCTCTCTGAAGCTGCAGGGTGAATGTTTTTCTTGCGATATTTATTCCTGTAATTGATAATGTCTCCATTCTTTGTATTAATGCCCTATTTTTCTGATTTGTCTTCACTCTTATCCTGGGTTGGCCAGACTTTTTTCTTCATAAAAATATTTCATCTCAGAGCCAGATGTTCCATTTACTAAAGTAACACCTTAGCTGGATGAAGTGATTTTTCCCCATCTCTTGTTGTCTTGTTATTATCAGACCTTCCATTTACACTATTAAAGGTGTTTTAAAAAAAAAAAAATATATATATATATATATATATAATCAACCTGGACATTATATTTAGTTCAGCATATATATATATATATATATATAAAGTCAATACATGGATCCTTTTGTATTTGCTTTAAGTTCTATTCCTTCTTACTTTGTATTTTATGCCACAAAAGCTTAGGGTAGGAGGTTGAATAAAGAGGATAGACCCATGCATGGTCCATATATTAGCCCATATATAGAGCAGTTTATAATCAATAAACATGCAATAATCTCATTATGATAAAGTCTCACTGAAAGTCAATCATAAATCTTGGGTCAAGGGAACCAAAAATATAATTCAGACAGACTTGTTGGGATTTGGAGAGTAGAACACACTTAGGTATTAGACAGACCCAAGTTCAAATCTCAGTTACCTCACTTACTAACTGTGTTCATCTTCATAAATAACCATGCATCTTCATAAGTAAACTTGATCCTGAGGCAAGGTCTTAAGTACCTGAGGTAGATTAAGTACCATAGATAAATTCCACTACATAAAAAGTTAAATTTAAATATCAAAAACCCCATTAATGAATAAGTAAGGGAAATTTAGAGTTTGTATATGGTAACATATTTAGATATCTATTTTGTTTTCAATTGCATTAATATATGGAAAAGACTTTTTTACAAGTTAAATTACAAGTTAATCAGAAAAAGACCAAGTCCTAGACAGAAAAATGGGCAAGTAACATGAACAATTTACAAAAATAAACATACAAATTGTCAACGAATCTTTGAAAAAATTTTAAATGCACTAAAAATAGATGTATGTGAGTTAAAAACTATGAAAATATTTGACAATATTTTGTCAATATTGACAAAATATTTGACAATAATTCATTATAAAAGGTAATCATATATTAGCTTGCCAGAAGTGAGAAAGCAATAATAACATCATATGGGGAGAGTCTAGGAGTTCTTACACACTGGTGGAGGATACTCACAACTTTTATGGGAGCTCATTGGGCCCTAAAAGCCTTAAACATGTGTATACTTTATACTTCTAATCTGGAAAGTTCACTTCTACGGGTTAGTGCTAAAGAAATGATTAGACAAGTGCACAATGAGGCAGTGCTTTGGTTTGTGTTTTTTTTTTAACGGCAGAAAATTAGGAACAGTCTAACTGACCAACCACAAGGGAGAGATGAAGTTTAGAGAGATCATTTAGCACTCTGTATATTGGAATACTGTTCAAACATTTTACAAAGTGCTGAGAAGGATATTTCTCACCATGAGAATGTATTGAAGATACAAAAAATGTTTAGTAAAAAAGAAGCTACACAATGTGGAATTGAAGTAGACAGCATAGATAGAATGATGGTAGGACATTGGCCAATGGTTTTTCTCTGGGTGATGAGATAGTGCGTGATTTATAATGAAAGCAAAATCTCGGTCTTTTTCGGTGTTTTCTAACTTTTCTGCCTTAGGCATTAATTCAGACAGCTCTTATGATCCACCTTCAGTTCTCTTTTACTCAAACCATGGCTGTGGCGGTCACCTTGCTTCAGGTGGAATCCTACACAGCCTCTCTCCCACAGTTTCTCCATTCTTCTCTGACAGCGGGTGACACAGAGAGCTAACACCCCATGAGGTAGCCCTAAGCAAATGGGGGTGGAGCTGTCAGCCAGAAGCTCTAATGCTCCTTCCTTTAGGTGGAAAATGCTGAGACACATTTTTAGGGCCATTCAGCAGGTCCCAGCAACTGACCCCTGGCTGCCCACAACAGTGACCAGATCATGGTCACACCTGGGACGCTAGTGCAGTAACAGAGTTTTGCGACCACCATTTCTCCTACTGTTTCCCTCTTCCCAGGCCCTCTCTCCTCCTCCCAAATAAATATTCTGGGTGCAAATCAACCTTTCCTCAGGCTTTGACTGTAGGACACCTAGGCTAAGGCATGCATGTATTTATTTCATCATAATAAAATACAATACTACTAAAAGCATTTGCTATAATTTTAAAACAATGAAAGCCTCAGAGTTCTAAAACACATGGATAACAATGCCACCAGCATCAGAGAATTTTCTTTCTTTTTACTGGGACTTCTGGCCCCCTAAAGCCACAGGGGAACCCTCCTGTCCATTAGGCAAGCTCAACACTACACAATGATTTTCCCTTTAATGATTTTCAAACTATTCCTTAGATTTTGCAGGAAATCGATCCGCACTGCTGGTAGAAATGGTTCAGGGATTGTCGAGCAAATGACACCTGTTTCCACCTCCAGGGGAGGGGTCCCACTGTCTGGAAGATTACAAAGAGCTTAACAGTGCCTACCACCAGGGACGGCAGCCCCAAGGTGTCAATCCACTGCATAGTTTGCTGGTGGGGAGGTCGCCAAGAAAGACATGACTCACACAGGCAGCGGGTGGAACAATGCTTTACTCACATGGTAAACAGATAGAGCTTCTATGGAGAGAGAGCATCAGTCCCCGTGGCCAGCAGGGCTCAGCCCACAGCCCATGCAGGGAAATGGTCTGCACACACCCTTCTGTGCTACAGGCAAAGAACTCCATTCTCACCCCGCCAGGAACGGATATAGCAGTGGGGTTGGCCAGGTGTCATGTTGCACACCCTCAAACAGAACAAGGAAGTACACAGCAAGTCCAGGACAGGGGAGAATATTCCCAAACAAAGACAACTGCCCAGCACAGGTTGTGAGGGCTCTTTACATCTCTGTAAGGAAACGTGCTGGACCCAAGGCACCATTCTCTTGTGACCATAAAGGGCTTGGAAAGACTGCGTGCCTGTGCCTGCCCTTCCCAATAAGGACTCTGTGGTTTAGGACATGACATTAATAGGAAGCAATCCCACAGTAGCCATGGAACAAAACCAGCCTCTAGGCTGTACAGTGAAACTTAGAAAAGTTTCTAAGTGAAACTTTGTGTACAAGTCAGTGGAGGTTTTAAAATTTTTTTCAAAAGCACCTCCCTTTATGGACTTAGAAAGTTCTATTCTTTTTCTAATTACCTCTCCCTTTCTGGCAAGCCTTGATAAACTAATTCAGTGGTGCTCAGAAGAGCCACAAAAATTACCATTAAAATTGATTGATGGCAGCCATTTCCCACGTCCCAGGGAAAATTAAACTTAGAGATACCATCTTTTCCATTTTAAGTATTTCCTCCGCGACTTTAGCCTGACCCTTTGGCACCCGATCTCATTGGTCCCTACTAGAGTATAGTCTACTGTGATGTCTGATGTGGTGCAGACACATATTTATTTTGTAATATAAAGTTGATTACTTCATGGTGCTCTTCAAAAATTCCCTTCCTTTGGGTGGCTATGCCAGCTGAAATTGTTTCAAACATGATCCTAGTGGAGTCTACTTTGCTGTTGTTCGTTTCACTTAGCTTTCCAGATATCTGTGTGTTTTTCAGTAACCACCCCAATGCTCAGTGGGAATCAAAGCGGTGGAGAAATCAGAATCCGGCAGATTTCTCTGCAAGTCTTCTGACTTCAAATCCTCTTTTGCTTCCTCCAATTGCTCTAGCAGGAGCTCTAGAGAAAGATCTCGAAAGGAACTGGCATTCTTCGAAAGCAACTCCATCACTTTCCACGGTCAAACCTCTGCTCCTTGTTGGGATGGCCTTACTCATAACCAGGTAATCATTAGAAGCGATAATGTAATAATACAGTGCAAACTGAAGGGTGGATTCTGCAGCAACAACTTACGCTGTAAGAGAAGAACAGATTTTCTGGGGAGTAAGAAGCTTCATGTCTTAAGAAGCCACATCAGGTCCTGCAGGAAGGATAAACCACAGGACCTGAGGAACCCAGAGGAGTCTGCAAGGCAGGAATTGTCCAACTGAATGAGCTGTGTGGAATAGGTATTCCCTAAGAGAGTAAGAACACCGTAGCTGTATTTACGGAATTGTGCAAACAAACAAGGAGGCAAGTGGGCTCTTGTCAGAAAACACTGTAAGTGCTTTGGTGATTCAAATTCTAGAAGCGTCCTGCAAACTTTTCATTATAGCCAGAGCCCTTTCTTCAAGTCATATCCCAGAGGAAGATCCAACCAGAGCTGTTCTACTTGAAGTGAGAGGGTGAAGACCTGAAGCCCCTAGGATGCTTTATTTCATGTGTCAACTTGACTTGTGTGCCAAACCTGACCACAGAGCGCCCAGATATTTGGTTAAACGTTATTTCTGGGTGTGTCTGCGAAGGTGTTTCTGGATGAGATTAACAGTAGAATCAGTAGACTGAGTAAATAAAATTGATCTCCCCAATGTGGGTATGCCTTATCTCTTGAAGCCCTGAATAGAACAAAAAAGGTGGAGTAGGAGAGAATTCTCTCTCTTTCTACCTGACTGTCTTCAAGCTGAGACATGGGTCTTCTCCCGCCTTCAAATGCAAACTGGAACTTAGACCATCAGATCCCTTGGTTCTCAGATGTTCAGACACAGACCGGAACTATACTATTGGCTCTCCTGGGTCTCCAGCTTGCTGACTGCAGATCTTGGGACTGCTCAGCCCCCATTACCATGCGAGCTAATTCCTTACAATAAATCACTTATCATATAGGTTCTGTTTCCCTAGAGAACCCAGACTAATATATCCTCCTAATCTCCCTCTCAGTTTCCTCCCTCACTCGTCCTCTCCAGGAGCTAGTTATAGGTATATTTAGGCAGATTTCTGGATGGAGACTCTAGCCAAAGAAATGTAATAAATTCCTAGAATATATACCAGTCCTTCACGTCAGAGCAGCCTCTGGCATGAGGATTACACTACGATTTACTGAACTTGGCTCATTTATCTTCCTGGATTGCTTTTGACTGTCTGTCAGCCCTGGAAATTATTTACCTCTCCAGAGTTTAGACTAATCCCTAGTTTTCTTCCTTTCATTGCCACACTGCTTATCCACCTGTCACTTGGCAACTATATTTCTTTTAGCTCCAGGGAGTCTACTTGCTTTGAACCTACTGGGCAGATTATAGGGTCTGAGTATCTTAATTTCTGGGAATTCCACAGCCTCCTTTCAGCCATTGGAGAAATCTGATCATAGCTTTTCAGTTTGGTCTGTCTTTCATGTTTCTTTAAATCTGAGTCTATCACTCTATAAACATAAGGAGAGAAGTTATGAGTTCACAGCATAATGTTCCCACTATTGCTCTCCAAGGGGGAACCCAGGTTGTCACTGTAAAGTCCAGAAATCAAGGGTGTAGAAGGATAATTTCTACTTTTTGGTAATGTTGGGGAAGAGGAGGTGAGGGTTGGATCCTGTTGTCAAACCAGAACCCTGTTCATCAATCTTGATTCCTCCTTACCTTTCGCAGCACCCACGTGAAGCCATCATAAGGTGCTGTCAGTTCTAGCAACTCAATGTCTCTCCCACCCCCCTACTTTTCTCTGTTTCCAGGGGTACTGTAGGGAAGTCACACCTCACTTAAGGGATTAAGTTCTAAACATTTGAGGCTACATGTGAGTCATGTAGAGTTACGGTTACTCTAGAGAATTCTTCAGGAAGGTGCCCCTGTGGAGACAGACATACTACTTCTCAGCAAATTCAACACAGTTCATGTTGTCTCCAGTGTTGGAGCAAATTGCTGTTTCTTCAGTTGAGCATTAGATGAAAACATTGATTTGTATTTAGGGGGCCATGTTTGGTGAAAACACCAGAATGACATTTAACATGATGAGATGTCTGGGCTTTCTCTGGGGTACATAACCTTTCTATGGAATGGTAGAGTGGAACTATGACTATTTCTCTATTTAAAGTGCTATTGCTCTGTGTCTTTTGCTATCTCCAATTCCCTCCTCTCACTTTGTCGCTTAAAGCATATAATTGAACTCCAATAAACACAGGATAGGACTCCACTGTGTTTATTTTAAGGTACCAACATCTCTTGCTGAATTACAATGAAAGTCTTCTAAACAGACGTTTATCCTCCTCCAAGACTAAGTTTCCTCAAAACATTCACCACCTTGTAACCAGAATGATAGCTCAAAAGCATAGATTTGACCATGACTCACTCTTATTTCCCTGCATAAAATCTTTCAACTGCTTCCCAATGTCTTCAGGGTGAACTTGAAGTCTCCAGCACGACATAGGAGCCCATCACAATCTTCTCCCTGTTCTTTGCATGTCTCTTCTCTCACCACCCTTATACCTATTCTACTGCCACTTCCGATGAAATTGAACTGCATGCACTCTGTTCAAGGGTAATACTTCCTTTTGCCTCTGGGCCTTTGCACGTGCCTTCTGTCTCACCTTTGCCTAACTGACTTCTCATCCTGGAGATCTCAATTTAAACAACGTCTCCCCTGGAACCTTTTTCACATATCTGTAGCACTGCCATTTCTCCCGCTGGCTAAGCCTTTACATTTCTAACCCATGGCTGGCCACTCAGGGACCACGGTGAAGGCAACCACTTCATACTTTTAACACTCTAAGGAAAGCGAGAGGCTTAGAAACAATTTTGTTCCATGGGGCTGTGCTGTTGATTTGTTTTCCTGTAATGCCAGCTCATTTACCACTCAACAACAACAATTACTATTATTATAATTACATCAGCATCAATAAAAACACTGATGTTTACAGTGTATATTTCAGGCCTTATTTTAAGATATCTACATTTCTATATAATAAATAGATTCATATTTATACATATACAAGTGTATATACATTTTATATATTAACTTTCTATATATTTACTCTTAAATATGCACGGAATTGCTATTACATTCTCATCTAACAAATGGGGAACCTGGGTCACAGTTGATGAATTAACTCGTGTGGTGGAGACAGAGAACACACATACTGCCTTTCAGTAAATCCAATAAGCCAGTCTCTCTTCCAGTGTTGGAACAAATTGGAAAAACAAGGATGCAAGCCTGGGATGTCTGGTTCAAGAATGTGCTCAAGCAGTGTGCACTCGGTGTATCTCATTTGCTTGGACTAACTTCCAGTACAGATTTCAGTTTGCCATTCTTTCCAGTTGACAGTTACCTCCCTAACTCTGCTCAATGGAAGTCCATGCTGCCTTAAACAGAGAAAATATTAAAAAAAAAAAAAAGCTTTAACCTTAAAAGACTTATTATATAAGCATGAATAAATTGCTCCACATGCCCTCCCCTACCATTGCTGTTTACTGTAACCAGGGACCCTTTTCACCCTAAGAGTCTTTCTTTTAAAAAATTGTTGAATTCCACCCATGAACTATGCTGAACATTTCCCTGGACTCCCCTGGTCCAGGCACTGTGCTATTTGTATTCATTAAAACTGATTACGGTTTTCTTCATATTTATCACCAGTTTGACTTCCATAGCTGAGGCTTACTCTGCTATCAACAGTATTCCTTGTCTCCTTTGGAAGTTTTCAAAGTGAAAATCCAAGAACACAAATGAATTCTGGCAGCCAGAAGTCCTTAATTTAGTGTGTGGGTTCCAGTGAGATGAGAGGAACTGTATTTTAGGATAAAACAATTAGATAACCCTGAATTAAACTTGTGGTGTACTCATCACATTCTTTTCTTGGATTCATGTGCAATGTAAATGTACTTGACGTGATCCAATTATATCTTAAGTTCCTGATTGCCAAAGCTAATTGAATAATAAAAGTGTAATGTACCAGTCATATTTACAAAAGTTGGATAGAGCCATTGACCCTGGAAAGGGCATCTTACCTCTAATTGTGCATTATGGGCCATGTGGCCCCTACAAATCATAAAGAATAATCATTAAGATGCTAAAACTCAATTATGAGTTCAACAAAAGGTAGGGACTCTCCATTACATTTTATTAATATTGAAGGAGGATGAAGAGCATGAATGGGCACAGGCTATAGCTTCTTTTTTTTCTGGTCTGTTGTGTGGTTCCACCCTCAGGACACTTACTGTGATCACAAATGCCTATAATCCCTTGCACATCTGAACAATTTCATTAAAGAGAAAGGTGTCCTGCATCCCTCTCAGGATTTTTCTGTTGAAGTAAGTAGAAGATTTCAGCTTAAGAAGAATATGATATGTATATTCAGGGCCCTTTCAATTTCACACCTCTGCAAACTACCTACATTGGTTGGAAACAATGAGTGTCGCCTGAAGCTTGAGATGTGCCACCCATTTGCAGGGACACATGGCTGCTACTTATAAGGATGTCTTGCGGGCTATTTCTCTCCAGCACTTTGCCACCCAACATGCCTCAAGGAAAAGAGAAATCTGGCAGCAAACTGTCACCTTCTGGAGTCTGTCTAATGGTATGCTTGGTGTATAAAGTAAGACACAGGCACTGCATTGGTTTTCTCAGAAGTGTGCTCTGCCTTTGCCTTATACTTCATTAAAGGGAACTTTCCTTTTCTCCCTATTATTCTTCCTCCGACAGTAGATTCAAAGAGAATAAAGCTCTATAATTTGGAGCAATATATCCTTCCCATCTTTCAGACTTGGCTGAAATCTTACCTTTCTATCCCTTAAGCACCTGGCTATTATAAACTACCATTGATCTGCTATTGTCCCTCCTCTGTTAGAACCTTATTCACTTTTCATGTGTTTGTATCTTATCTTTCCAACTAGACCATGAGCTCCTTGAAAGCAAAGACTGTCTTACACTGTTCTGCATCCCCACAGTCCCTAAGCTCAGCACCTAACACAGGCAACTGGTTATGACCTTTGATGAATTAATTTATCAGGAATTAATTTATCGGGAAGAGTCACTGGCTGAACACAAAAGTAAGCTCCAAATTGGAGCCACCAAGTCTTAGATTAGGGCTTCCCACTCTTGACCATGCACATCACTCACCTGGGGCATCTTGTTAGAAGGTAAATTCTGATTTGTAGGACTGTGATCGTGCCTGAGATTCTGCATTTAGCAAGGAATGCCAATGCTGTTGTTCTG
The DNA here is from genome assembly GCF_003676395.1 of Aethalodelphis obliquidens. Lineage (NCBI taxonomy): Eukaryota > Metazoa > Chordata > Mammalia > Artiodactyla > Delphinidae > Aethalodelphis > Aethalodelphis obliquidens. Next base: position 16,140,511 of record NW_020837946.1, on the reverse strand, counting down.
GGGATCTCACTTTCAGTAGCAAGATCTCAGACATGAAAATTAGACATGAATAAATCATTTAGAAACCACTTCTTTGTTTTTTATGCTTTTGCAGATCCACACATAGATCACATATCTGGTTGATGTGAAACTATCCCACTTAGAGACTTAGAGACGTTTTTTGAACAACCAATACAAGGTCTTCTATACAATAATAATAGCTAGTATGGCAGGGTAATTCACTGAGGTATAATTCGCATTTGTCCCCCTTTATTTCTCATTCATTTGTTCTGAGGAGACAGTCAAGCTCATTCAAATTCTTTGCTTCAGAGACTTAGAGAAGAAGGGGGTGGGAGAGCCAGAGCTGCTGAAGGCAACCCATCTTCCTGTCTCTTTTGAAATCTGAGTGATTGAAATGATGTACTAGGTATTCTTTGAGGAGGGGAAAGGGAGGACACAAGAAAAACAGGAAAAAACTTGTCCCCAGGTCTGGAAAGGAGAGGGAAATCAGTATATCTCATAAATTTAAGAACTACCTGGGAAGTGTGACAAGACAGCTACGAGGGGCACTAAAGATGGCAAGGCACCAGGTACGGAACTCCCCTTCTGCCCAGAGCCTGTGCTGTGGATGGCATGGAAGTCACAGTTTCCTGGGAATATCTGGGCTCTGAAAATGGGCATCTCAATAACAGCCAGGGTGGATTAATGATTGGAAGGGTCTCCAATGCTTCGAAACTGCATAACTATGCTCACCATCACAAAAACACTGAATTCATTAATTGGTTAAAAATGTAAAAAAAAAAAAAAAAAAGGAAGAGAAATGACAATCATGTTTGGGAATGCATTTCTTGTCAACCTAGCAGATGGAGTTTGGAACTGGATTTAATTTGATCTTAAAGAAATAAATCAGGGAGCTATTTCTCCTTTAACCAAGTGTATAAGGCAAGATTCATCCTTAATGAGACATCTATTGTGTGACAATTTAAAGATCAGATCAGATCATGTCACCTCACCGCCCCCCCCCACACACATACACACTTTCCCCAGCTCTCAACCCTCCAATGGCTTCCTATTCCATTTAGAATAAAATCCAAATTCCTTTCCATGAACTACAAGGTTCTGTGTTCTACATTTGCACCATCCAGGATGGTAGCCGTGGCCATATTTGGCAACTGAGCACTTGAAATTTGGCTGGTCTGAATCGAGATGTGCTGTAAGTGGAAAATGCCCACCGGCTTTCAAAGAGAAAGAAAAGAAGGAGAAAAGAAAGGAAGGGAGGGAGGGAGAGAGGAGAATATACATTTCTGGATAACACTTCTTACAGTGATTTTGTGTTGGAATGATGTGCTGGATAAATGGGTTAATTTCACCCATTTCTTTTTACTTTTTAAAAAGGTAGCTGCTAGAAAAGTTAACATTGCCTCTATAGCTTGCATTTTACTTCTGTTGGACGGCACTCTTCCCTAAAACCTGCCCTCACTGACCTCACCTCCTCCCTCTCCCTCCTCGGTGTCCCAGCAGGCATCTGCCTGAAGAGACAGGGCACAGGAGTGGTTGACTGGGCCCAGAAACTGTTCCCCTCAGATTTCTGCTTGGCTTTCTCATTTTATTCAGCTAAAGCTCTGCTCAAAAGTCACGTCTTCAGGGAGACATTTCTTCACCACCCTGACTAGGCCAACTCACGTTCTTCTTAATGTCCTGGACCTGCTTTGCTTTTTGCCCACAGCATTATATTACCATTTGTTCCACGCCTGTCTCTCCCTGCTAGGATGCGAGTGTCTTGTCAGTTTCCTTCACGGACACACCCAAAGTTACCAGGAAAGTGCCTGGTGCGTAGTGGGCATATGATAGATATTTCTTCAGTGATCACATTACGTAGTTATTCAAAGTGAGCTCTTGCTATAGACTAGTCATTTTGCCCAGAGCTTTGCGTACATTTTTCTTATTTAATTCTCACAGTCTGACCATAAGTAAGTACTATTACAATCCTAATTTTGCACATCAGAAAAACAAGCCTTAACAAAAGTAATAAAAATAGCTTAGCAAAGGCAATAAAAACAGTTTAGTGTGTCCCAAACAATTTACATAGAATTGTTTCCTTAGTCCTGAGGGTGGACACTATTATTGTCTATTTTTACAGGAGAGGAAACCGAGGCACAGCTGATTAAGTAACTTGTCTGAGGTCATGGCAATCAGCATGTGGCAGGACTGAGAGATAAAGCCAGCAGGTCTCCCCACACAGAATCCAAGCTCTCCGGCTCCAGGCCAAGTTCTCACATTAGTGAGTGCAAAGCAGGTCTGACTAGTCTCTTGTTCTCAACCCTGGATAACGCCATTCCCTTGACATTTACTCTCTGTCAAAGATGATCACCCCCTGGCACTTCTACCAATACTTACCTCCTCCTAAACTCTCTTTCCACTATCGAGATTCACTGTCTAAAATACTGAAGACCTGGGCTTCCCTGGTGGCGCAGTGGTTGAGAATCTGCCTGCCAATGCAGGGGACACGGGTTCGAGCCCTGGTCCGGGAAGATCCCACATGCCGTGGAGCAAATGGGCCTGTGAGCCACAACTACTGAGCCTGCGCGTCTGGAGCCTGTGCTCCGCAACAAGAGAGGCCACGATAGTGAGAGGCCTGCGCACCGCGATGAAGAGTGGCCCCCGCTCGCCGCAACTAGAGAAAGCCCTCGCGTAGAAACGAAGACCCAACACAGCCATAAATAAAGCAAACTGTCAACAAGCAAAAATAAAATAAACACTAAAATACTGAAGACCCGGTTAGCCTCCTCGAAACATGCCTGCTTCCCTGCACTTTCTCTTCTTTATAAGAGTACCACCAACTTGCTTAATTTCCCAGCCCTAAAACCTCAAAGGCATTTGTGTCTTGTCTCTCTCACTCGTTGCTCCGCCCCAGACAATTCTCCCTTCCCAGTGTTTTGCTTCTCCGCCTTTCTTTCAACTCCTACTGCCACCCACCCAGTTCAGGACTTTGTCAATGCAGACCTGGCCTTTGGGGAAAAATGTGTTAATTTTTCTGCTTGTTGTCACTCTCTCCTGTTTAAGCTCATTCTGATGAATGATGGAAACTTTTAGAGTTAAAACATTTCAATCCATTACTGTCTTTTTAAAAAGTTTTGAATCTGTTCCTGTTGCCTAAAGGATAAATTCCTTTGAAGTTCATCCATTCAATGTCATTCAATGTCATCCCTAGTTAGGGCTAACCTGTTTTTCAAGCATTATCTCCCACCACCACCTTATCTGACCTTCTTCTGCAATCTGGCTGCTTTATTCACTGTCAGAAAAACATCCTTTGTATGTTCTCACCTTTGCACTCTTACTCTTGGCATCCCCTAATCGATGTACCTTTCACATTCTTTAATACATTCTAACTCGTATCAAAAATCTTCTGTAAAGCTTTCTCTGGGCATCTCAGTTTGAAATGTCATCCCTCCCCTAAGCTCCTATACCAGGTAATGTTTGTGTAATTTACTCATGAAATTTCTCCTTAGATTAAACTGAGATTCTTTATATTGACGTTTTAATTCTTGTTCCATTGCCAAGTATCTCATGCCACATACTTAGTAAGGGCTCTGATAAAAATAATTTTGGAATTATGTTAATAGGGAGAATTAAATATCAGAAGAATTTCAGAATGAAAGACCATGTTTAAGTTTGAGAAACTGGCATTTTCTAAACATCATATATGCTTCTGTTTTATCTGATGGCTTTTTCATGAAATGTTCCCCTTCTCCTTCTGCAACAAGACTGGAATCAGAGAGAGCTTATTAATAAATTGTTTTTTTTCCCCTCTACTCTAATAAAAGTGAAAAAAGTTGGTGGATTTCCTATGGAATATTCTTCCATTGTTTTCCCTGACACTCTATGCAAATGAAAGGACTGAAAGCTATATATTACATTTTGTTTACCTGTAGAAACAGAATTTAGAAAGAAAAAAACCTGAAGACTAGACACAAAGCCAATGGCCAATCCCAAATCTGAACCCAGATTTTCTGAATCCCAGAGCATACTGTATTCTACCTCACCACTTCTCATCTGGAGGAAAGAAATACTACTCTATCTAACTGATGATTGACGGATCATCTAAATTCATCGTATAGACATACTCCTTTTTGGACTTTTGATTGTAATCCTGCAACATTAATCTTTTGCAGTCAGTTTGCAGTTTACAGCCTACAACAAATTTCCACATGCATCGTTGAGTGTTTTGCTCACAGCTACCCTGGGATGTTGGTGTCAGCAAGTCTAAAAGCGGAAGTGAGATGGGCTGCAAGAACATGTACGCATCAGATGCGGCTGTCTAAGAATTCCCTGTCCAACAAATGTATCTCTTCTTGATCCCTTGATCAACAAACGCATCCAGTGCCTATTTTGTGGGGATACATGATACTTGCCCACAAGGGTCTGAGACAAAATAGGCATGCCGTGTGACAGGGTATGTATATGAAATGTCAAATTGTGGTTCCGTAGGTTAGCAGAAAAGAGAGTTAAGTCCTGGGACTCACTGTAAGCTTCTTCGTAGAGGGGAGACTTAGGCAGTCCCTTCGAGCCCCAGCAGGATTTCCATAACAGTGATGTCCAAATGGAATGTGTCCATTCGTTCTTTTTTTCATGTAAAATCTGTACTTTATAAAGCATTCTTATATTCTTTAGCCCATTTAATCCTTTTGAGATCCTGGCCCATTAAATGAACAGTTCTCTTGGGGTTAAGAGAGCCATTGTAATCTCTATTACCCATTCTAGACAAAATTCTTTCGAATGCTGGCTTCCTCTATTAAGGTGAAAATTAAATTCTCAAAAAGTAGGGCACAGGTTGGGGGAGAAGAAGGGATTGGCCTTGCTCAGCGTAGCCCAGAGTCCCTTGGCTCAACTTTGTGATTCTAATGAGGCAGCCATCTTCTACAGGCAGTAGGTTTAAGCGATGGAATGGAGCCTGATGTGTTAACTGTATACACTAAACTCGTGTTAGATCACCAAAGTTCTGAGTCAACAATCAGAAAGGAGTTCCTCCATCTTTTATCAACATGAAAATTGTCTTGTCATTGGATAGAAATGCCAGGATGAAGTGACATTTTGCAAGATGTCAATTCCGTGAGTTAGGTGTTTGAAAAGGACTTTCAAAAAGTTTATTGCAGAATAAACATCCTTTCTAAAACTGGAAGAGCTTCAGACCAGTCTAGAAATGGTTACATCCCATTTCTCACATTAATTAAAATGCTAGTTACAGGTTTTAAAACTTCACAGCTGCAACACACCCTTAGAGGAAATAAGTATCAAACCCTTATTATATTTTAATTTTCTACACTGAGCCATCCACAGAAATTCCATATTATCTTTTCTTTTCTTCTAGTTTTATTGAGGTATAATTGACATAAAGCACTGTTATGTTAAAAGTACACAGTAAAATTATTTGACTGAGATACATCATGAAATGATTGTTACAATAAGTTTAGTGAACATCCATCATCTTATATAGATACAACATTAAAGAAATAGAAAAAATTTCCTTGTGATGAGAACTGTTAAGATTTAATCTCAACAACTTTCAGATATAACATACAACAGTGTTATATTTATCATGTTGTACAGTACATCCCTAGTACTTATTTATCTTTAACTGGAAGTTTGTACCTATTAACTGTCATCATCTGATTCCTCCCCCCTTACCTCTGGCAACCACAAATATGATTTCTTTTTCTATGAGTTTGTTTTGTTTTTGAAATAGAATTGACCTACAACACTATGCTAGTTCCTGTTACACAACATAGAGATTCAATCTTTCTGCACATTTAAAAATGATCACTATGATACGTCTACTTACGATATGTCACCATACAAAGATATTACATAGCTATTGACTATATTCACCACACTAGACATTTCATAACCGTGACTCATTTATTTTTGCACCTGGAAGTTTATGCCTCTTAATCTCCCTCACCTATTTCTTTCCTCCCCCTCACCACTGGCAACCGTTTCTTTGTTCTCTGTATCTATAACTCTGTTTCTTTTTTATGTTTGTTCATTTGTTTTGATTTTAGAGTGAAAATATAAGTAAAATCATACAGTATTTCTCTTTCTCTGTCTGACTTATTTCACTTAGCATAATGCCCTCTGGGTCCATCCATGTCACAAATGACAAGTATTCATTATTTTGTATGGCTGAGTGATATTCTCACATCTTCTTTATTCATTCATCTATTGATGGATACTTAGGTTGCTTTTATATCTGGGCTATTGTAAATAATGATGCAATGAACATATATCTTTTCTAATTAGTGTTTTCATTTTCTTCGATAGAATATCCAGGAGTGGAATTGCTGGATAACGTTATAGTTCTATTTTTAATTTTTGAGGAATCTCCATACGGTTTTCCATACTGGCCACTCCAATTTACTGATATATTCCCACCGACAGTGTAGGAGGATTCTCTTTCCTTCACATCCTTTCCAATCCTTGTTATTTGTTGTCTTTTTGATAATAGCCACTCTGACAGGTGTGAGGTGATAGCTCATTATGGTTTTGACCTGCATTCCCTGATGGCTAGTGACGTTGAGCATCTTTTCATGTGACTGTGGGCCACATATATGTGTTCTTTTGGGAAAATGTCTATTCAGATAATCTGTGCATTTTTTAACCGAGTTGTTCAGTTTTTTGATGTTGAGTTGTGTGAGTTATTTGTATATTTGTATATATTATAGTTTTGGGTATTAACCCCTTATCAGATATATTGTATGCAAATATCTTCTCCTATTCATTAGGTAGCCTTTTAGTTTTTTAAATTTTTTATTTACATTTATTTTTTTATTATGTTTTTAAACATCTTCAGTGGAGTATAATTGTTTCACAATGTTGTGTTAGTTTCTGCTGTATAACAAAGTGAATCAGCTATATGTATACATATATCCCCATATCCCCTCCCTCTTGTGTCGCCCTCCCACCTTCACTATCCCACCCCTCTAGGAGGTCACAAAGCACTGAGCTGATCTCCCGGTGCTATGCGGCTGCTTCCCACTAGCTATCTATTTTACATTTGGTAGTGTATATATGTACATGCCACTCTCTCACTTCATCCCAGCTTATCCTTCCCTCTCCCCATGTCCTCAAGTCCATTCTCTACGTCTGTGACTTTATTCCTGTCCTGGCACTGGGTTCTCAGAAACTTTTTTTTTTTTTAGATTCCATATATAAGTGTTAGCATGTGGTATTTGTTTTTCTCTTTCTGACTTACTTCACTCCGTATGACAGACTCTAGATCCATCCATCTCACTACAAATAACTCAATTTCGTTTCTTTTTATGGCTGAGTAATATTCCATTGTATATATGTACCACACCTTCTTTATCCATTCATCTGTCGATGGACACTTAGGTTGCTTCCATGGGCTGCCTATTGTAAATCGTGCTGCAATGAGAGCTGTGGTACATGACTCTTTTTGAATTATGGTCTTCTCAGGGTATATGCCCAGGAGTGGGATTGCTGGGTCATATAGTAGTTCTATTTTTAGTTTTTAAAGGAACCTCCATACTGTGCTCCATAGTGGCTGTATCAAGTTACATTCCCATCAACAGTGCAAGAGGGTTCCCTTTACTCCACACCCTCTCCAGCATTTATTGTTTGTAGATTTTTTGATGATAGCCATTCTGACCGGAGTGAGGTGATACATCATTGTAGCTTTGATTTGCATTTCTCTAATGATTAGTGATATTGAGCATCCTTTCATGTGTTTGTTGGCAATCTGTATATCTTCTTTGGAGAAATGTTTGTTTAGATCTTCTGCCCATTTTTGGATTGGGTTGTTTGTTTCTTTGATATTGAGCTGCATGAGCTGCTTGTGTATTTTGGAGATTAATCCTTTGTCAGTTGATTCATTTGCAAATATTTTCTCCCATTCTGAGGGTTGTCTTTTTGTCTTGTTTATGGTTTCCTTTGCTGTGCAAAATCTTTTTAAGTTTCGTTAGGTCCAATTTGTTTATTTTTGTTTTTATTTCCATTTCTCTAGAAGGTGGGTCAAAAAGGATCTTGCTGTGATTTATGTCAAAGAGTGTTCTTCCTATGTTTTCCTCTAAGAGTTTTATAGTGTCTGGCCTTACATTTAGGTCTTTAATCCATTTTGAGTTTATCTTTGTGTATGGTGTTAGGAAATGTTCTAATTTCATTCTTTTACATGTAGTTGTCCAGTTTTCCCAGCATCACTTATTGAAGAGGTTGTCTATTCTCCATTGTATATTTTTGCCTCCTTTATCAAAGATAAGTAACCATATGTGTGTGGGTTTATCTCTGGCCTTTCTCTCCTCTTCCACTGATCTATATTTCTCTTTTTGTGCCAGTACCGTACTGTCTAGGTTACTGTAGCTTTGTAGTATAGTCTGAAGTCAGGGAGCCTGATTCCTCAGGCTCCATTTTTCTTTCTTAAGATTGCTTTGGCTATTCGGGGTCTTTTGTGTTTCCATACAAATTGTGAAATATTTTGTTCTAGTTCTGAGAAAAATGCCATTGGTAGTTTGATAGGGATTGCACTGAATCTGTAGATTGCTTTGAGTAGTAAGTATAGTCATTTTCACAATGTTGCTTTTTCCAATCCAAGAACATGGTATATCTCTCCATCTGTTGGTATCGTCTTTAATATCTTTCATCAGTGTCATAGTTTTCTGCATACGGGTCTTTTGTCTCCTTAGGTATGTTCATTCCTAGGTATTTTACTCTTTTTTTGCAGTGGTAAATGGGAGTGTTTCCTTAATTTCTCTTTCAGATTTTTCATCATTAGTTTATAGGAATGCAAGAGTTTTCTGTGCATTAATTTTGTATCCTGCAACTTTACCAAATTCGTTGATTAGTTCTAGTAGTTTTCTGGTAGCATCTTTGGATTCTCTATGTATAGTATCATGTAATCTGCAAGCAGTGACAGTTTTGCTTCTTCTTTTCTGATTTGGATTCCTTTAATTTTTTTTCTTCTCTGATTGCTGTGGCTAAAACTATGTTGAATCATAGTGGTGAGAGTGGGCAACCATGTCTTGTTCCTGATCTTAGAGGAAATGGTTTCAGTTTTTCACCATTGAGAATGATGTTGGCTGTGGGTTTGTCATATATGGCCTTTATTATGCTGAGGTAGGTTCCCTCTATGCCCAGTTTCTGGAGAGTTTTTATCATAAATGGGTGTTGAACTTGTCAAAAGCTTTTTCTGCATTTATTGAGATGATCATATGGTTTTTCTTCTTCAATTTGTTAATATGGTGTATCACATTGATTGATTTGCATATATTGAAGAATCCTTGTATTCCTGGGATAAACCCCACTTGATCATGGTGTATGATCCTTTTACTGTGCTGTTGGATTCTGTTTGCTAGTATTTTGTTGAGGATTTTTGCATCTATGTTCATCAGTGATATTGGCCTGTAGTTTTCTTTTTTTGTGACATCTTTGTCTGGTTTTGGTATCAGAGTGATGTTGGTCTCATAGAATGAGTTTGGGAGTGTTCCTCCCTCTGCTATATTTTGGAAGAGTCTGAGAAGCATAGGTGTTAGCTCTTCTCTAAATGTTTGATAGAATTCGCCTGTGAAGCCATTTGGTCCTGGGCTTTTGTTTGTTGGGAGATTTTTAATCACAGTTTCAATTTCAGTGCTTGTGATTGGTCTGTTTATATTTTCTATTTCTTTCTGGTTCAGTCTTGGAAGGTTGTGCTTTTCTAAGAAGTTTTGCATTTCTTCCAGGTTTTCCATTTTATTGGCATATAGTTGCTTGCAGTAATCTCTCATGCTCCTTTGTGTTTCTGCAGTGTCAATTGTTACTTCTCCTTTTTCATTTCTAATTCTGTTGATTTGAGCTTTCTCCCTTTTTTTCTTAATGAGTCTGGCTAAAGATTTTTTTTTTTTTTTTTTTGCGGTACACGGGCCTCTCACTGTTGTGGCCTCTCCCATTGCGGAGCACAGGCTCCGGACGTGGAGGCTCAGCGGCCATGGCTCATGGGCCCAGCCACTCTGCCGCATTTGGGATCTTCCCGGACCGGGGCATGAACCCGTGTCCCCTGCATCGGCAGGCGGACTCTCAACAACTGCGCCACCAGGGAAGCCCCTGGCTAAAGTTTTATCAATTTTGTTTATCTTCTCAAAGAACCAGCTTTTAGAGTTATTGATATTTGCTATCATTTCCTTCATTTCTTTTTTATTTATTTCTGATCTGATCTTTATGATTTCTTTCCTTCTGCTAACTTGGGGTTTTTTTTGTTCTTTTTTCTCTAATTTCTTTAGGTGTAAAGTTAGGTTGTTTATTTGAGATTTCTTGAGGTAGGATTTTATTGCAATAAACTTCACTCTTAGAACTGCTTTTGCTGCATCCCATAGGTTTTGGGTCATCATGTTTTCATTGTCATTTGTTTCTAGGTATATTTTGATATCCTTTTTGATTTCTTCAGTGATCTCTTGGTTATTTTGTAGTGTATTGTTTAGCCTTCACGTGTTTGTAATTTTCACAGATTTTTCCTGTTATTGATATCTAGTCTCATAGCATTGTGTTCAGAAAAGATACTTGATACGATTTCAATTTTCTTAACTTTACCAAGGTTTGATTTGTGACCCAAAATATGATCTATCCTGTAGAATGTTCCATGAGCACTTGAGAAGAAAGTGTATTCTGTTGTTTTTGGATAGAATGTCCTATTAATATCAATTAAGTCCATCTTGTTTAATGTGTCATTTAAAACTTGTGTTTCCTTATTTATTTTCATTTTGGATATTATGTCCATTGGTGAAAATGGGGTGTTTAATTCCCCTCCTATTATTGTGTTCCTGTCGACTTCCCCTTTCATTGCTGTTAGCATTTGCCTTATGTATTGAGGTGCTCCTATGTTGTGTGCATAAATATTACAATTGTTATATCTTCCTCTTGGATTGATCCCTTGATCATTATGTAGTGTCCTTCTTTGTCTCTTGTAATAGTCTTTATTTTAAATTCTATTCTGTCTGATAGGAGAATTGCTACTCCTGCTTTCTTTTGATTTCCATTTGCATGGAATATCTTTTTCCATCCCCTCACTTTCAGTCTGTATACGTCCCTAGATCTGAAGTGGGTCTCTTGTAGACAGCGTATATACAGGTCCTGTTTTCAACTATAATCCCTTCAAATATTTTCTTAGTCCCTTTCTTTTTCTCTTCTTCTTCTGAGATCTGTATAATTCGAATGTTTGTGCATTTAATGTTGTCCCAGAGGTCTCTTAGACTGTCTTCAATGTTTTCATTCTTTTTTCTTTGTCTGCTCTGTGGTAGTTATTTACACTATTATATCTTCCAGGTCACTTATCCATTCTTCTGCCTCAGTTATTCTGCTATTGATTCCTTCTAGAGAACCTTTAATTTCATTTATTGTGTTGTTCATCATTGTTTGTTTACTCCTTATTTCTTCTAGGTCCTTGTTAATTATTTCTTGTTTTTCTCCATTCTATTTCCAAGATATTGGATCATCTTTACTATCATTACTCTGAATTCTTTTTCAGGTAGACTGCCTGTTTCCTCTTCATTTGTTTGGTCTGGAGGGCTTTTAACTTGCTGCTTCATCTGCTGCATATTTCTCTGTCTTCTCATTTTGTTTAAGTTACTGTGTTTGGGGTCTCCTTTTCACAGCCTACAATTTCATAGTTCCTGTTGTTTTTGGTGTCTGCCCCCAGTGGGTGAGATTGGTTCAGTGGCTTGTGTAGACTTCCTGGTGGAGGTGACTAGTGCCTGTGTTCTGGTGGATGGGCCTGGATTTTGTCTCTCTGGTGGGCAGGGCTGTGTCCAGTGGTGTATTTTGGGGTGACTGTGAACTTAGTATGATTTTAGGCAGCCTCTCTGCTTATGGGTAGTGTTGTGTTCCTATCTTACTAGTTGTTTGGCATGGAGAGTCCAGCACTGGAGCTTGCTAGCCATTGGGTGGAGCTGGGTGTTAGCATTGAGATGGAGATCTCTGGGAGAGCTCTCACTGATTGATATTACATGGGGCCGGGAGGTCTCTGGTGACCAATGTACCGAACTCAGCTCTCCCACCTCAGAGGCTCAGGCCTGACACCAAGCCAGATCACCAAGACCCTGTCAGCCACATGGCTTAAAAGAAAAGGGAGAAAAAAAGAAAGAAAAAAAAATAATAATAAATTTATAAAAATATTATTAAAATTTAAATAATAATAATAAAAAAGAAGAGAGCAACCAAACCAATAAACAAATCCACCAAAGATAACAAGCGCTAAAAATTAAACTAAGATAAACATAAAAATCAGAAACCAATCAGTCACAGATAGCAAACACCAAGTCTACAGTTGCTCCTAAAATCCACCACATCAATTTTGGGATGATTCGTTGTCTATTCAGGTATTCCACAGATGCAGGGTACATCAAGTTGATTGTGGGAATTTTATCCACTGCTCCTGAGGCTGCTGTGAGAGATTTCCCTTTCTCTTCTTTGTTTGCACAGTTCCTGGGGTTCAGCTTTGGATTTGGCCCCGCCTCTGTGTGTAGGTTGCCCTCAGGCATCTGTTCCCGTCCAGAGAGGATGGGGTTAAAGCAGCAGATGATTAGGGGGCTCTTGCTCACTCATGGTGTGAGGAGGGAGCGGTACGGTAGTTATAACTGGAATGTGGGGTGAGCCTGCGGTGGCAGAGTCTGGCACGATATTGCAACAGCCTGAGGTGCTGTTCTCCTGGGGAAGTTGCCCCTGGATCATGGGATCCTGGCAGCGGAGGGCTACACAGGCTCCTGGGATGGGGGGGTTATGTGGATAGTGACCTGTGCACAGGATTCTTGGTGGCTGCAGCAGCAGCATTAGCATTTCATGCCTGTCTCTGGGGTCCGAGCTGATAGCTGTGGCTCACGCCCTTCTCTGGAGCTTGTTTAGGTGGTGCTCTGCCTTCTTTGGGCAAATGGGGAAGGAATCCCGTCTCTTCATGCACCCAGAAACAATGGTCTCTTGCCTCTTAGGCAGGTCCAGACTTTTTCCCGGACTCCCTCCCGGCTAGCTGTGGCGCACTAGCCCCTTCAGGCTGTGTTCACGCTGCCAACCCCAGTTCTCTCCCTGGGGTCTGACCTCCAAAGCGTGAGCCTCAGCTGCCAGCCCCCACCCACCCTGGCGGGTGAGCAGACAAGCCTCTCGGGCTGGTGAGTGCTGGTCAGCACCGATCCTCTGTGCGGGAATCTCTCCGCTTTGCCCTCTGCACCCCTGTTGCTGCACTATCCTCCGTGGCTCCGAAGTGTCCCCCTTGCCCAACCCCCGTCTCCGCCAGTAAAGAGGCTTCCTAGTTTGTGGAAACTTTTCCTCCTTCACACCTCCCTCCCAGAGGTGCAGGTTCTGTCCCTATTCTTTTGTCTCTGTTTTTTCTTTTGCCCTACCCAGGTATGTGGGGATTTTCTTGCCTTTTGGGAAGTCTGAGGTCTTCTTCTAGAGTTCTGTAGGTGTTCTGTAGGAGTTTTCCACATGTAGATGTATTTTTGATGTATTTGTGGGGAGGAAGTTGATCTCCACATCTTACTCCTCCGCCATCTTGAAGGTCCCCCCCTCCATGTTATCTTTGACCTTTATACTTCAATTTGACCCATAGGCTCTGTGTACTCTCCTTTGCCACACTTCTGGGGCTGCTCCCATTGATATAGCTATTAAATGGCTAGCATTAGGACTGGTTTCTATGGTTGCAGAGTGAAAGACGGGTTTTCTATGATATTTTCTGGCACAACGTGAGCAAGAAGAACAGCCAAGCCTGTTGGAGAAAGTTCAGATACCAACTCATGATATAGAGCCAGGAACTGAGGATGGGTTGGAAAACAGAACCAAAAAGTTGGACCTGGATGGATTTGGGATTAAAATGAGAATGGATCAGGTGTCTGGTGTGCAGGTGGCCTGAGCCAGCTTGGACATCCTGGAGCAGAAGAGCCAGCACAGGATCCAGCATGAAGAATAAGCTCAGATACTTGAATTCGTGATGGTTGTCTTAGCCAGACTCAGAAGTCATGACTTGGTTGGCAAAGGAACATTTCTCTGTAGGTTGATCCTTGGAAATTGTCATGAAAAAGTTGGTTCTCAGCCATGGGAGGGCTGAGTGAGGGAGAGAACAGATAAATGAGCGAGACTCCATCACCCATTGACAATTTGTGCATTGAAGAAAACATACTTAATACCCTCTTGCTATGGAGTGGTTTCACTTCCAGCCCAGATCCACTACACAGGTGTAGATTAAGATGTGGTGGCCCATCTTGTTCAGAGAAATGCCCACAATATGGCCAATCTTCAGTCACCTCATGTCAGGATTTCCCAAATGATTAGTGATATTTCCAGACTTGAGCTAAGAAGATGGTTCCAGGGTTTCCCTGGTGGTGCAGTGGTTGAGAGTCCGCCTGCCGATGCAGGGGACACGGGTTCGTGTCCCAGTCCGGGAAGATCCCACATGCCTCAGAGTGGCTGGGCCCGTGAGCCATGGCCACTGAGCCTGCGCGTCCGGACCCTGTGCTCCGCAACGGGAGAGGCCACAACAGTGAGAGGCCCACGTACCGCATTAAAAAAAAAAAGAAGAAGGTGGTTCCATTGGGAACTTTAAGGACAATACTACTTGTTACACTGGAGCTGTAGTTTACTAAATGAGACTTCAGTGCCTTGTAAGAGTTAATGAAGTCTCCCAAGTGCCTTGTTTAGTTACACTGGAATAATAAGGTTGCCTGTCCCTTCTTACGAATGGAATGTTAAGATTATGATGTAACAAGACGTCAAAACCCTACTGTACAATTGCATGCTGATAATAGTTATGCTTCTTTATTAGCATTGTTTTAAGATAAATAGAGGGCAATAACGTTCTTGAGAAATGTTGTTGGACATGTTTAATATTACTTTAAAGTAACCAACGCATTTATATCACCTCAACAGTGTTAGAATTTTCATTACAAGAAAAAAAACAGCAAATCACTGGAAAACAATATTATACATGATATCTAGAGAGATTTTCTTCTTATTTCATTCCTCATGCTACGAACGTATGAAAAATACCCTTTAAGGGCAAACTATTGACTTAAGTTATAACTTAGGTTTCTAGGACTTCAGCGAGTTGTTTTTCAGGCAAGAAAAATCACAATGTTTTTCGTTTCCTTTCTTGGTACACCTGCCAAATGTATTGAATGCCCACTGTGTGCAAAGGCTTGTGCTCAAATGACCCCTTCCCATGCTTGGAAAGCAAAGAAATAATTGTAAATAAGAAAGGTATAAAAATGGTGGTAAGTAGCAGTACACAGGCATTACTAGGCCATTGTACTGCAGGGGACAGGGGCACAGGGATGGTAGTGATGGAAGGTCCATGCCACATTGCTGCCATCTATGTGGCACGCAAAGCCAATTACACATACAGTCTACTTTGGACCAGAGAAATGTCGGGATTAAAAAAAAAAAAAGGCTATCCTTGACTGTGAACAGCTGACCTTCAACATGCTCTGTTCCGCAGAAGGACTGTGCCCTTGTCCACCAAAGCCCCTTCGTGTTTGTACTCCTGGGGGAGCCATCCATTTACTCTGTCCTCAGCATCCCTGCTGACTCTGGCCCTGTCCTTCACCCTGCAACAGTGTGGGTGGCCACAGCCATACTATGACTTTATAAGAAGGGAACTGTTTTATATTGAGGGCCATTTAGGGAAACAGTAGTATAGAGACAATTGTACATTGGTTAAAATCAAAAGGTTTAGAGTCAGATTGACTTAGGGGAAATCCCTGCTCCTACACTTCTAACCTAGAGGACCTTGAGCAAGTTTCTTAACCCCTCTGTGTCTCAGTGTTTTCATCTGTAAGATGGGAACACTAACATCTATCACATAGCATCATTATGAGGATTGAATGAGAGGCTGCATGGATCAGACTGAGCCTGGCATATACTGAATTATCATTAAAGCATAAGGACTATTCGTTGGCTCTTTGGGGGGAAAATATGCTTGAAAGCCCCATTTGTCAACTTAGAAATGAACTTATAGAAAACAGCCCATTTTCTTTTGGTTTTGAGGAAAATCTGTCAAATATACCTATGAGAATGAATATACAAACAGACCACGGCCAGATTATGTGTGAATATAGAGCTCAGACCTACAACCCACAGTGACCAGACAGGAAGCCAACCTGTCTACAGTGACCAACCCAAGCAGTCAAACTATCATCTGGAATAACTAGTCCACAGAGCCAAACAATAGTCCCTGTAATCGTCAGCTCAAAACAGCCCTGTCTTGATTAATAATTAACAGCTTCCCTAACTTTTGCCCCAGCTTTCAACATAGGACCAATTGGAGAAAGCCAAATGCGCACCTGTAACCAATCACGTAGGACTCCTCCCTTCTAGTCGGCCTGCCTCGGGCTTCCTCAGGCCAACAGCCTCGAGTCAGGGCACACCTGAAGCCTTCCCTTTTGTCCGCTACAAAGCTTCCCCACTCCTCTGCTTGCCAAATGCAAGTGATGGTGGCTGCCTCCCTTGCTATGGCAAACCCTGAAGAGATAGCCTTGCTTGTGCTCATCTGAATGGTCCTCACTTCTTTCCACACACCTCTCGAACCACAGAGCGAGACCATCGTAATCGTGGGTAAGGACTGAATCTGTTTTGGGCTCGGCACTCTAGCCCCAGTATCTAGCACAGTGTCTGGTTCATAGAGACATGGATGAATGAGTAAAAATTTCCTCTTCCAAACCAGCCAGATGGCCTCTAGGGTACTAGTGAAGGATATGAAAACTGTGACAAAGGAGGGGCTTTTCTTGTGAGAAGAGGTCATTTAGGCAAAAGAGCGTGGGGAAGGGGCAGCTCTTCCATGATGTGACTGTTAGTTTTGCTCTAATCACTAAGTTCTGGGAGCCAAGTTGGCCCCTTATCCAGAATATTAAGACAACAGTAATGCCCACTCACGAGGGATTTCTGAGGCTTTAATGAGATCCTGTGGATAAAAGAACTTGAATGAGGCTCTGGGGAATGACGGCAACTTGCTTTTCTCTTGTATACTAATGTCCTGTTGACATTCTTTACTACATGTATATACAGTTGACCCTTGAACAATATGGGTTTGAACTGCACAAGTCCATTTATACACGGATTTTTTTCAATAAAGAACCACAGCGCGGCACTCTCTGAGGTTGGTTGAATCTACAGATGCGAACCACAGGTGTGGAGGGCTGAGTGTAAAATTATACACTGGTTTTCAGCCGTGTAGAGGGTAGGTGCTCCAACCTGCATACTGTTCAGGGGTCAACTGGACAGCTTCTAAAATACACAGCATGAAAAAACAAGAAAAGCCATTCTGAATTTGACAACGCTCTACATATATTGACTATTACCTTTTAGAGAAATACAAAGTAACATTTTATTTGAATACCTCACATTGGGCATATATAATTAATTCAACAATAAACAACATTAACATTCCGGAAATAGATTTTTGATACATAAGAGACAGAATTGTCTAATTTGGATTTGCAATATGATTTATTTAGTTAGCAAATATTTATAGCGAATCTCTATTTGCAAGGCATCATGCTAGGCAGAAGGAGGTTTCTAAAGTTGTGCAAAAGACTGGTCCCTGCCATACAGAGAAGTTTTGTAAAACCCTCTCATGTAGGCAACTCAAGTTCAGTCTTGGATGAGGAAAGTGGTAACTGATGGGAAGGGAAGGTGCTTCCTGTAGAGATGAGTAAGGAAGACCTCATGTAGGAAAACTTGGGTTTATGTGGGAGGCTGCTTGGGTATTTTAATACACAGAAATAAAGGAAGGGCATGCTAGACAGAGGGCAAAAGAAAGAGGTCGGAAGAAGCAGGCATGTGCCACAGATTCCTTTGTTATACACTTCATAGCCCTGGGACCTTCTTCTTCATAGCATTTATTATAATTGTAATTAATTTATTAGTTGAGCAATTTTTTAAAACTGTCTCCTTGTAGACCATAAGCTTTCTAAGTGCAGGGAATATGTATGTTCTGTTCACTATTGTATCCTTAGAGCCTTACACACTTTCTGAAGCATAATTATGCTCAATAAATATTTGTCAAATGAAAATGCAAGGTGCTTGTGAATGGCTGAAATGTAGGGTTACTATACACAAACATAGATGACAACCCCCCCGACTTACAACCGAATTTTGATTCTGGGTAAAAAGTGGCAACTTCATTTATAATAAATGAAAATTAAACTAGACACATGTAGGGTTGTTTTAAAGGTAATAGTTACAAATTGGGGTGTGCTAAATATAACTTTCTTTTATTCTTTATTAATTAACTCAGCTTAGTTTTGGAGCCCATATTTCTGCTTGGGAGTGGGAAAAGATAACCGCGCATTCAGGGTAATTGCATCCATTTTTGATTTGACACCAAGCCTCTTCTGAGCTAACTCAGTCTCTTTGGGGTAATTGTCAATTGCCTTTTCCTTCCCTTCTTCTCCTCGACTGGCACCTTGGCTACAGGAGAAAGTCCAGAGCATGGATTCACTCATTCTTGTGCCGTCTCTCAATTCTCCCTGGCTCCCACTGACCTCCAGGTGAGGTGTACTTCATCTTTCCTGACCTCTGGACAGCAATCTCTGTTGTCAATGCCCTAGTGTCAGTGTCTGATGCAGCACATGGCTTATTCTTCTGTGGTCTTGACTTAAAAGAACTTGCTGGTGCTGCTGGTATTCTGAGGTTTAGTCCTGTCCTCCATCCAAACCTTAGCTTTGGACTGGCCACTGGCCACCTCTGCAACAGCATCCCACCATGACTCTTGAGGCAAATGAGACGCGATACAGCTCAGCTCGCATACACAGACAGGGCCAGGTGAGTAGTTCTATGAATGGACTGTGAGAAGACTACATGCCCCTTTGGGGCTTAGACAGTGGGATAAGGCTATGAGTCCTCTGGAATCTCTCTTCTCTGCCATTATGAGCATGGAAACCTTGAGTTAAGGCAACAGAGTGTCATGATGGAAGCGGGATGGATCATTTAGCTCCAGCATGAGGACAAGTTATGCAGAGTTAACCAGACCCACAGCCAACTTTGTGAGAATGGGAAATAAAGGTGTTTTGAATTTATGTGTTACTGCAGCATAACTTACCCTGCCTTGACTTATACTACAGTACATTAACCAAGTCTTTTATTTTCTGTATTTTGACGCTTTGACATCCGGCACCTTGCTGACCCTGGAAAGGCTGCCCCGTCCAGGGTAGCCGATTCCTAGAGATGTAAAGAGCTAAGCCGGGAGTATGCTTTTCAAATGCAAATCAGCCAATCCAAACCCCACATCCCACCACCTCCTTTATCGGCTCTTACGCTCAGAGCCACCTGCCCTAATCACCCCAGGGCCAGGTACTAAACAACTAGGAACAGACTTTATTCCCCAGAGAATGCTGAATTTATTCAAATTAGCCAATCCTAAACCCTCTTACCCTGCTTCACCAGTTCCTGCTCATGGAAGTCACAATAAAGTCTCTGGCCCACTGTTCTCTTCCCTTTCTGCTTCCTGAGCAACCTCAGCGCTTCCTCCTGTGCACCCCCATCCCCACGGAGTGGCATGCCCCTCTGCTTGGAAACTGTGAGTAACAGACTATCATTTCAATGGCAATCATTTCCTCATCTGTTGGCTGTACGATACCTCGTTTTGTGTTAGTAACCATATTTGAAAACATAGAGCGACTATTTTCACCAATGGGGTGGTGAGCAACTTGATTGCAGACACATAACACACTCTTCTTTAAATCAGTGTTTGGCACGTAATAGGTTCCCCATGACTACATACTCTATGAATCAATGGGTATAACACAAATCAATATATTCAGTATATTGTCTTCGAGACAGGAGTATAGCAATGATAAAAACTTTAGGAATATCCGCATTTGAAGATGGTGGGGAGAAAGCAAGAGTAAACAAAATGTTATGCAGAAAACCATCGTATTGTAGAGCCACGGACGCCAGACAAAGAATTCCAACAAGAAATGGTGATAAGTATGCAGAGATGTTAAGGAGGATGGTAAAGAAACATAGCAGCAATCGTGAACATGAACATTGTGGGCACCTAGAGGCTACACTGATGAGCTCATCACCATCATCCTGCACCAAGCTCAATTTAGAAACAAAGAAATATTGTCTTTTGATAGTTAAATTTAAGATCAATACATAATGGATCATATCACAGATATGCAAATTAAGAAGTTTAAGCAGGAGACAGACAACAAAGGAAAACACAAATGAATGCGCTCTTACAAATTGTGAAAATTGCTGTCAAGGAAAATGTGAAAATTGATATGACACAGTGTCATAAGGACTAAATTTAGATTGATGTCAGGGAAGTTTCCTGATGAAGTGACATGAAAGCCGAGACCTACAGAACTAACTCTAACCTGATTGAATATATTAACATATCTAACAAGTGAAGGTAGGTGTGCTCAGCCATGGAAACACAGAAATGAAGAGTCAGAGAAGTCTTAGCCTCCAGACTTGGGGTGTGGACAAAGCCATCACTAGCATGGTGGCAGATGCAAGTTTCCCCGGGCAAGATTTTCATTCTTAGCCCTCAGCCTCAGCCATTAAACCTTAGCTTCAGCCATCAGATTTTCAATCCATCTACTACCCCCTATTCTTAATCCATGCCTAACTTCTGATTATAATTTGGCTTCCCATGTGGGTCTGCCTAGAGGGAAAGTATGCATTGATCATGTGAACCTTGAGTTATTTCTGATTTCTAATGGTGCTTTCTCATGGTTGATTAATAAAGTGAGTTCTGATTATGATTTGGCTTTGCATAAAAATGACAATGGGGAAAAAATGATGAAAACAGATATTTTGATTTCTGTACCTATCAAGTGTGTCACTGGAAATGAACAAGTTGGTGTTCAGGTTCTTTCCTGAGATTCAAGATCATGGAGCATTCAAACAGCATGTTGGAACCTCATTCTCAAGAGATCCCTGAAGACTCATAATAGTCAAAGAGCTTTTAAGGCAGGATGATTGACCTTGGGACACAGGTGACCTACTTGAGAAGTCCTACCTCTCATCAGGTGACAGCTATTTCCACCTTTCTCTCCACCACTCACTTCTTCAACTACCAGTAAAACAATGGGAGTGGAAACCAAACTATATATGCTCAGATAGTTAGTTGCTTGGAATTACAGATGCTTAAGTAGAAACTAGATGATCATTTATCACCTATCAGGATGCTTTCAAGTTTACTAGATGAGATATGACCTAAGGTCATTCCAACCTCTGAAGGAAGGAAGGAATGAAAAACAAAGTGCTTTGACTCAGGATTATTCCTCCCTTCTGATGACTGAGACTGACTAGGTGGTGACTTTCTCATTCCTTCAGATGAGTTCTTTCCCACATCCTTAGGATGTGTTCTCTACATAAATAAACTTCAGCAAGGACAATCCCATGGGTCTCCCAGAAATACTCAGATACATCAGGATCCCAGCAGGGAATACAGCTTGGATCCAAGCCTGTACGTTACAAGCTTGCACGTTACAATGGCAAGTTCCAGGAATAAGGCTAAATATAGAAGATGAAGTCTAAACTGGATGGGAATAATAGAACAGAGAGAGGAAGAGGCAAGGCTGGATAACAGAGACAATGGAATTAGGACATTGAGAAGTTGGTTGAAGATTAATGTAAGTGGTAAGAAGCAGAAAATTGCTGAACAGTCAGAGTTTAGCAACTGGAAAAACAATCTAAAGTTGGGATGAGAAATCCCAGTTTCTTGCTGGAATGTTGGAGCGGTGGACGGCTCACGTGGATACTGGCACATGGTGCAGACTGCTGAATTGTACTTTCCTAGAGTAAAATTCCTAGGGCTTGGCTGCATTACACCATCTCCATCCCCGATTCAGTAAGTGGTAGCTTTTATTACTGAAAGTGCTCTGCCTTATAATGTATAAATGGTAAAACAGCATACATAATGCAAATAGTTGGGTATAATTAATCTCATACGGCACATGAAGAAGAAAGAGATGCCAACACAAATCACTGCCCTAGAGCCTTGATGTTTCGCTGCCCTTGGAATCAGCGACACAGATTTTGTTATAGGTGAAACTGCAATATAACAAGATCTTTCTGGTGGATGTGGTAACTAAGTCCTCTTGGATGGATCCATTCACAGCACATGACACTGAATTCCACGTACTGACTAGTTGTCTGTGAATACAGTCTATTTTAGTGATGTCCATCAATTTTTAAAAATTCCATTCAAGTGGATAAGTATATGGCTATATATTTGACTCTATTCCTTTTTCTAGTATATGTCAAAACGTGATATATTAAAACTTTATACAGCTCTGGTGATCTTCTAGTTTTTAGAGTTAAAGTTTATGTAGTTGAGATAAGGAATTGACTGCAGGTTAATGCTGAAGTTATTTAGGTATTATTATTAGTAGTAGTAATAGTAATGATAATAATGATAATAATGGCTTACATTTGTGGAATGCTTACAACATGCAAAGTAGCTTTCTAGATGCTCCAGGTACATTACCTTTCCTTCATCCTTACAAAAACAGTAAGTAGGTACCTTTATTTTCATTTTAAGATAAGAAGCTAAATCTTCTCTCTCCCGAAGATGTAAAATTGTCAAGTGTTGAAACAGGAATTTGAATCCAAGCCTATCAGAACTTAGAGCCTGGTTCTTGACTGCTACTCAGTATTGCTCCTCTTTTCTTGAAACTAGAACAAATATCCCCGATGTTATTTGTTAGCTTTAGGTCTCATTACTGAGGAAACAGAACAATTTAAAATCTGCTAGGTTTAGTCAATAAGTATTTCTTGAACATCTACAATGTGTTCAGCAAAAAATAGAAAAGCGTAAGAAATGACCTTTGCCTTGAGAACTTTATAATCTTAATTTGGAGGGAAAAAAGAATCCACATAAAATAATAAACAGAATAAGAATGAATAGTATTAATGGAAGAAAGAAAAGTATGTGGACAGAGTCCAAATGTCCGAAATGATAGGATCACTGGGGGATGAAGTGACCAGCAGATTTAGAGTACATGACACTTGATTTGAGACTGGGGAAAAGATAACACCTCTGTTATATACTCTGTGTCTTAATAGAGATGCATAGTACATTTGCATATTCAAATTAACCACATTTTTTTAAAAATGTGAAATAAACATTCACACCTAAAATATACAAAACACATATGTATGGCCTGGTGAATAAAGTTAGCACAATACAACTCCCTCCCAGGTCAAGAAGTTGAACATCACTTGTTCCCAGAATCCCTACATGTGTTCTTTCCAATCCAAATCCCAATGAAGCATATTTGATGAACTTTTATTACATGAAGTAAAAACTATAAACAAGGGCTCAACTATTAAATTCCTGGCAGGTTAGTGTTGTTCTAAATTAGAAGTGGCTTCAGGCATAGACAAAATAAAATTCTAACTGTCTTAAAAAACAGAGAGCCTTTCTGGTCATGAAGTTGGTCTAAACCTTGAATGTATCTCACGATGAATAAACTGATCAACAAGAATGTTCTCAAGTAACTTTCCAGATGTTGCTGATTGAGACATCCTTCTGCTACTGTGACAAATAGGGCAGAATTGAGTGAATGGCAGGCATGTGACACAAAGGTAGCCATGCGCGTTTTGGCAAGACCCTACCATTCAGCAGCAGACCCCCAAGGCTGAAGAATCTGAATGAACACAACAAATGGTAAACCCACTCCTGCAAGATCAACACTAATCCTGTCCCATCCAGGTCTCATTAGGTTTAAGGAATAAAACGGTCATATTTTCTGAAACACATAGTAATAAGGAAAGTCTAATTAGAGAGCAAAGGGTAGAAGTTTAGCAGCTCTAATAAATATGATGTGCTGAATGCATTATCTATTTGGCAGAAAACAAATTATGGATTAATCTGCAGTATTCAGACAATCTAATTTATGGCAGCCCACTTAAGGAAACACTTTAACCCAGCATTATGAGATCAGAGACCTTTAAGGGATGAGAATTTTCTGGAATATACTGAGACCATCTTAAAGATTAATTACTATTAATGTATGTAAAACACAAATACTATTCCAGTAATTTGATATTACAAATTATGGGGAAAACATCTATTCATATTTTTTTCTGAAATACACAAAAAATTGTTCATTGGACAATTGTTTTATGGGACCCATTTGATCCTTGATCAGTGTTACTTTAAATTCTTCAGTTGTCTTTTGCTGTGCTCAGAAACCCAAACTTCAGCTCTCCCAATCCCATGCTCCCCTAACTCTCCCTACCAATTAGACTTGGGCAGCACTGTCCTACTTTCTGGTACTCCATCATGCTACTTCTGGTGTTGGGGGGTGGGGGAGTCTTAGCATTGGCTTCTTGCTTCTGTCTGAAAAACCTTTTCTGCAGATCCTGGTTTCTTCTCATGGTTCAGTTCCAGTATCTCTTCTGCAGAGATGTCTTGTCTGACCACTCTTTAGTCAAGGTGGCTCAGACATTCTCCCGCTCCCCTTTTCTTCACGGCACTTATGACTATCTTAAATTAACTCACTTGTTTACTTAACCCCTGTCTCTCTTAAGGATGTATGTTTCATTGAGCAGTGACCTTGTCTTATCATCTTTGATCTCCACTGCCAAGAACAGGACCTGGCGGATGGTAGGTGCCCACCATATTAATATAAATATGAATAAGTGAGTGAAAAAATTGGAGCAAAACTTAGGTAAATCTCAGTTCTAGGACTGTGAAAAATCATTCGATTTCACAAGATGTATTTTAGAACTTAAATGTTCTTAATTTGCATAGGAAAAAGTACTTAATAGTGCCAATGCTACAAGTAATATCTTCTCTGTGTGTTTAATTGTAACAACTTGCCTTTGACCGGCTTAAAAACATATTGCAAGTACATATTGTCTTTTTCTTGCCAGTGGGAAAATAAGGTCCAGATTGGCCCCTATTGTTCCAGCCAGGGCACATCAGAGACAAAACCAAAGTTGGAGTTCAATGATTTGATTTCCAAACCCTGGATTTGTCTTCCTACAATTTTCTTCTGGTAGGAAATACTCAAAATAGATGATAATGAACAGACAGTCATACAATACCTCAGTGACCCTGTAATAAGGATAATTAGTAAATTTGCTTTGAATTATGAGTTTTTTAAAAGTTTTGGTTTTTATTCTTGTAAGCAAAATGAACATTCTCTTACTCTCTGTTACAATATATGCAAATTAAAAAAATCGAATCCCATTTTAACATTTTTTGTCAACTTACATTAACCAAATGACTTTCAATGACTGAAAGATAGTCAATGGTTCACTTTAATGTATAATTACTGGGCAGTTCATTGTTTACACAATTGCTAAAAATCGAGACATTCCACTAATTGTGTGCTTGATAAGCAAACCACATTCGTCTAAGTTATACATAAAATATACTATTTCCCATCATTATATTATGCCACCTTAGTGATTTCAGGGAGAGCCAAATAATGAACTACTTCTCGTACCTATAAAACCAACTCCGGGTGCTTATTCTACATGCTAGCAAGTTGGTCGTTTTTCTTCAGACCTCCCACAACCTTTCAATCACAGAGGTACCCAGTGACAAGCATTCTACCAATAGTTATAGGAAGGCTCTGGAATATTTATCTCATGCCAAGACAAAGGACCAAAAGGAGTTGTCATTTATATTGTCTTCACAAAGGTCAATACAAATCATTACGTGTTTAAAAGTGTCAATCCCTTTGGAAGCCTAAGAAAACATATTTAATTTGTGTTGTGAGTCTTACCCCTTTACCTCCTTGATTGGACCTGATACTGGCAAATGCTTTTCCACCATAAATACTCCTACATGCTTTTAGTTCTAGTCAATGTCTATATCCCATCTTGCCTTCAGGGGAGCATGTTTTTGGAGAAGGTCTGGGTTTTGCTCATTTTAGCATACCTCGTGGTCTGAGGCCATGGCTACATGCAATTGATTTGACCATTTTAACTCCATGGAGCCTTTAACAAGTTTGCATAAAACAGTTTGCAGTTGGACAATTTGTTTTCTTACCAACAGTAATAATGTAAACACTTCAATCCATTATGCACCTGTGGATGTAACTAACAGCTTCATCTACATCTACATCATGATTCTTGGACTCCATCACATATTTCCTCAAACAGTACATCAAATACTCTAGATTTCATAAAGTTAGTCCTGCTTAAATACTTATTGTAGACAGTGTAAAAAGAATATCTTAACACTTAAGGAAAAATATTAACATTTAGCATAAATTTTTTAAATTATGTACAGTTTTACAAAATAAGTTTGTATTATACGTAATCAAATATACTTCTACAACATTATCATCAATGAAAGCATGGCATTCTTGTATGTCTATGTGATAACTTATTGAAGTATTCCTTCTTCTGACATTTAAATTGTTACCACGTTTTCTGTTGTTTGTATTTTGCTTCCATAAACAATGCTGCAAAAATATTCTGACAGCTATATTTCAGCATATTTACAATTACTTACCATGCATTATTTTTAAATGAGTTATGGCACACATAATCCAGTAATTTATCTGACGTAGAAGTAAAATTAGAGGTGTTATCGTATTATAATCATGATCTTTTCAGAGATCAGGAATCTTAGCTAATACCAGTAACAGTAGCAATTAGTAGTATTATTGTTGTTACTATTTTCATTTATTGAACACTCAGGTGCCAAATACTATGCTAAGCACTTTACAAACAAAACCTAACTTAATACTTACAATGCTTTTGTGAAGTAGGTATTATTATCTTATCAATAATTTCTGAAAACAATTAGCAAAAACAACCTGAATATATCACAGGCTTTAAGTAAACCATTTTAGTATCAGAACACTGCTTTTATCTATTCAGTTGTTGGCATTACCTATATTGTACATGGCCATATATACACATTTTAAATTATGGAAAATTCAAACATACAGTGCTCTCAACTTTCCACTATTCCTTACGTTCACACCCTTTGTCACATAACTTTGTTGTACCCTTCCCCCTCTTTGCTATATGACTTGCTGAGGCCAATAGAATGAAGCTATTTTTAAGCCTAGATTTCAAGAGGCTTTATCTGTTTCATTTGCCTTCTTGCACTTCTGTCAGAGCAATAAAAGATGCCTGAGTAGCCTGCTGAAGAATGAGAACTGTGACACAAAGCTGAGTCGCCTCAGTGCTCCAACCATGGCCATCCTAGGTCAGACAGCTAACCAACACCAGACGTATGAATAAGCCAGCCAAGATCGGCAGTACCACCTAGACAATCCACAACTGATCCCGGAAGTGTAAGCAACATATATTTGTTACTATATGCTACTGGGAAGTTATGTGGTTGGTTGTTATGAAGCACTGTTATAATAACTAACTGATACACTCACAAGAATAGAGATAATAATATAACACATCCCCGCATATCAATCACTCAGCTTCAACATTTAACAACAGATGGCCCATCTTGCTTCATATATACTCCCCACATTCATCTGGACTATTCTGAACCAAATGCCAGACATATACTTTCAGCCAAAATACTTCAGTCTGTATCTGAAAAAGATAAATATTCTTTTCTAAAAATATATAACCAAATACCATATCACATCAAAAATAACAATCTATTAATTTAAGCAAATATCCAGTGATAATTACAATTTTTTTGTTTTTTGCTTACAACAGTTTTTATAGTTGCAGTGTTTGAATCAGGATCCACATCTTTAATCTGTTTGATATGTTTGTTAAATATGTTTTAATCTATAAGTTTCTCCAACTTTTTTTCTTTGCAATTTATTTGTTAAAAAAACTAGGTCATATTGCTCTTTAAAATTCCCACACTCTGAATTTTGCTGGTCTCATCCCATTGGTGTTATTTATCATGTTCCTTGTCCTCTTATTTCCCATAGACTGGTAAATTTTTAATTGAAGCAGAGTTGCTTTACAATATTAGCTTCACGTGAACAGCATAGTAATTCAGTATTTTTACAGATTATACTCCATTAAAAATTACTACAAGATAATGGCTATAATTCCCTGTGCTGTACCATATATCTTGTTGCTTATCTATTTTATATGTACTAGTTTGTATCTCTTAATCTCATATCCCTAATTTGCTTCTCTCTCCTTCCCTCACCCTTTTAATGACCACTAGTTTGTTTTCTATATCTGTGAATCTGTTTCTGTTTTGCATACACACCCTTTTTTATTATTTTTTAGGTTCCAGATATAAGTGATATCATACAGTATTTGTCTTTCTCTGTCTGACTTATTTCACTAAGTGTAATATCTTCTTAGGTCTACCACATTGCTGCAAATGGCAGAAGTTTTTATGGCTGAGTAATATTCCATTATATATATCACACCTTCTTTATTCATTTGTTTGTCGATGGGCATTTGGATTGCCTCCACACCTTGGCTACAGTACATAGTGCTGCTATTCACATTGGGGTGCATGTATATTTCTAAATTAGTGTTTTCATTTTTTTCCAGATATATACCTAGGAGCAGAAATGCTGGATCATGTGGTAGTTCTAATTTTAGTTTTTTGAGGA
The DNA here is from genome assembly GCF_003676395.1 of Aethalodelphis obliquidens. Classification (NCBI taxonomy): domain Eukaryota; kingdom Metazoa; phylum Chordata; class Mammalia; order Artiodactyla; family Delphinidae; genus Aethalodelphis; species Aethalodelphis obliquidens. The sequence continues at coordinate 16,112,033 of NW_020837946.1, read as the reverse complement.
AACTCCATACTGTTTTCCACAGTGACTGCACCAATTTACATTCCCAATAACAGTGTACAAGGGTTCTCTTTTCTCCACATCCTCTCCAGCGTTTGTTATTTGTAGACTTTTTGATGATAGCCATTCTGACAGGTGTGAGGTGATATCTCATTTTTGATTGGCATTTCTCTAATAATTAGTGATGCTGAGCTATCTTTACATGTGCCTGTTTGCTATCTGTATGTCTTCTTTGGAAAAATGTCTATTCAGGTCCTCTGCCCATGGTTTTGTTTGGGCTGTTTGCTTTTTTGATATTGAGTTCTATGAGCTGTTTATATATTTTGGATATTAACCCCTTGTTGGTTATACCATTTGCAAATATTTTCTCCCATTTCGTAGGTTGTCTTTTTGTTCTGCTGATGGTTTCTTCTGCTGTGCAAAAACTTTTAAGTTTAATTACATTTTATTTGTTTATTTTGCTTTTATTTCTTTTGCCTTATGAGACAGATCCAAAAAAGTATTGCTACAATTTATGTAAAAGACTGTTCTGCTTATGTTCTCTTCTAGGAGTTTTATGATTTCAGGTCTTACATTTAGGTCTTTAATCCATCATCAACTTGATCCATCATCAATTTGATCTAAGGACTCAGCTAGTTTCAGATTTTATTTTTAGGCAGTAATACTTCATAGTTGGTTATAAATTTATTTTGCATCACACGGGGAGCTCATCATATCTGGTTCTCTCTTTTTGAGGTGTTAATATTAAACAAGGGGTTCAGGTGTTGCCAATCTATCCAAACTTTTAAGATTTTCCATCATCATTTAATCTAAGTCTCAACAGCTTTTAATAGTTATATAATCTATTATTTCATTCAGGGATGCCAAATGGTAATACTTTAAGTGCATTATCCCTTATGCACTTATTACCTGAAATTTCTCTGTGAAAAAGAACTTTCTCTCCATGACTATTTGGATATTCTGAGGTACAGATTGCATAGATTTAATTCTTCCTCTTCACTGACCAGTTTTCAGAAGAGTAAATTGGTTCCTGAAAATCCTCTAAATAGGACTAGTGAGTTTTAGTGCTTTTGAGAATTATAATTAACTCAGTGATGTTAGCTTATTTTGTGTATTTCAACCCATCAGAATACTTACACAGACATTTTTTAAAATAAGAAGAATTTTTATAAACAATATGCTTTAATTCTTTTATATCACCACTTCTAGTATAATTTGACTTCAACCAAGCCTATCTTTAAAGACTATCATAAGTAGGTCTACCAATTCTATTCTCCTATTTTTTTAAGCTGTAAAAGTATGTTTATTCTATTTGTAAGGAAAATCATTCTGCTGTAAGTCAGTTTTCTGGATATTCATTGTGAGTAAAAATGTCTTCTCTTGGGGATATTTTTAAAATTTATCTATTCAGAGAACTTGTTAACTAACAGTATTTATTGAGTGCTAGATAATTCAGACATCATTCCTATGGCATATCACACAAGGGAAGATTTTTTCCCTTTATTTAGAAATCTATTTGGGCATTATTATTTTAAAGAAAGTGCTAGGGAGAAGATCAGAAATGTGTGTGTGTGTGTGTGTGTGTGTGTGTGTGTGTGTGAGTGATTCCACTGAGTAGACCCAATTGATTTACAAAAGAACTTTAGACACCTTTAAGATATTATGAACCCAAGGCCAAAGAATTCTAAAATTTTCTAAATGTGGTCCTGGCAAGGTGATGAAATTTAGTTTATAACTACTGGGAGTTTCCTGGCAAAACAGAGGGCATAAGCTACTTTTTGCACCACCCTTCTATCAGGAAAAAAAAAATGGCAAATAGAAACTGGCTCTTCATTTTTTCCTTTATGTATTTTTAATTGAAGTATAGTTGATTTGTAATGTTGTATTAGTTTGAGGTGTATAGCAAAGTGATTCATTTATATATGATTATATATGTCTATTCTTTTTCATATTCTTTTCCACTATAGGTATTAAAAGATATCGAATATAGTTCCCTATGATATACAGTAGGTCCTTGTTGTTTATCTATTTTATATATAGTAGTGTGTATATGTTAATCCAAAACTCCTAATTTATCCCTCCCCTGTTTCCCTTTTGGTAACCATAAGTTTTTCTTCTATGTCTGCGATTTTATTTCTGTTTTTTATTTATTTATTTATTTAAAATTTATTTCTGTTTTGTAAATAAGTTCATTTGTATCTTTTTTTTAGATTCAACATATAAGCAATATCATATGATATTTGTCTTTGCTGGACTTACTTCACTTAGCATGATAATCTCTAGGTCCATCCATGTTGCTGCAAATGGCATTATTTTGGTCTTTTTTACGGCTGGAAAGTATTCCATTGTATATATACCAAATCTTCTTTATCCATTCATCTGTTGATGGACATTTAGGTTGTTTCCATGTCTTGGCTATTGTTTGGCTCTTTAAAATGCAGCTTACTACCCTCTCCCACCCTACTTCCACCACCTTAATACTTTCTGTCCCTATATCAAAATACTCTCATAACGTGTCTAGCTTCATTTTTAATCCTTCACATTTCCTATTTCATAGGAACATTTAGCTAACAGGATTATTTTTTACCAAATCGTTCACCAATGTGCCATTCCGACTTCATGAATGATCATGATATGAAGAGCATTTTGTTTCCTCTCTGAAAAAGTGTAGTTTATTTAACTGTATACTAAACCTGTAGTGAGACTGAAGTGATTAAATTTTCTTTTTGGTTTTATAGGGGGACATTTACATAAGCAATACATATTTATTGTAGAAAGACTGGAAAATACTAAATAAAGAGCACACGGAATAAAATAAAAAGCATACCACTCTGAGTTACTACTCTTATCATGTTGGGGTTTTCTTTCCTGGTCTTTTTCTAATGTAATAGCAGTTTTTGATGATCTACCTTAATTAATTATTAACACTAGATGAGAAACGGAATTTGAAGCTCTGTTAGTCGTCAGTGATACTTCCTCCTTTAAAAATAATTGCAAAACAAACAAAAAAATAATTGCAAGGCTGTCTTATGACTAAACCTAAAATGTGTTGTATTGATAAAGAGGGAAGATCTGGGGATGTAGGTGGAAATTTCAGAAGGTGAAGTTTGGGTTCAACTTAAGTGAACTTGGTTTTCTAACATTTTAAGATCACAAATAACTGGTATCCTCTGCCCACTTGTACTGACTTGTGAAAGAAAACTGTTAAATTTAAAGAAAGCAGACAGCCATCAGATTGCTAACTTGAAACTGACCATGGTGAGAGTATTTACATTATGAAAATTGGCGAATGCTGTAACCCAGAGCTCCTCAAGCCGTCTCCAGCATAACATCTGCTACAGAGCATAGGAAGGTAATGTACATGACTGAATCAGACCAGGTATCTAAGAAGAGGGAGTGGTCCAGACTGGAGAGTGGCAAACTGGAGAGCCCTGTACGTGTTTCCATGTAGGAAAGGGGATCCAGTGTTTATCAATCTCACAATTTTGTGGGGAAATCCAGAAATATGGATTTTTTTTTAAAAAAAATTGTTAAATGCTCTGAATTTTAAAACACCCTTAGAGAGAGGGGGAAAGATGATTGTAGGCTAAATGCAAGCTGTGGGATACCAGTTTTCAAATCTTGCTGACAAATTGTGAATTCCTTTTATCTGGCTATGTTCAAGCATAGTATGAGTGTTCTCTTGTCAGGCGTGGTGTAGACAGGATTCTTGCTTTGAATAGGAAATTGACTGGATTATCTGCCCATTTGGAAGGGCCTTCCCAAATCAAAAGCCCCACGACTTTATGACTCTACACTTCTCTGAAATGGCTTTTGTTTTGTGGGAGCGCCAATCATTACAGCCATGTGATATTTAACTGTGCTTGTGTTGGACGCTGCTTATCTCTTGCAACAAGGGATATGGAGATTCTGGGAGGTTTGGAGACTTGATTTTATAGAATCTTAGAATGTCAGGGCTGGTAGAGCCTTGATAAATCAACCAGCCTAAGGGTTATTAACCCAGAATCCATGACTAAGACTGGATGGTGGTTGTAAATCCCTTGAAATTTTCTAAGAAAAATGTCCAGAGATTTTACTTGTTATTCAAGTACGCATGATCCCAAAATGGGTAAGAACCCCCAATATATCAGGCTTCCCCAGTCATTCAACAAATATTTATTGAGTACTAGATATACATGTGGGTCTATGAATAAAAATTAGCAAGCAAGCAAAATAGACACCATTATTTCATTTTAAAGAACAGAAGAGAAGATGCACAATTAAACAAGCAATTATAATAAATCATGGTTATCCTGTAGCAAAAGAAGTACATAAGCTAGGTAACTATCCTTGCCTGGCAGGAGTGGGATGAGGTGTTGCCAGACTGGAGGATTGGAAGAAATAACATTTAACTTAATATCTGGAGGGTGAGTAGTAATTGGCTGATTGAAGAGGTGATTATCCCCCAAAATAGTTAAGAACCACAGGATATATATAGCACTTTCACTTAACATAGGAAGAAATTGAGACCTAGCAAATCTTTCTTAAGTGACCAGAATAGAGCAGATCGTAAAAACATTCAATATACAAATACAAATGAGTAAACAAATAATGAAATCAGAGGTCCTGCTGTTGTGGAACACTGACAATGCTCATTTTCTTCTCACCTGGGCTTATCCACCTATGTTTGTGGTTGGGAATGAAATGTCCCAACATCATGAGGGGAATCAATCAACCCAATGAGACCAGTTTTTCCATAGATTGTAGCTTTGGCTGACCTGACCTAATGCTTTCCCTGTTGGAATTGTTCCTGTCCCTACATGCAGGCTTACTCGTAACCCATCATGAGTTTAGGCAAGGGGTATGGAACTTAGTGACCCCTACATTTAACGTCCCAAATCCTTTCCCTGTGTAACTAAGCAGGACCCAACGGGGCTTTCCCAGCACAGACCCCTTCATGTCCTCCACCTGCCTTTGTCTGTAGAAAAGATTTAGTCTCCCAGGCCACCCCTGAGTCCCAAAAGGCTGGCTTGAGTTAATGTGGAACCTAAAATATGATACAAATTAACTTATCTACAAAACAGAAACAGACTCAGAGACATAGAGAACAGACTTGTGGTTGCCAAGGGGGTGGGAGGTGAGGGAGGGATGGACTGGGAATTTGGGATTAGCAGATGCAAACTATTATATATAGAATGGATAAACAACAAGATTCTACTGTATAGCATAGGGGACTCTATTCAATATCCTGTGATAAACCATAATGGAAAAGAATATGAAAAAGAATATATATATATATATGTATAACTGAATCACATTGCTGTACAGCAGAAATTAACACAAGATTGTAAATCAATTATTCTTCAATAAAATGAATTTTTTAAAAAAAGAGTTAATGGTTAAAAAATATGAAGATGTAGGAACAAAGAATAGCTGTTGGGCTGGGAAACTGGCGACGTTTTAGACGATAAATCAGACACATAGCAGAGTCATCAAACTCCCAGTTCCCTGAGATGTAGATAAAGGTCTGACACACAGTCGTAAGTTGTTTTTGCAGGAAGCTGGCCCCCTACCAGTTGAAAGCTGCTGACCACAAGCATGCAGACCGTAGTTTGGTCTGTTTTCAACCCTTTTGGTTGAAGCCATAAGACTGGTGATGCTCGAAACTTCACCTTAATGCCAACCAATCCAAGAATTGTGCACGAGCTTATCAGGCCCCCTTCAGCCCCCTCCCTCACACTGCCTTTAAAACCTTGCCTCCCAACTGGTAACTTGGAGAAGGTCTTAGGACATTAGTCCACCATCTTCCCAGTTTGCTGGCCTCTGGATTAAAGAAACTTTTCCTTTTCCAGCAACACTTGTCTCTCAAGTATTGGCCTTTCCAGCAGCGAGCAGCCAAGCTTGGGTTCAGTACTGGTCTTGTCCGATTATACCTGAGGATTGGATACTCGGAAACATTATTTGTATAACCTGCAATTCTAAAGGACTTTTGGAGTGAGCACTCTGCTCATTCTTCATGACATATTTTCCAGATCGGGTCTTTTTCAGCCTTGCTTTTAAAAAATGCAGTCATTGACATATTCAGTCTCTATTCCTTTTCTTCTTCCTCATGACACATACTATATATTACTCCCAAACCTTTGGAGTAGTCACTCTTCAGGAAATGAATATTAATAATAATCGTAACTGTATGTTAAATAAAATTTTTCTGTTATCTTTCAGATTATTGGACACTAAGAGTCCAGAGATTCTAAAGAAATGTTTTATTCACCTTCCCCCAAGACTAGGTAAAAGTTGGCTAAATGCCTAATTTGTATCCTTATGTAACTTATCCAAACTGGGACTATTTTCAAAATGAAACGGGGTGGGGAGGGACTATGAATAATTACACTGGTCAAGAGGTGTAAACCAGAATACACAATCACTTTACCCTTAACTCTAGTCAAAATGAGACAGAAAAAGAGGTGCATTATTAACTTCCTGAAGCTATATGAGAGGAAATCCAGGAATAATCATATTTTTTCCTTACCACCTGGTGACTGCTGGGGTAAAGGAACTCACACACTATAGTTGAATGGTAGCCTCCAGAACTGGTGAATGTGATCTTACTTGGGAAAAGGGTCTTTGTGGATGTAATTAAGGTTCTTGAGATGAGATCATCCTGGATAACCCAGGTGGACCCTAAGTCCAATAAGCATCCTTATAAGAGACGGAAGAGGAAATGACACTGGCAGAGGAGAAGTCCATGTGAAGAAAGGCAAACATTGGAATTATGTAGCCATAAGCCAAGTATGCTGGACCTGGAAGAGGAAAGGAAAGATTCTCCCCTAGAATCTTTGGAGGCAATGTGGCCTTACTGACACCTGATTTTAGAATTCTGCCCTCAGACTATAAGAGAATACGTTTCTGTTGTTTTAGGCCATCAGGTTTGTGGGAATTTGTCACAACAGCCTAGAAAATTAGCACACAGGCCCATCCCAAAATGGAGCACAGGAGGATGCTTGAAATATTATTGTTCATTGAAGTTTGGGGTTACAGAGTCTGGTGCCTGCCCCCTGCAACATCAAGGTGAAGAAGAGAAGGCTTCAGAGCCAGCTGCACTTTCCCAGAGGGCGGGCCAAGGATGCATGTTTTCTTTGAACTAAGTGAACACTTCTAAGGAAAACCAGGTTAGACTCGTAAGGAAAGGACCATTGGCAAGAGACTGCAACCCCAGGCATGTACTGCTGGGACCAGAGCTGAGGAAGTATATTAGTATCTACTGCTTCATAACAAATTATCCCCAAACTTAGCAGCATAAAACAGCAAACATGCAATATCTTGCAAAATTTCTAAGGCTCATGGTTTCTTTGAGGTTGTACTCAAGTTGTCAGTTGGGGCTCTAGTCATCTGAAGGCTTGACTGGTCTTTAGGCTCTGTATTCATCCTTAACCACAAAGCTGTTAGAAGACACCTGCAGCTCCTCAGTATATTGGCTTTGCCATAGGGTTGCTTCATCGTGGCAGCTGACTTTCCTTGGAGCAAGTCATGAGACGAGGAGACCAAGACGGAAGCTGTAGTGTGTTTTATAAACTAATCTTGGACGTGATGTAACTTCATTTCTCTTGTGTTCCATAGCAATCCTGGTGCACTATGGTAGGGGACCTCACAGGGGAGAATCCCAGGAGTGGGGATCACTGGGGCACATCTGGCTGGTTATCACAGGTAGAGTTTTAAGAGCCCTGGGGGAGAGTGCTCTGTGGGCATCAAGGATTAATGTAATCAGTAGCCAAGAGAGAACTACACATGGTACTTACTAAGTCAAAGAGTTTTCCCCCTTTTCCTTTATTTCCTTGTCCTGCTATTCACCCTCTCCCCCGCCCTGAAAAAGGCAGAAGCAGCAAAGGTAGTTGGAAAGAAGGTGAGTCAAAGAAAAGACAGTCTGATAATGAGCCTTACTTCATTGCTGATCAGCAGAAATACAGGGGAGGTATGAACTGGTGGAAAAGTAGAATGGTTGAATGTGATGAAAAAGTAAATTTTGTTTGTTTTGTTTACCTTTTATTATGTAAAAGTAGAGAAGAAGACATAAGGAATCCAGTTTCAGCATTTCTCCACCTTTTACCCCTCCTCTTTTGCTCATGGACATTTTCTTTTTCCCTCGCCATATTCATCTTCTCTAATCCCTACAATCTCTTAGCCTTTCCTCGTCAACAGAGCCCAAAGGTCTTCCTCTCTTCTGAACTTATGGTAAGTTTCAGTAGAGCGTGAAGCCTAAACCTGAAGGCCTCATGCTTATCTCTGCCGTTATTTGGAGGGCCCCAATTAATGTTATCGTTTACTGTCCCAGTTCCAAGAAAGGGAGAAGAAGAGGGGAAATAAAGGGATGGGCCAGAAGATGGATGTCAACAGGCAGATTCAGATGCAGCCTCCCTGGACTAGGGAAGGAGGGTTATGGGCAACTTGTACGTGGGCCTATCCAATGCACAGGAGCTGCTGAAAAGCCTAGGAGAGATTTCATATTCAAGGTGTCAAGATAAATCAGAATAGGCTGAACAGTGAAAAGCATCTAGAAGTAAAGGCAAAAGTAGGTATTCATCCCAGATCTGCTCCTAATTTGCAATGTGGTTTGCAATCCCAGACATGTCAAGTCATGTCCTCTCCCTGGTGTCCACAGTCTTCTTTTGCAAAAATCAGCAGGTAAAATTGACAAGCTAATTCCAAAGTTCATCTAGAACAGTGTCTTTCAATCTTTTTATTACCACTGTTATTATTATTATTGTTGTTATTACTACTACTGTGAATATTATCATTATCCTATGGAACCTTTTTAATATTTTTTTTCCTAATCACAGGTATAGAATATATCTGTTGAAGTACTGTAGGTATATCTATCAGTGCTTATACCTAAAAAAGAGTAACGTGTTCACCCCCCCAAAACTAAATTTTGCCCTTTTGGGGATATTGTCCCCATCAAGAATGCATGATCTAGAATTTAAAAGGTAGAAAATAATTTGAAAAAAGAAATACCAAACAAGAAGAATTATGAAACTGTTAAGTCAAATCAAGTGAGGTTCTGTCCTTACTGCTGAGTGAAAAAAAAGCAAGTGTATAGTACAGCAACATGTATGATGATGCAATCCCATTTATATAAAAACAAATTTTTAAAACACTATGGTTTTATACACCTTCTTACGTCTATCCTCTGTCTATTTATCTAAGTGAAGGGTATCATGTTCCACACCAGCTCTGTGACTTTGGGCAAGCTGCTCAGTCTCTCTGTGCCTCAGGTTCTCCTGTCACACCCACTGGTGAAAGAGGACTAGTAATGGCAAATGCTTTATGGGATTTTGTGAAGATGTATGAGTTGATCTAGGCCAATGGTTTAGATTCACATGTGGAATTTGGTTAACTGTTATAAGTTTTGATATTATAATTTTCTCTATATTTAATGAATAGAAAAAGGTCTGGAAAGATATTTGCTAAGCTGTTTATGTCAATCATCTCAGGATGGAAGAGGATGATTGGGTAGAGAGCTAAAGTTTCAATGTCACATTTTACCCTGCAAAAACTTAGGATTGTTAAAATGTATATGCAGAAAATGTATTCATGAAATACTTATGTAATTTTAAAATGTAAAAATAAAATGTTTGCTCTAAAGGACAACTACATGTCCTTTCAGTGATAACCTTCTATGTATCTTCTTATACTTACTGGGCTTTTTTGCCTCTTCTCATCCGCCTGCTGATACTAGCCCTAGTTTCATAATCTTATATGTGAGTTTTCTATGTAAAAGTTTTGTCTTTCCAAGTAGATTCTCAGCTACTTCAATGCCAGCACTATATCCCACCTCTATTTGTAACCCCACCATGATAAATGGAATGTGGCAAATATGGCCAATATCTAGGTTAATTTATTAACCACCTCTTAAATCCAGACCTACAGAATAGACCAGCTCTTTTTAACTCAACTTAGGCATTAAATCCTCAGGTTCCCTTTACCATACTGGCTCTTCTGAGTCCCCAGCAGAATCCCCATCACTAGGATCTAGCTTTCAGGTCTCCTATTAACAATAATAGTAACAGTTAGCATTTAGATAGTTCCTATATGTGTCAGACAATGTTCTAATTTAGTTGTTCTCAGACTTTTTGGTCTTTAGCCCCCTATATATTCTTCCTTGAGGCCACCAAAGAGCTATGTTTATGTGGGTCACATCTATAAATATTTGCAATATCATAAACTAAAACTGAGAAAACTTCAAAATATCCATTAATTAACTCATTTAAAAATAATGTTTCAGATAAAATGATGATAAACATGTTCCATATATATTTTAGTAAAAATAATATATTTTTAAAACAAAAAATTACATTTCTGTAAATCTCTTTGATGTCTTAATAGAAGACATCTGGATTCTCCCATCTTCTCCTGCGTTCAGTCGGTTGAGATCACATGTCAGGTGGCCTCTTGAAAACTCCAATGTACACTCATGAAAGAATAACAGGGAAAACACGTATGTCATCTTAGTACTGTTATAAAAATAAAAGGAGAGTTAAAAGGTAAATATTTCTTAATATTATTATGAAAAAAGTTTTGAGCTTGCAGATCCCTGAAAGAATCTCAGGGACCCCAGGGAGTCCCTAGACCATGCTTGAAAAGATCATAATAGCTGTTCTAATTTAATCCTCAAAAGTATTCTGAAAAGTGAATAATATTATTATTTCTCTTTCACAGGTGAGGAGAGTAATGCTCAGGGTGGTCAGGGAAGTTGCCTCAAGTTGCTACAGTTAGTATGTGGAAGAGTCAGGATTTGAGACCAAATTCAAACCCTTAACCATGAAGCTAAATTGCCTTTGTTGTAGCCTGTGCCTATCTCCAGGCCCTGTTGGTTTTTTTTAACATCTTTATTGGAGTATAATTGCTTTACAATGGTGTGTTAGTTTCTGCTTTATAACAAAGTGAATCAGCTATACATATACATATATCCTCATCTCTCCTCCCTCTTGCGTCTCCCTCCCACCCTCCCAATCCTGTTACACTGACCACACTGATGTCAGTGATTGCCTTTGTCTTACCCACTTAACTCTTTATTATCTGTCTGCCTCCTTATCTATCTCTGTACTTTGGAGTGACCATTCATAATTCATCTTTGTATCTCTTTTCCTGACAGTTTCTGGTAATATCAATTGAGTGAATGAAGGAGTAAAAGCATGTTTTTCTTACATTCACACAGGTAACATTTAGACTGAAAAATAACTTCTTCAAGGGTTACTTCAACCCCTACTACTACCTCAACTATGTGACACATGATTCCTTGTCTTAAAGCTGGGAGTAGATTCAGGTAGGGTGGCCTTTGCAATAGATCCTAGAGTGAGTGGTGTTGGAAATGCAGTCAAAGAAAGCAGAGATCTAAGTCTGTTTCAATACTCTGCCTGTGACTTAGAAATAGACCAGTTTGTTTGAAGTCACATTCTTAGCAAAATATCATTCAGTTTCCCAGTATTAAGTTCTTGTTAGATGGCTCCAAATTGTATGTCGTCATATGCTTAGAAGGTCTGTTCCCAGCCTTTCAGTTCAACCCCATAAATATCCATGGGTCCTTTGTGCATTCAGTTGTGAACATCAATTATTTAATAGACCTGGAACATGAGAAGTAGGAAAGAAAATCCTTCAGCTCATATATCTGACAATATTTCATTATGGTCAACCTCATTCAAATGCCAGTGTTAGGGAACAAACACTTGGTTTATACTTTATGGTGAGTTGATTGCTGAAAGTGATACTTCGTACATCACCACAAATGTGGCGGTCTGATGTGACCCACAAGGTGAAACATGGGTCTCTATGGGCTGGAGTTTTAACCACATTTTAGCTGGGCCATTGTTTTACCTTGGTCCTCTCACCTTCTGTAGAAGAACATGTGAGTGTGCAAAACAGGGTAATGAAGAGAAAAGAAGAGGAAAGGGAATATTTCTGTGATTACTTTAAATCAAGTAAGCCTTACTAAATAAATTAGTTTTCCAGATTATCCTCAAAGAATTCTCTGATTCCTCTCCCGTCAGATTCTTATCCTCAGTGCCAGCACCCTGAGTCTTTTTTACTCACATAAAACCTGCAGGTATTCCAGGGTCAGCGGGAGTTTTGTTGTCCTTAATCTCATCCTTCTGACAAGGAAGGAGCCCAAAGCAACCAGGATCAAAGGTGAATAAACCTTGGGTAGACGAAGGTCTAACGAAGGTTAGACCTCAGAGGAGCTAACAGGTCCAAAAGTTGCCATACCTTATCATGACAATCTTTCCAGCCCATACACTCTCATACAATCCCAGGACAGAATAGAAGGCATCAAGTCAAACGCCCCTCCCTTTCCTGGAGAAAATGCCTCTCTGTCGGAGCAATTGCCTCACAGTACCTAAAGCCAGATGACTTAGTTCCATTTGCATAACATCCATTACCTGCTGCTTTACAAAATACAAAACTATGAGCACAGTCCATTCAAGGTAGGCAGAAACATCCTTTAACCAGAGACGAAATAGAAGTGACTCCAGATGATTGATCACCCAGGAAAAATGCAATTCATAAAAAACAAAACATACCTCATGCAGGAGTATGGCAAACAGAAACAATTAACTAGAAATAAATGACTGGAAAAAGCATTATCTGATATGAAAGTGCTATTAAATGCTAAATATTAATAAGAAAAAATTAGGTAAATGATTTCTGTTTTATGATAGTAATTCACATTTAAATAATCCAAGGAGAGAGAAAAATGAGAGGATGTTTTCCTAGGAAATGGTCATTTCACAAAAATGCAAATTATTTGTATTTTTACCTTCTCCTGAGATAGGAGACATACAGTCATATCTTGTAGAACAGTTTGCTCTGAGCAATGTGTTTTGGAACAGAGACTGTAAGTGATGAGTAATATGACCTTTTATACCCTATTATCTGCCTCATTTAAAGTTCAACAGATGTATTACCACAATTAAATATTTCCAGCTAAAATACCAATTCTGGGGAAAATTACCATATTCATTATGAAACCTTCCTTCCCACTTCCTAATTTCTATTGTCTGGAAAAGTCTGAGCATCCTGTGTTTCTGGTGTGACCCAGAGTTTTGAGCCATTGGACCCACTCCCTCCAGCAGGTGGGATTTCAATAGAGCATTCATGGCCAACACACACACCCAGACACCGTCCAAACACACACACACACACACACACACACACACACACACACACACCCTGACTTCTGATGATTTTCCTACTCTTCCATTTGAACCTCACCCCTCACATGGGACTTAATGCTTATCACTACCCCTCTAACCATGACCTTGGTGCTGTGTTGCCTCATTGGGTCAATCAAGATGCTGAAGTATAATCAACAAAATGATTCTGACTGATTTCAGTTGAAAAAAATCATATTCAATGTATATTGACCAGCTCACAGAGTCTCTGAGACGTCTGAAGGTCTGGAGATTATGTAGTGAAGTCTAATGTCTAAGATCACAGTGCAAAACTAGTCTGATGAAGACAGTTCTGTTGCTCCCATCAGTGGCAGGTGCCACTACTTGTACTAGCAAATGCCACTGGCACTGAACAAAGGATGCATCTGTTACAAGTCTATATGCTTGAGCCTATGCATAATTTCCATCACTGCCCCCCAAACCATGTCACATCACTTTTTCAGGAAGCATCGGTGTGGCTGGGCAAAGAGGCTTCTGAAAATCATAAAAAGGGACATTTTGTCCACTTAATTTTTGGATTTCCCCAAGGTTCATATGGCTACACCCTCTAGTAAATGCCTGAGCTACCAACAGAAGCAAGGAACACTGAGTCCCAGTGTGGCACTATTCTTTGAAGAGGGACATTTGGATAGGATAAGGGCACAAGGAACTAAACTAGTTTCTGGTCCTTTTTTCCCCCAGTTTTCTTTTCTCTGTTTCTCTTTTCTTTTATTCAATTTCCCTTTTTTTTTCTTATACCAATTAATCATAGTTCTGCTGTTAAGTAATGGTGGCCTTCAGCTTCTATAATTTAATCAAGACAGCAAACCTACCGGTTCTTTCATTATGATTTCATTTCAAGACATATTCCCACCATTACAGCTCTTCTGCTGGAGTGATATAATGAATCATAGTGTTGGAACCTTGTTTCTTCTTGGCAGAGTTTGAGTTCGAAGGTGATAAACCTCTGCATTTTATTACCCCAATCCCCATGGCAGCAGCAAAGCCTTGGAAGTACTGGTTAAGAGAGATTTATGGATTTCCTGAATTACTGCATCTGGTTTCCTAGGAGGGCTTTTTTCTCTAGATCAATTTTAAAGTATCAACATATAACTCATACATACATACAATTGATGAACCAAGGAAACAGAGGTAACAAGAGAAAATAAATAGATTAAGCCCAAATCAATTGTATTAGTGAGGACTTTTTAGTTGCAAGTAACAGAAACCCAACTCAAAACAACTTAAGCAAAAATTGGAGTTTGTTGATTTACATGAACTGGGAAGAATATGGAGGAACAGGCATGTCTGAACACAAGGACTCAGATGATATTACCAGGGTGTCCTCTGTCTCAGGGCTTTGCTGCTTGCTGTGGCTGGTCTCAGGATTTCCTACATGCGATGTGGATACTGGGGGAGGCATGGCCACAGGTAGCCTTAGGCTTACATTACCCCAGGTTGGCTACTCCAGAGGGAAAGGGGAAGCCTTCATTCTCCCAGGATCCGTCCAGAAAATCTCAGGGAAGGACTGATTGGTTTGGACTAGGTCACATGCTCATCCCTGGGCATATCACTATGGTCAGCGGGGAGGGTCATTTTGACTGGCCAAACCTGTATGATATTCCTATATCTGTGATCAAGGAACGAGAGCATATAATTGGAAGTCTCACTCAAACTACTTATGGAGGGAAAGCATGTTTCTTCCAAAAGAAGCAGGATTCAGTTCCAGAAGATAGGGAGTAATATATACCGACAAAATGAGAAACGAGATGTATGTGTGTTAGTAAAATTTTAACCACCATCCTCCCCACCCTGCAAAAGAAGCCCTGACTTGCAGCATTTACCAATTTCTGTTGAGTAAATACTGCTACCACGGCCAGTTTCAAGCTACCCATGTGATCTCACTTGATGCGGATTTGGGAAGATAATCACAGCAGCATGTCATTTTAGTTTTTCCCCATACAGATACAACAGAAGTAAAGAACCTCAAGGGCCTAGATCATAAGACAACGCAGTAAAGTAATTGGAAGTAACAAGTTTGAGTATTTTTTACCTTTGTTTTTTCTATAGTCTGTTTAATTGCAAGTTTATATAATTTAATTTTATTAATTAGGTTTGCTGTGTCCAACAACTGGTTCACAAATTTCCTGAAAATTTAAGGGGTCATACAAGCTGGCTCCAGCACACCACATGGGATTAAAACAAAACTGATCAAACTATGGCGTCAAATTAATCAAAATTACCAGACACACACACACACGTACACACACACACACACACACACACACACACAGGGAGGAAGGAGCTGGCACCTCTTCTACATGAGTTCAGGTGACTGCGGTCTCAGGATCCATGACGGCTCCTCGTTCCTGCTCACGCCCACCCTGGAAGGGTCTAGATCGGCAACCTCATCTCGGCCCACTTTTGACCCCATGGTACTGGGAGAGCAGGTAAATATCATAGAGTCACGTGTTGAAGGGAGGAGAGGTCATGCTACAAAAATAATCATCGACCTCTACTTCCTTTCCTCCATCAAATGACACTCAGCCCCAAATTCACTCAGTTAGGTGGTCTATTATATTATATTTAATTTCTCTTAATACACGTAACAAATACTCCACTCCAAGATAATCCTAAAGCTTCTTCCTTCCTTCCTTCCTTTCTTCCCTTCCTTCCAGAATTATCGATAGCCTACTATGTGTCTAGCACCTTTTCAGAGATGGAGTCAAACTGTGGTGTGTAAATAAAAATACCACCGTAACAGACCAGATAAACACATGCACATATAGGTCGCATACATCTGAAAATGTTGCTGTTATTAACAATATTATGTGTCCTATAATTCTCACCATCTGTAGGATGTGTATTTCTTACTGCACAGATGGCTTATCTTGAATTGTCTATAAAATTCCTTAAAGCAAGAAGAGTTGGTTTCCTATTTTGGATGGTATGGCCTGAATTTTTAAATCCCTTCCCCAGAAATTATTACACATTGGCAAAGACATCTGGTCACTTACCTGGTAAATATAGGACTCCCAACAAAGGCCACTCTGACGCATGGCCACATACGCCAGATTTGCCAAAATAGGTCTTGCAAAGCCAGGTGGCACCTGCTGAGCTGCTCGAATCCTCCCACGTCCTTTATGCTCTAACTTCCTCAACTTCTTCCGATTTACACCAAAGTCACCTTTTTCCTCTGGCCTCACAGCCGCCTAAATCTATGCTTTCTTGCTTCATTTCTTCATAAATAAGCACAGTGATTTTTTTTTTTTTTTGGCTTCTTTTACATAATGTCCTCAAATGCTTTTCCAACCTCAAGTTTATTCCAATTTCTGTAGTGATTTTCCTGCCATGGATTCCCATTTCTGATTTCTGGATAGACCACTGGAGAAACAGTGGATCCTCAGTTCCAGCTGAAGCCCTTGAGCCCAAAATGTACCAATACAGATTAAAGGCAAGTTCTGATTTTCTGTGTGTTTCTTTTCTGAGAATCTAAAAATAAAGCAAAGGAATTGTAAAGCTATCTCAAAAATTTTCTCCCCAAAGAGGAGCATTTCTAGACCTAGTGTAGCTAAACAATTTGTTATCTCAAGAGCTGGCTGAGAATTCCCATCTTTTGCAGGGAAATCAGGACAGCGAAAATGCCTGAACCTCTCAAGATCTAGACCCCAAGCCTTAAACGGCCCCAGGTCTCCACAATGGGAGGGATTCGGGGCCTGACCGCTGTCCCAAGACAAAAATTATACCCTCATAGGTGGATACAAAATTTTTTGTATGCTTTTTTCATGGTCATCTTCACAAAAGGGAAGGGTAGGAATAGAGGGAAACGTGTTTGATTGGGTAAAACAGGATGGCACATTTGTTATCAAGGAATAAAGGATATCACAGTGAACCTACAAGGCCCATCATGCCATCAATAGATCTTTACTTTTTCTTCCCTTCATATTTTCAGTTTATAATAGCAATAAATACATTGATGCATGAAATTTACCGGAGTATAATGATCAGCTGGCATTTCTGACCAGAAGCTGAACCGTGCAACCTCATCCCTTCCCCATTGTCATCAACTCAGATAATGCCGCGAGCGTGGTTATTAGTCCCCAAATGACATTTAATTATAGTTCTAAATGGAGGTCTCATGGTTATTCTTCTAAATCGAGGTATGCTCAGTGAGGTCTTTGTAAAATGATTCAAAATCCATTAAGCAGTTGAAGAACATTGTATCTGTGCTTTTGGTTTATCTCTATGGGTAATGGAAACTGCTTTTTCCTAAACCTTTTCCTTCCAACGTACGAAATAACTGAACTATGTCCTTCATTGCCGAACCCAAACTGCATCAGAAAAACATCATCTGCTAAAAGGTACTTTCTACAGAGATAGTCAAGTGTACACATAACATATGCACAACGAAATGTTTGTTCTTCATCCTGTTTTGGATTCTAATAAGACACAAGACTGAAGAGTCTGACATATGGTTATGAAGCTCATCAAAAATTTTTTTGGATGCTACATATTTATTATTGCTCATCACATTATCTATTACTTTCTTTTCTACTTTTCATTTTCTCATGAATTCTTTTTAATAACTACTTCTTAAGGGTCACAGTGAGTTTTCACTTTTTTTCTAATAAATTGTTTTTATGCAATTATTTTGTATAATTCACATTTTTGTGCTCTTTTATTTTTTTTAATTTTTTTTTAAATTAAGTTTTATTGGAGTATGGTTGTTTCACAATGTTGTGTTAGCCTCCACTGCACAATCCCCTCCCTTTTGGACTTCCCTCCCATTTAGGTTACCACAGTGCATTAGGTAGAGTTCCCTGTGCTATACAGTATGTTCCCATCAGTTGTCTATTTTATACATAGTATCAATAATGTATATGTTTCAATCCCAGTCTCCCAATTCCTCCCACCCCACTTGTGCTCTTTTAAATGAAAGTTTGTAATATAAAAATTGACCACCAGGGTCTTGTTTTTCATTTCACTTGTCAGCTTTAGAAACACCAAATTACTTACACATAATGATATATTTTTAATGTAGTTTTTCCTCTATAAGCTCTATGAAAAAAAAAGGAAGTTATCTTCTTACCAGTGAATCCCTACCATTTCACATGGGTTTGGCACTTAGTAGCCACTCAAATACTTGCTGAATGACATTTGACTGAATGCATACAGATTTGATATTTTGTAACTGTGTTGACCTGCTATATATTTATTTATGGTGCCGAACCAGTCAGGATAATCAGTGCCAGTTTTTAAGTCATTTCTTCTATATATATTTTATCTGTTCTATTAAAGATGGATTTTAAGATAAATGAAGTCTAATGTAGAAAATAAAATGATTCTACCTAAAATATTGTGAAATAAAAGGAATGTCTGGTTCCTCGGTGGCGAATTTACACTTCAAAGAATGAGCCTTCACATTAACTAAGAAAATTTTGTACCTGCAGGCTCCCTTTTATCTGACTCTTTATGAAACATTCAAATGATTTTTTTCACCCCTTACTCTGATGATGGGCAAGTCTCCGTTTTCTGAACCTGTGAAATTGGGCTAATAGTCATACCTCTTCCACAAGGTTGTTGGAAAGACAAAGTGAAATCAGAGACCTTGTCCTTTTCACCTGGGCCAGGCACAGAGTATGGCTTCCCCACAAAGCAGCTATTATTTTGCTTCTCTCTCTCCTACTCCTTGCTCTGCAGCACTTGCTTCCTGACCTGGCTTGATCAACAATCGTGGCAGACAATGCTGTCCCGGGGGCTGATGAAAGGGCTTCCCTCTATCTCTGGTTGGAGATAAGAACAGCAGATGATCTGCAGTAAAACAGAAACCTAATGATCTCAAGTCAAAAGAGGAAGGTTTCCTTTTACCGGCAGCGATACCTGGGCAATTTCATGCACCTTGAAAGCGTGCAGCTTCTAATGGAATCTTCAAGTAGCTATTTTTTCCCTACTGTTACAAAAGAACATGAAGGCCTAATTACCCCGGGGAATTCAGTACTATTGCAAGGACGCAGTTAGCTCTTCTTGCTCCGGCCTCTGTGTCTGCCATCACACAGACATGATTCGAGTAGCATCCACCCAGAGAGACTGCAAGATCTAGCTTCCCACACTGACAGCTTTGCTGACAGTTTACAAAGCCAAGCAGCCCAGAGGAGCAAAATTGAAGAGATTATTTGAAATCTGCTTCTGTGATTAGTAGAGACTTCACAGGGGGAAGGGCATCTTGTCCTTTCCGGATCCCACATAAACATTCAGGCAGGTTCACGGGAGAAGGGCGTGTGATTGCCACCTGGCCTTGTCAGATCCCTCTCGTCTCTGCTTCTGATGGCTTTAGTCTTGTGGCTTAAGAAAAACGAGGTTTAACACTTTCCCTGTAAATTAGGAAAGCGACCCATTACCCCTGAGGGGCTGAGCAAAGGTGGGATTAAATCGTAACCCAGAGGCTTTATGAAATAAACCAAGACGGTAATTTACAATCTCAGTGTTTTCCATCTCTAGGAGGGTTATGCCAAGGGGTCCTGCAAGAAGGCCCAAATGATATCTACTTTGTGTCAAATCAGCACTGAGACCACGGAATGGTTGATCTCCTCCTGTTAATTTGAATTAAGTGATCAGCCATTTGCCATAGAACTATTTTTCTCTAAGTAAACACAGTCTTAGAGACCTGGCCATAGTTAGACATCAGAGGTCAGAAAGTAGACTATGGTTCTTAATTCTGTTTTTACTGTCCTTGGATAGAGGAGGCAGTAGAGCACAAACCTTAGGATTTGAGTTCACAAACCTGGGCTCGAGGTGCATGTTTACTTATAAATGTGTGATTTTAGGTATGTTACTTAAATTCACTGGGTCTCTGCCTCTTCATTTGTAAAATGAGAATGGTAACTGTCCCTACTACCAACACCCCGGATTGCTGTGAAATGAAAGTAGTGTAGAAAAACTGGACTTGAAAGTAGAGAGTGAGTAGTTATCATTGCTGTTATCAGAAGTGAAAATTAGACTATTTTCTTTAAGTAAAATATAACCATTTAAATAAGTATTTGTTGAGCAACTTTTAATAATAGGCAGTCTTCAAACTCAGAGAAATAATGGTATGAGCCTTACTTTCATCATATATATTAGCTGAATGACACTGGGTAAGTGATCTAACATCTCTGGGGCCTCAGTCTCCTCATCTGTAAAGTGGGGCAATAATAGTGACTCCAGGGAGCTGGGTGGGCTTAGTGATGATACACGTATCAAGCATCAGGCCTAAAGTCAGTTCTCTTTGCCTGTTACCTAAATGACACTGGTGTGGGCACAGAAGACAATGCCAGTAATACTAAGAACAACTATTTTGTAAACATGAAAGGAGGCAACAGCTCTCCTCATCCAGCCTCTGAAATGTCTTCCTTCTTCCACTTACCCCTCCTTCAAAACTAAATGCTAACTGCTTATCCTGGGCAATCATAACTGAACAAAAATCTAAACCATAAGTGTGGACCAGCAGTGGAACATTAGGGAATTCTTTCTAAAAGTTCAAAATGCTTCCTAAATACTAAAAGGATCTGTTGGCCAGGCTGAGAAGCCCAACTCCATCAGTAATTGTAGGACATGCATAGACACTTACACACTATGAAATGGGTTTGTCGATTCCAATAGGTATCACTGACTCTGTCATATGATGGTGTGGGAAGAAACTCAGTCATTTTTATTTGGACATCATCCTCTGTTTTGTTTTCTGTATTTTCAGGCTCTGGAAAGAAAAAGAATTTTTATCTAGCTTTGCTCTCTGACATGATGTAGAGACTGCACCAGGACTAGTCCCCAAATTCAATTTCTGAGTTCATTCACATTTACTCCTGATAAATTTAGCTAATTTGATTACTTGTGCCATTTTTAAATAGCAGACTAAAGCAATTTGCCTAATTCTAAATTTGATTATTCTTTTTATTTAGAAGCAAATTTGTGGAAGACCCATCACATCAGTGCTTCCGGAGGGGGTGGCTTTTAGATACTTTTTTGTTGGTATGCAACAAATTAGGCCTTTCTGGCACAGGAAGGTTTGGCCTTGCCTACATGAACAATCGTCTGTGACCGTGTTCTTGAAACTTGCTGCTGATCTGGAGTTCTCTCAGTAAATCTTGCTGGTGTTTATGAAGTATTTAACTCTCTGTTTCTCTCTCTGTTTTAAATTCTCTAACTAGCCTCTGCTGGACCACCTTATGCTCTTAAAGTTTAGATTTGGGGTCAGTTACGACTGTCAAAGAGCAGAAGTTAGCAATTAGTTCTGAGGGAGGGGGCAGGTAGAAAAATGAAATTTCTATCAGAATTCCAACAATGTGAAATGGTTGAAAGGGCAGCACATAGAAACTCCCAGCCCTGTAGGTCATCTTAGCTGAGAGGGAAAGATTGAATCAATGCTGACAGTACTTTTTACCTCTTTTGCACATCAAAAGTGTTTTGGACTTTTAAGTGCAGCATTTTCCAAAGTATAAGAAACTGCTAAGATAAGAAAGAAAGGAGAGCCCTCCCTGCAAGAGTTTTGATTGTTTTTCAGTCTTAAAACATCTTAGAAGTAATAGCATAGGAGTTAAAATTGCTCAAATAGCTCTTTTAAGGGTATGCACGTGTGTGGTTTAGTTTAACAAAGTCTGTGACCCAAATGGCCAAGTTTTAGTGCTCTTTCTTTAATTCCTTAGAACCTGATGGTGTATTGACAGCCAAGATAAGGATGACCTTGAAGGCGAACTTGGATGTATGTCACGTTTTACCTATCCTTTCCCTTATAAAAAAGCTATTTGTTTACTGTTCCCAGATCTTTCATTTTTCTATGCTTTTCTGTTGACAGTAAAAATGTCACTCAGGATGCAAAATCCCCATGAAAAAGAAAGAAATCATAGCTATGAATTTGGCATCTGGGGTAGAAAGACAATAATGATACCACTAGCAGTGGTGGGAATTGTTGTGATGGTAGTTAACATAGAACGCTCACTACATGCCAAACACCCTCTGAACAAAAAGAAATTGTCAGCTAATTATGGAGCTGACTTTGAAGACTCTCACAAAGTGTGAGCTGGAGCTGACACTCAAGGTTGAAAGGGAAGAAAAAAGAGACAGAAACCACCATAACCGAATGGTGGCAATAGACACACAGGCTGTTCCCACTGCTTTAGAGATATGGTCATATTTCGTTCTTACAACACCCCTAGGAGGTAAGTACTGTAGGTCACAAGCTCCATCCACAGTCTTGAAATCCAAAAAGCTCTGAAGCATAGAAGGGTTTTATTGGGTCTGTGGCCAACTCACTAGATAGCAAAATCTGACCTGAATTGGTGTGAAGCTTACTTAGGGTCTTTTAACCCAGTTGGTGTGAATATCCAAATGTTTCACTGCAGACATGGCGTAATTAGAGGGTGTTTGCATAAGCCTCCGTGAGGTATCTACATAAGATACAGTATGTGAACCTCATGAACTATCTACCGTCTTAAAGTTCTGAGATCTGAAATACCTCTGGTCCAAAGATTTCAGAAAGGGATTGTGAACCTAATATATAGATGAAAAAATTGAGGCTTTGAGAGGTTTAGAAAACTTCACAAGGTCAGCTTTTGTGTACAGTCATTTCCTCAATAAACCTCATGTAAGCCAAGCGATTATTGGTGTGATTGGGGGCAACTAGTGAGGGTTACAGTGCAGACAAAGTTAGGGACTTGCTTTTGTTTCCTAAACCTTAACCCCTTCTCTGACTATAAACAAAGATTGTAAATGGAACAAAACAAAACAAACGTAAGCAACTCCAATGGCATGATTTGTGATAGCAAGGGGGGATTATAAAACCTGCTTGGACACTTCAGAAGCCGTCCATTCTGAGTCTGGACAGTTTTCATCATTAAATGAGATCCATTTCCCTGTAACTTATACTCATTTGTCCTGGTTTTAGCATCTGAAGGACAGGCAGAAGGAAAGAGTGACTTTGAGTTATTGGATTTAAGATGTTTTTATGTGAAGGGCTAGAAAAACTACACAAGGTAGTTTACAAAAGAGTTGGGGTGAGCAGGGGTTCTTAAAACGATACGGGATCCGCTCAGCTAACCTGATTCTGAACTTTAAAAACTGGAAAGTCATCAGTTGTTTCTGTCTCCGTCACTTTCTCTCGCTTTCATTCTCTCATCTCTTCTTCCTAAACGTTTGCTTCTTTCTTGTTTTTACAGATTGGGTTCATCCGACAAGCTCCAGTAACAATGACTTGCCATTAAGTCAACTCTGATCTTGTAGCCAGTTCCACTATCCTCAACCATTTGACTACATTTTCCTTCTTTGGGTTTTTGAGAAAGGGAATCTGAGACATGTGGCCCCTGGCACAATTGGTGGGAGCCAAGAGAGCAGGGTCATCTTATGTAAACATGGGCTCCAAGTTAGTATCGTTCAGCAGGTGTGTATCTCTGGACCATGTGCTGTTGAGAAGAGGGACACTTATAAAGTCAGGGCTAAGCCGTGCTCTGAAATTGCATTTTCAGCTTTTATGCCAGGCATTCTTCTGGGGACTTTGCCTTCTCTGGCGCATTAATTTTTTTTTTTTCTGGAACAACACAAAATAAATTCACTCCTTCTTTCACCTTACAGATCTTCAGCTATCCTGTTCCACCTAAGTGTTCGTAGATCTGAAACATCAAATGTCTTTCATATAGCATGTTCTCTACCAGCTACTCTCCAATTTGCCAGTCCTGCAGAAACAATTAATATAAACTTCAAAAATCCTGTTTTAACCCTAAATGGAGCATCCGCAGTTATGACAAAATATATCTGACTATGTTTTCTGATCATGAAAAGTTTCAGATTCTGCAAATGATTTCTGGATAGATATTGATTCCATTTGTAGACGTTTATAGATGATCTTTACAAAATTTTTCATCATCTTTTGTTAAAAATAATGAATGTTTCTGATTCATTATGATGAAAATATAAGTGAACCCTTTTACGACAAGAAAAGGTCTTCAAAGTCTATTTTATTCTCTCTTGCTTAGACCACATACAGACACCTGTATTACCACACACACAAAAAAGAGATCACGATAGAAAGATGTGCAGTTTGCTTTAACTTGTTTGAATGGGTCACAGATAGATGCCTGCTATTCCTGAGGCTTTGCTACTTCTGGGTCATATAGAGAAGCTTATGTGAAATAGAAAAAAAAATTGATTGTTCTGGTGTCATCTTACTCTGGTTTAGTCTAGAGGTGAATGAAGTCTTAAGAACAGAAAAAAAAAAAAAAATTAAATCTCTTAAATGGCCTTGAAAACCTACCTCAAAGAGTTTGCAGTTTGTTACCAGGCATTCCCTTGTCTCTGTTGGTAAAAGCTTTTCTCTCATTCACTTGTTTATTCCCTCAAAGCTTAGTTTGCCGTTTAAATCAAAACGACTTAGATGAAGAATTTGATCAGTGAGAATAAATTTACAGGTTTTCTCCTGAACAGAATATCTTATTTTTAAGGTGATAAACTTAAAAATATGTTCAGTTCAATACCTGTGCTTCTCATTTCTCTTTCTAAATGATAGCACAATGTTATGTCATCTGCTGGTAAATCACTGCAGCATTTCATTCCAGAGCTGACAGGATTTTTAATGGTCCAGAAATGACACCACATATATCAATCTCAACACATCTCACCTGCACTCAGGTACAGTGTGGAGTCTTACTGATTTTTCCCCCTTTTTTTCCTATAATGTATTTGGAAGGAACTATTGCTTTGGGTTTCTTTGCTTAGGACTCCTATTGGCTTGCAAAGAGAGATAAAAGGTTAAAATTCCAAGTATATTTACTTATGCGTGTGTGAGACTTGGCAAATTACAATATGAGTTAGCAGTTATTTTTTGGTAATAATGGTCACAATATTGAATTCTTGTGGGTTGAAGAAAATCTGTAGCATATGATACCAGTACAAAGTACTTCTCATAAATTTAATCCAAACAGTCTTGGAGTTAACATGACTGCATGCCAGGGTACCTGGAATCTGGGAAGTTGGTGATGTCGCTTGATTTGGCAAGACTGCTCTTGTGTGTTGAGCAACAAAAGCGTGCATCCAACTAAAACCATGTTTCATATGATGTTATGTTTGCCTGATGAATAGCAGGACTCAATCAAGTATATATGCCTTATATGTGGTAAATATCCTACAAAGAAAAGGATTCAATAGGAGATGTTCATGCTCTGTGTAGAGACGTGACCAAGAAAATATTATAAAAAAGCTAAAAAAGAAAGAGAGAGAGGAAAGACCAGAGAAGACTGCTGTCTCTTTCCTCAGCTATTCCACACCCACAAATTTCATAAATGTGAAAAAATGCTTTTTTGCATGCATGCCCACTTTAAATAGAAAAAATATATAGGAAACAACAGATATGTTCAATACCAGGGAATAAAAAAGTAAGTTCTGACACATTCGTATAATGGGAAAATAGAGTCTGGAAATCATGATGATGGAAAAAATATTTAATGGTATCAGTTAGTATGTGATGAAAGTAGGTTTGTAGAGTATTATGTGTTATATCTTAGTAGAAACAAAATAGGTACTCTATAATTTTCATACATGAGTATATGTATAGGTGCAATTATAAAGAGATCTTTCCTAAAATATTAACAGTGGAAATCTCTGGATGGTGAGATTATCAGTGATGGCCCCCTTCTTTTTGTTTCTGTGTATTTAAATTCTCTAAAATGAGGATGATGTATTACTTGTGTAAATAAGTTAAAAAAATTGAAATCAGGAGCAAAGAAGTAAATACATTATGATCAAACAAAGGACACAAACCAAAATGCCAATGATGGTCATCCCTAGGGAATGGACCATGAATGCTTTTATTTTTTTTCCTTTCACCTGTTTATGTTGTCAAAGTTTTCCATAATAAATATATATCACTTTAGAAAAAGAAATTAATAAAGGTGTGGGTAGTCTGCATTTCTCTGCTTTCAGTGATCTAAATTTATCAACCCATGATAATTACCAAAATAATAAGGAGGATTAACTGTAAGATTTTATAAGGACTTTGCTTAGAGGATATCAATGATCATAGGAAGAAATATTTGAGCACTTGCTTTGGAGCTAAGCCTTCCCTGAAGTCTCAAATTTCAAAAGATAGTTTCTTTTTTTTAATGTGACTTTAACTTCTTGAGCAATGGCTTACACACCCATGCCTCATGTGGTATCATGTTGGGAAAAGAACTGATGTGAGGTGTGTGAGGTGAGAGCTAAAAGGAAAACGAGCTAAAAGAGCTAAAAATAAAAGATATAGCTGTTGACCTTGATGAGGTTACAATTTGTTGAGGCAAAATTTGACTACAATAATGACTAGGGTTTTATGTGTGGTTTATGGAAATTAGTTATGTTAGGAGGGCATAATTAGATAACATTTCAAAGTAACAAATAACCAAGGGCATATAAATATAGCAAAGGCAAGAGCCAGGGAGAGAGGATCCCATGCTACTCTGAGGAAGCTCACTGCAGTACTTAAATCCATTGTAAGAGGCCCAATCAACTTTCGCTGACATAACACCCAAGAGAATAGGAGATGGGCTGTGATTGGGTTCACAACCATAGACAATATGCCAAGATTCACCCTAATGTGAATACACTTCTTTCCTCTATAAAGTAAACATTTACTGAGCACTGGCTTTCATCACTTTTAATCTGGAGATTTGAGGTAATATGCCAGCCAGTAGCAATATCACAGACTCATTTCACTTACGTTTTAACTTAAAGAATTTTAAAAAATTAATCCTAAAACAATAATGGATAAGTGCAGAACTGAATTGTGGAATGAATTTATTCATACAATAATATTTTATTCAGGGACTACTATGCGCTCACATGGTCCTAGGTTCTGATAGAAAAACGTGTCTAGCCTCGTAGAGATTACATTCTGAATGTGTGGGTGGTGAGATGTATATGAAAACAAAGATGTGTTTATGGTATATGCTTTCTGTGATAAGTGCAATGGAAGAAATGAGATAGGATGAGAATAACGTCATGGTGGGAATCAGGAATATGATCGTCAGGAAAGGTGATTTTAAGCAGGGACCTGAAGGAAATGAGGGATGAGGTGATCAAATATCTTAGAAAAGAGTATTCTAAGCAGGGGGAACAGTAAGAAAGAAGTCCCTGAGGTGGAGGTGTGCTTCATGGGTTCCAGGGATGCTAACGTGGCGGGAGTTGAGTGACTGAGGGGAAAAACAGTAGAAGGCTCCCTCTGGGTGTTATGCTGTGGGTAGACAGTAAGGGGTACAAGGGTGGAGACAAGGCTGGGGTAGGAAAACCAGTTGGGAGGCTTTTGTAAAATTCTGGACAAGAAATGATGATAGCCTAGACCATGGCAGTAGCAGTGAGAGTGGTGAGAAGAGGTTAGAGTCTGGATAGCTTTGTCAGGATTTGGCAATGCCCATGGGGTGTTAGAGTCAAGGATGGCTATAAGGGTCTTGGTCTAAGCAAATGAAAACTTGATCTGCTATGTATTAAGGTGGGTTGGGGAGAAAGAAATTTTGTGTGACTTCTTAAAATGAAGCTAAAGACTTCAAAGGCATTTCCAGCTGTGACAAGACCCATTGTGTTGCTCTCTGAAGTACACATTCAAGGGTACGGTTCTTAGAGTCTGGCAAGAGGGGTCCTTGCCCGAGGCTCTGCTCTGGTCTTCCTTCAGCTCTACCCCTTCCCATGGAGTAAAGTGTCCATGAGGCCAAGTGGATATGCCCATCCAGAGGCCACCTTTCTTCTAGAACATGCTCCAGGTAACCAGAACTCCCGAATTCCCTTCTCAATGGCCCCAAGCCCACTTTCAGGGCTGGCGTGAGCTTCTTCACAGGGTCCATCCTCCTGAGGCAGAACACACCCCCATGCATGCCTCTCTAAACCACTGGTTGATGTTTGCAAGGTGCTTGGATGGAACTGGGGTCTCCACACAGCCATGAGCTCCTCAAGGTGCAGCCAGAGTCTGGGATGTGAAGAAAGGGGAAGGAAAGCAGGCTGAGTGCCACAAGTTGGGGCAGCGGCCTGCTCTCCTTGCCCTGACAGTTTAGAACTCAAAGGAGTCAGGCTTCTAGATTATAAAGGTATACTTGCCAAGGTAGGAGACAGAACTGATTTTCTTAAACAGTCGTGAGCTTGATTTAGAATATGAATTTCAATATTTTACTGCATATGAATGTCACTAGGTAGGTGTGGAAAACTTATAGGATTAAATAGGGTCCTTGTCTTTAAAGGTGTTCCTGGATTAGTCCTCCGTCTCACCAGACATTGCTAAGCCTCCTGTCTTGGGAAACACCCTGAGTACGTTAATCCTCCTGTGTGATAATTGCCTGACTTGCTTCTCTGGTTCTCACCAGCCTGTGAGCTCCCAAAGGGCAGAAAAAATGACTTAGCCCTCCTTAACTCTGTGGAATCTAACAGAATGCCAAGCTGATGGATAATGTTTATGGGGCAAAGGAAAGGCAGGTGGGGTAGGGAAGAAGAAAGGAAAGAAATTATCTGATTATCAAAGACCTAGTGGAAGAGATTAGACCTAGTAGTGATAGCCATAACTGGAGGGACAAAGTGATTCGTGCTCCAGGTGAAATATGTGAAATGCTAAGGCAGTTCAGCAGCGAACATGGGCCTTTAATGTTTCCTACTGGTGTGATTCAGTGGCCAGAGCATTCGGCTGACCATGGGTGAGTCAGGTAACCTACCTGCTCTGGTCATCCATCTGTAAGATGGGGCTTATCATACCACACAGGGGTGTCGAGAGGATACATGAGATAATATATGCAACAACTCTTTTACTTTTTTAGAAGAAAGACACTATATAAACCTAAGGTATTATTATCATTCATTTTAACTTTGGAATAGCATCATCCTGTCATTTTTGATCCCATAATTACAATACATCAGGTAAGCACAGATTTTAAAATCAAGGGAGCACTGTACAATGAAGGGAGACATGAAAACTTTGTCACATGAGAACAGCCCTGACAACTTCAAAAGTGCCTTAGGGCTGCATCTATTTCCATATTAATGCAAGCCACATACATCATTAAAGAGAAATGTAAACGTGTAGTATTGGCTAGACTTTACCTCTTCTTTGACAGATACACAAAAATCATCTGTTCTGGCTTTGTGGGAATGAGTAACCACTAGCCGCAAGCGTTCCTTCTTGAGATGAGGGAGTGAAAGTGCTTTTTGTTTGAAACCTTGACCCACCGCTGCTCAGCTGAGACAATCAGAGGTCCCTGATTCTAAAGCAAAATTTGGAATCTAACAATATTTAGCCCCCTTTTACATTAGATAATCATGCACCCTGGTCTCAGTTTTTTGAATGTGGCAATTCTTAGAAGCTGTAAGTGGTAAGTATTGCAATTTCAATACTTTTTCTAAAGAAAATATTTAAGAAAGTTTTGGTCAAAAATATTTTCTTTCTTTCTTTCTTTGCCTTTGTCCCTACAAGAGCTCACATGTTTCTGCTAAGTGGGGTAAAAGCAAGAGCACTGTTGTAACAATTGGGAGACCTTAAGTTTTTTTTTTTTTATGGTAATTCAGTTTATATTTCTTACTGTTATCACACTGCTATTCTGTTCTTTTTCAAATTCTTTTCCCATTTAGGTTGTTACATAATATTGAGCAGAGTTTCCTGTGCTATACAGTAGGTCCTTGTTGGTTACCCATTTTAAGTATAGTCATACTGAGTGAAGTAAATCAGACAGAGAAAGAAATATCGTATGATATCACTTATATGCAGAATCTAAAAAGAAATCATACAAATGAACTTATTTACAAAACAGAAACAGACTCACATATTTAAAGAATGAATTTATGGTTACCAAGGGGAAGGGTAGAGGGAAGAGGTAGTTAGGGAGTTTGGGATTGACATGTACACACCGCTCTATGTAAAATGGGAGACAGTTTTATGCTGAGTGACCTCAGCCTCAGTTTCCTATAAAGTGAAAAGCAAGGGTGGGACTGAGGTCCTATGGTCCTCTGGCTCAGTCAACAAAGAAGGACAATACCCTGTTTAAGACATGTGAGTTGAGTGTATAGGGATTAGAAGAAAGACATGCTTTCCAGCTGCCTTTCCGTTCTTCTGTGCACCATTCTTACTCAACCATGTTTTTCGTGTCTGAAGTTATTCCTGGAATCACCATCAATTTAAGAAAGGATACTGAAGAAGACTTCAGTTGCTTCTTTCCCTGGTGGAAACCCTGCAGTGTTATGCAGCTTTAATTAACAGCAAGATGTCATTGTTTGGGCTGGAGACCAAGGTATAGCCCATGAGGTACCATTTTGGCATTCATTGCAAGATTGCACAGTGAGGCCATCCCTCATGTTCCTGAGGCAAGACAGTGATGCTGAGATGAAGTATACGTGGGCAGTGAGGTGAGGGCTCTCCTCAGAAATCAGTGTCTCTACAAGGACTCTTGGCTGTAAAAGACAGGGTCCCTGCCCTGCTCTGTGAATTGAGCCCAAGAGACTACAATTGGCCCCTTTCATCTCTGTCTCTCTGTCTCTCTCTCTCCCCTCTGAGCCTCGTGGGTCAGAAGCCACCTGCTCTTGAACACAACTGCTGGATGTATAATGTGCATTGAGCATCTTGCCGTCAGAGCTCCAGTGGCTCAGCAGCTAATGTTTCCTTTGGCCCAATCAATGGAAAAAAATTATTCCACAGTGGGTCTGCTGAAGATATACATGGAGCAGAAAAGCATGTGGATTTTATCCCCCAATTTTTCCCCTAACTTTCCTGGTGGTACAAAATTCAACAACATTTAACTAGCTTTGTATTTTAAAGGGGGGATAATGGGTCTATTGATACTAGGATTTTTTTTATTGATGACCCCAGCGATAGCTCTTGATTAGAAAATAACATTAGGAATAGAAATGACTTTTCATTTCTACCTCATATGGGAAGATCAGAGTAAAAACACTCTGATGGTACAGTTTAGGGACTCTCCACTGATCCAGACATGAGATCCATTAAACTCATTATGTGCCAGACACGGCAAAAGGATGTTTACAGGCATTTTTTCACTATTTTCTTACAATCTTGTGCTGTAGCCTCAATGACAGGTAAGAAAACTCACATGAGGTGTTAGTAAATGGTACAGATGGGATTGGAAACTAGGACTTCTGATTCCAAGTTCAAGATACCTTTCCACGATACACATGCTGTCTAGAACACTCATCTGGGTGGTGCCCCACTTTTAAAAAATAATTTTTCCCAGCAACTGGTGACCAGACAGGAGGTAAGGAGGGGAAGAGGCTTAAATCCTAAATGAAGCCCCAATACATCTCGGTGGCCTTGAGACCAGTCTCTGTCCACTGATGCCTCACCCAGGACAAAAAACATCTGACCTCAGAAGTCTTGACAAAGCATCTAAATCTTTATATTTGGTTTTCTTGAAAGAGCTGTATATGAGCTTAAATAGCACATTACACATCCTAAAATTCCCAGTGACTCATCCTTCTGCCAAGAGACTCCATGGTAGCTGCTCTGACTCACACACTTCTCTTTTTGCACATTCATCTATGTCAGTTTCTCTGTGTGTGCATTTCTCTGTGTCTGTCTGACTTTCTCTTTCTTCCCCTGATACCACCACCATGCCAATCGCCCCTCCTCCTTTCCCACCCAGCCATTCCACTCATGTAATCCACTCCAACTCATGACTCCCACCGTCATGCAGGGCCTCCAGGGAAGTCTTGTGACTGCTATTAATCTCATGGAGAAGAGGCCCCGGGATTTTAGTGAATAAAACTCTCCATCTCATTATATAGGTTAATAAGCTCCTAGAGCATGTTCCGATCCCATGAAATATTAACGACTTGCCACAGAAGTTGTAGGCTGATATCTTATGCTTAGAGCAGTAGGAACCTTTGCCAATTGCATATCAATCAGAAATTAAAACGATGCATTTCTAAATGTATAATAAAAATCAGTGGGAAAATGTTTGATTTCTAAATGCCTGATACAGGAAGCAAATTTTGGAGAGAACATTCATTGCCACTTAAACAAAGGTAGATGTCAAAC
Organism: Aethalodelphis obliquidens; assembly: GCF_003676395.1. Classification (NCBI taxonomy): domain Eukaryota; kingdom Metazoa; phylum Chordata; class Mammalia; order Artiodactyla; family Delphinidae; genus Aethalodelphis; species Aethalodelphis obliquidens. The sequence goes on along the minus strand of NW_020837946.1, from coordinate 16,079,843 downwards.
TAAATATACATGTAAGCTTCCCTCTAGGAAATAGATGGCATGTATTGGTTATACAGAACAAAACATAAAATCAAACTGGAAGTCAAGTAGTAAGTTCTAGGGTTAACATTTAGTGACGGCAGGTCTTTGCAGTGTCTGATAGGCAGTAGGTAGTACAAAGAGCACTTACCTTCCAGTTCACATCTTGGTGGAATCAAGCGCAACTTTCTATGAGCACAACCCTAAAGCAATTTTTCAAAACAATAGAGGGATTTGAACACAAAACCAAAGCTCTTCTGACAGAGGTTCTGATTGTATATATTCCTTGAAAATCAACATCGATTTAACGTTTATACCCTAGTGTTCTGCACCGACCTCTTATGTTAAAAATAGCAGCCCTGAGCACTGAAGAAACCAGAGAAGAGTTTCTCTCTTTTCTTGTGGGGCTTTTCTTTTATTCTTTTTTAACTGTGATAAGATACTTGATTGTTGCAGTATTGCCATTTGAGGAGGATACCTCACTGGTCCAAGTAGCATAAGACAGAAGCTGAAGCTATCTGGCAAATTCAAAACTGTGCAGTCAGTGTACCAGCCTCAAGGATCACTTTGTCCAGAGAAGCCCTCCACAGCCAGATGTCTTACCTACTTACAAATTTCTGAAATAATTCTCCAAAGGACTTTCACGGCCAAGGTTTTTCAAAGTTGTGGTCAAAAGCCACGGCTTTCCTGCCATTTACACAGCCTCTCTGTCAAGTCAAAGTTCTTACTACTTTTACATTTTGGGGGGATAATTTGGAGCCTATCATGACTCTCCAGACTCTTTGTGCATTTGGGAAGATCCAAGATTGTCAGATATTAACAATATCTTTTTTCTTATGCAGATTTTAGAAAATGACTGATTGAGTTCCAGAATATAGAGAAAGTTTCAAGGAAAGAAAAAAATAAATCACAGGAGGTCAAGTGGATTATTAAGCCATCAGCCTAATAAAGGCCTCCACCATGGACCAGGCCTGGGCTCTGGATCCCTCGGTCAGAGAAAAACAGTCATGACACTGTAAACTCCTAATGGCAGGGACCATTGTTCATAGGCTGACTCCACATTCATCCTGAACTCCCTTTTTATTTATTTGCAACTAGGGAGAGTCATGTAACACAGTGCTAGGCAATAAAATATAAGCAGAAGTCTCACGGGCAAAGCTAGGATGTCTGGAAGATGTTTCTTTCTTAATAAAAGACACCAGTATAACTTGCATCTGCCTTTTGTCCCTACCTTGAATACAGATTCTGTGCCAGGAGATGCAGCAACCATTTAGAGACCATGAGGAAAGTTCCAAGATAATGGCAGACACACCAGCTCTGACATCATTGAGTCATAGAACCAATACCAGCAGCTGTCTCCTTCTAAGTAATTTATTAGGTAATATCAAAAGATGCTCTTTTCATTAAAAGGAAAAAAATTGCAACTATATGTGGTGATGGATGTTAATTTATTGTGGTAATCATTTTGAGATATATATGTCCCATCATTATGTTGTACACCTAAAACTAATAGTGTTATATGTCAATTATACTCAATAAAATATAAATTATATTTTTTTTAAAAAAAGAAAGAAATCACTATCTATCTGATCAGCTCTATGATGGTTTTCTATTTCTTGATCCAAACTCATTCCTAGAATAGATACAGTGCCCTACCCAGCACTTAACAAAATGCCTTACAACTAGCAACTTGGAGTCAAAACATAAGAAACCAACTTAATGGCAATCATTCTAAAACATGCTACTCCAACACCAGTTGGCTTCCTGAACTTTAGAACCATGTACCACATTACCTACGGGGTATCACTCAGCACCTCAAACTCTTTTTGTACCAAACAGAACCCTTTTTATCCTTAAATCTGCCCCTTTGAGTTTCTAATTTCAATTAATGGCACCATAGTCCCCCAGCTGTTGAAGTTAGGATGCAAGCACCACCTGAACTCTGTACTCTGTTGGGCTTAAACAGTTTTAATGTCTTCATCAGAGACTGATAACTCTTCCAGAGTATTTTCGTTTTAAATCTGGAGACTAGTCACATAATAAGCTGAGAAAAAATCCAGTGACTTGTGGCTCCCTCATATCCCAGAACCAAAAAGAAGAATAAAGGAGGAGGAAATGGTCCACACCCTGCCCTCTGGCTCATCCTGGTGCCACCAGGTCCTTGGCTTTGGTGAGAGGAATCCCTGGAGAGAGCAGAGAGGGGTCAAACATGCAGAGTTGTCAAAAGGCAAGAGGATGCGAGAAAAACTTTCCTCAGGAAGAAGCTATATGAGGACCCAAATATTAAATATGTGTCTTTATGGGTTTCTTCCCCAGATTATATAGCTTAATTCTACCCACAAGGGTATTAACATAGGTCTCTCCCTTCATTCCTCAACAGTAATTAGGACCCTTTAGTTGGAAGACCCAAACCAACCAGCTAAAGCTAATAAGGAGAATGCTTTGGTTCACCTAAACTGCTCATGATAAAGGTGGGAGCAGAACATGATAAAAGTGGGAGCAGCCCTAGTGGCCCTAGGGCTGACTGGAACCTGGGATCAAAATACCAAGAACACACTCTCTACGTCCCCTTCATTCTCTCAAAGCAGTAAGCCTGCTTCACACCACGGCCCAGGGCCACCAGCTTCTCAGCTCAAGCCTGTTGGGAAACGGAGGCTCTCACCCTGCCTCAATTCAAACAAATCCCAAGAAGAAGGCAGTAGGAGTTTTCTGGGTCCTTGAGGGCAACCTCTGTGCTCATGAAGGACTGATTGCAACGACTTGGCTTCTAAGATATTCAATATATTGAAGCAATGAAGTATTTTTTTCTTTAAGCTTTTAAGTTCAGACTACAAATCTTATTCTATCTATAAATCTAATAAATTTTTAAGGAGTACTTTACAATTTTGGCAATTAAGTTCCCTTAAATGGTCTAAACCGCATTTATGAATGTGATATATACGATTTTCTTTTTAAGTACTTCAAATGCTCGACTAACAAGCAAAACTTTCCCAAGTACCTAAGCAATTCTTATACATCTAATAAATTAAAGTTTTAAATATTGTGACCCTAAAGTTCTCTTAAATCTTTCAATACTGCTTACAAACTTAGCCAACTTCTCTTGGAACTTTCATCTTTAAAGCATTAGTCCAAAGTCAACCACTTAATTACACATTTAAACTAAAATCACATGGCTAATTACAAGGTTGAATACGCCAGAATCTCTTAAACATTAAAAACACTTGACAAATATTACAGTTTCATTAGCAGACATATAGAGATCATCTTAAGTTCAACACAGAAACATCAAAAGTGTGGATTTTGTTTACCTCATCCTCTGTAGGTAATTCTGAAATCTTCCAATGTTGGAAAACACTTACCTGATAAGAAAACAGTTTTACAGTTCCCAGCAAACTGGAGTTATCTTCTCACTGGCTGGTGTTTCTCCTTAAGGAGAGTTTTAAGTCCACAATGAGCTTAGGAACTAGAAACTTTGAACTTGAGAGTCCTTGCTTTCCTGACAGGCACCTTTTCTCAGTCAGCGATCCAGGGATGCTGGGCGCATGTCCCACAGATGGGATCCATTTGGCTAAATGGCGTCTCCTAAGGAGAGCTAAATGCTTACCTAATTCCTCTGTAAACTCCTTCACCTGTTTTCACTAGAATTGAGACCAGGGATTCCCACCTAATCACCCACTTAAACTGCTTCATCCCTTGATTGGATTCAGCTGATCTGTGAAGGGTTGAATTCCCGTCCTGCCTGCTGCTGGGGAGGCCATTTAAAAAGAGGAAGAAGGAGCGTTCTGGCTAGTTTGGTCACATGCTCATCTGCTGGGTCAAGTGAGCTGAACATCTGTCTATGTGCCTTTTGTTTGTGAGTCCACAGAGAGGGTAGGGGAAAAGGAGAGAAGCAGTAAAGTCGCTGCTTACAGAACCCTAAGCAGCTCCTGCAATTGTCTTCCCTCCACCCACCTCACTCACCCATTCCCCAAACCGCCTTCCACTCTGCAGCCAGTGTGACTTTTCTCAGATGCAGATCTAGCTGCACGTGCTGCTCTCTGACATCCTTCCTTGGACCTTGATCATTGACACATGTGGATCACGACCAAGAGCCATCAGTGGCACCCAAGGCCTCTGCTGACGTGGCTGCTGGGCCCCTTTTCAGCCTCATCTCCTGCCACATTTCTTGCCATTTCTTATCTTTTGATCCTTCCCACAGGTACAATTTATTATATCATCTGTAATTTACTGATTTACAGCACTCTACATAGGCTATGACCTTTTACATCTCTCTTCTTCATATACACCAATCCCTCCACCTACAAAACCCAGCTTTTCCTCCCCAGTTTGCTACTAAACTGCCGTTCACACTCCAGGACTCGTTCCCTTCACACCTCTCTCCCTTTGAGTTGTGGCCTCTTCGAGGGCCCTATGGCATCTCTGTGCTCTGTTGTAACACTCATCACAATATTGGCAATTATTCATCAGCATATCAACTTGCTAGTTAGACCATCCGTTCCTTGAACACAGGGATATATCTTATTTTTCTTTGTATCCCTAGCAACTTCCACAATACCTGGCATATAGGTGATCTCAATTGAGACCTCCATTGTGAAGCCTCTGGAACTAACATAACTATGAAATGTGAGAATAATTAATACATGTTATAGTGCACAATTATATATAGTGCTCACTACATATATATAGTGCTCATGACTGTGTATGTATGTGTGTGTGTGTGAGAGAGAGGAAGAGAACTTAGAAACCATAGTTAAATCAATGAGTGACCATAGAACCAGCAGAAATCCTTCAAGGACTTAAGAATTTAAAATCCTTAAAGGCACTGGAAAGTGGGGGCATGGAATAGTCAAGGCTTTTTAAATCCCATCTAAATATTAATAATAGCAAATGCTTATATAGTGCTTACTATGGACCAGGTATTATTCACCATATATTAGTTAATTTATTCCTGACCAAAATCCTATCAGATAGGCACTACTATTTTCCTCCTTTTAAGGAGAAGGAATCTAAGGTACAGAGAGGTTATGTCATTTGCTTGTTCCCTAAATGTACGTAGCTTCCAGTTTGAACACTCGGTGCTCTATCATGAGATGAAACTAGATAAAAACAAGCCAAGAAATGAAGACAGAATAGATAGAATGAATGGGGAATCCCAGATAAGAAAATGCTTCTAAGGGATGAGACTTTTTCATTGAGAAATTTATTAATATGATTTGCTGTCTGGGATCTTATCTGAATGATCATGGTCAGTTTGGTTAGAGCACCCACCCAGTTGCTAATGGGTGAAGACCAGTTCTTACCTAATATTTGATCAGACCCATTCATAATAGCCCGTGTAGGGTAGCTGTCCTCTAGAGGGTTTGCCAAAAGCGTAATTAGCAATCCCAACTACTCTCACCTAAACAAGAGAATTTATATTAGCTTTAACTGAATTAACTGGTTTTAGCGGAAATACTGTTACACCAGCAAAGACCAGCTTCTAGCTTGTGGTGTCCGTGGCTGAGCGTCAGGACCTCTCCAAACACTCATCTTGCCATGTCAATGTTGCACTGTCACTAAGGGTCCTGCGTCTCTCCACCAGGGTCAAGCTAAGAGGGGATGTCAGAGCATGAATGGATCCATGTTTTCTGACTCTAGGAACTTCTGTCCATTTTTTTGTTTGAGTCAGTTTTGTAGTTTCTGCAGAATTGAAAGGCTGTCACTCCAATTGATCTCTTTCAGTAGTCAGTCCAAGCTTATGACACAATTGTTTGCAAGCAAGACAGGAACAGTAAAGTTGCTCTTGGCTGGACTTCTGGCATCAGGAGTCTCTGGGATGGGGCTCTCCGTTTGTGACATCAGTTGGCACCAGGAACTGACACGTGAAGCAGGGAATTAAGATTTTAGAAAATGAAGAGAGCGCTTGGGGAAACATGCCTTCCTAGTTGAATCATGTGCTGGCCCATGTCCCTACTGTCTCTTTAGTTTGAGAAACAAGGCCATTTCCCTGGTTACAAATTCAGGATGGATATGCCTCCATGGGTTATTAGGATGATGCATGCTGAGTGTGTGTGTGTGTGTGTGTACTTGTGTGTGTGTGTGTTGTGTTTGAAGGTGTTTGTACAGATTTCTGTAATTAATAAATGCTGTAAACTTGTAACTGTGCTATTATAAGTCATCTTTCTTGATCTTGGACAGATTCCTTTCTACTTCTTAGTGGGTCTGCTTTGAGAGTATGTTGCGTGTAAAACTTACTGAGTGATCTTGGGCAAGTATCTTATTCTCTTTAGCCCTTCAGCTACTTCACGTATGAAATAAAGGGTTTGTGGCAAATCGTCTTCATGATCTCTCCTAGCCTCACCGTTCTACAGTTTGAGGTGATCGATAAATGCTTGCTGATGTGTTAGAAATGCCTTCCATTTGCAATACATTCAACATCCAAGGACTAATTTGTTTAGAAATAATACTCTCCGGGGGAAGAAAGAGATATTTTGTCACGCTATTTGTGACTGGTTGTTTGCTGATGTTTCTCTGGCTAGGACCTAACACCAAATCAATCGACAGTAAGGTTGCTGGTCAAGCATAAATAATAAGGTAACTCTTCTGTTAAAGGTAGACTATGGGTATGACATGTATATGTATAACTGATTCACTGTGCTGTACAGCAGAAACTAACACAGCATTGTAAATCAACTACTCCAATAAAAATTTAAAATATAAAATAAAAGGAGACTACAGGTATGGACAAGGGGTCTCCTCACTTTTTCCAGTCTGTGCGTGTTCATTCCCCTGGAGCATCTAGCATGTTCACTGGACACTCCACGATTGGATCTCTCCCCTCTGGAATGCGTGAGTGTCCTTCTAGAATGCCATCCTCTCCTTCAGTTCTCTGATTAACTCAGATTCAAAGTTGACCCTCTGATCAATAGAGACCTTAGAAAACCTGTAATGGCTTTTACAAAATGATGTCATAATGTACTAGCCTCTTTCTTGGTCATCGTGATGGGATTACTTTGCCTTATTAGGGAGGTAATTCTGATTCTCACCGAGTCTGATTCCAGGGACAGAAACTAAGTGCACAACATTCTTTTGGAGCACGAGCCACTGCCTTCGCTAGTTTGGCTGCCCTCCTGCTCTGGACTTCTGCTTTATACACTTCTCACAGCTCTGACACCTCTGTTCAATATGGCGTGTCATTCTTGGCTAATAAAAGTGGCCTTATGCCAAGTCAACCATTCTCTCTAATCCTGGGTGTCCCATCTCATCATGTCTTCCTTTTATCACTGAATAGAATGCAGTACTGTTTGACCAATTTTATGTGTGCGTTTCTTTGGTCTGTCCTACAAACACAAACCTCTTCCAACGTAAGAATGGGCCATTTTCTCAACCATGATTTTGTTTCTCCTCAATTTCCTACAGCTAACGAAGGTTCCAAGGAGAGATTTTTTTGAGATTTGTGGCTCTTTATCCCCTTTGAACATCCTCAATCACTAAGAGAAAAGTTTTTATTCTTTATAAACCCATCAATTTGCTTAAGAACCTCTGGGACACCCTGCCTCTTATTGGGAGTATTTCAGTTTGCATTAAGAACCAGATGTCCAGCTTCTCACTCTGTTTCCCCCATTACCCTGTGAGCCAGGAGATCTGTATTGTTTAGTCTTTTTTACCATATTGCCCACTGGATTTTTAAAATTAGATGTGAATACATATATATGAATAAAATGTTAAACGTGATCTCATGTACAATTTTTCATGTTTTTGGTGAATTTAGTGCAGATTTTTGTTCTTTTTCTTTCGTCTCAGTCCCCTCTCCTTCATTCTACCTACCATCATTCCCACCACATCATTCTGTTCCACCCAACTCATGTACTTATTGGAACCACATAGTATAGATCCTTTTATATTTCTCCATGTTTTTGTAGTTATACAAATATGAATACACATATATAAATATGCAGGTAGAGGCTGTATTAGCCAAGGTCTCAGCAGAAAACAGATGGCAACTTTCAATTAAGATCATTCAAAGAGAACCCAATAATAGGATATTTTAAAAGGTGCAGATAGAGTATCAAACTCAAAGGATTGGAACTATAACCCAGGGCTGTTAACATCCTTAAGACTAAAGGAAGGGAGGAATTAATTGCTGTAAATTAAAGGAAAGTCATAAAGAAGGGCCTATCTTGAGAGAAGCTGTGATGTTCAGAGACTCAGCCAGTCCTGACCTCCCTCTCCTGCCAGCACTACTGATTGGCTGAGCCTGCTAGGAAGTCATCAGTTTCAGAGAACCCAATGGTCATAAAGGTCAGCCTCTCAGGGTGCAGCTCAGAGTAAAGAGGGTTGAGAGTTGATGTGAAGGTGAGGAATGAAGACTCCAGCTTAGGATTGTCTTTGTTGTTGTTATTTGTCTTCTAAAAATGGGATTATGTTATTCATACTTTGCTACATTCACTTTTCTACACAACACTTGACAGATACCTTTCCAAATTAATTAGCGTAGCTTCCACCTATTCTTTTTAATGGCTGCGTAAGAGTTCATGATGTGGAAAGTTTCAAATGTATTCAAATGTTGCCGTAAGGAACAATGTTGGAGTATATGTGCAAGTATGTATGTTTGCATGTATATACAGAAAGAGCAAGAGAGAGAGCTTTCCACAGGCTCTAACTTTTCACACTAACAAAATATGTGAGTCCCCTTTTCCCCTCATCCACTCCAGAAGTAGGTGTTACAATCTTTCTAACTCTTACTAGTCAGAAGATAAAGTGACACCTCATTTTACTCTAGCTGATTTGTTCCTAATATCTACTGGACTTGAGTATATTTTCTTATGTTTGTTGGCTGTTTGGGGAACAAATGGGATTTTCTAACCCATGGGTTCTTTGCTGGTAACCCTTCTTAGGATTGTTATTCTCTTTATGATATTTGTGTTCAGCTGACCATGTCTGTCTCCACCTCTGTTCACTTCTGTGGTGGACCAATTTCCCCAGTGATAATGTTTTTATTTGTCTACATACTTTGCTTTCTGTCTTGGTGTTGGCCTTCTCTCTGGTGTCCATGAGCAAAGTTGAGGAGTTTATTCTCTTTGGTGTGAGGACTGACTTTCCAGTTGGAGTCCAACCTAAAAATATTTTCCTTTCTTTCAGCATCATTACAGATGGCCCCAGAAGCAGTAGCTTTAAGGCATTACTTACTTACAGCCATTTCTCTTACTAGTGCCTTGTAGGCAGTGGTATGACTCTAATAGCACTTAAGATGTCACTCATTTGAAATGAATTCTACAGGAAAAGAAGGGAACTAATACTCTTTGACCACCTGCTGTGCTAACTCCTGTGCCTCTGCCACCTCACTTATCTTACCCAAAACCTTGAGAGAGATCAAGGTGTAACAAACACTAACGTGCTTACGAATCAGCTGAAGGTCTTGTTAAAAGGTAGGTTCCAAATCAGTGGGAGGTCCTGAGAGTCTGCATTTCCAGAAAGCTCCCAAGTGTGCAGAGGCTGCTGACCCAGTGACCCCCTCTTAGAGTAGCCAGAAGGTAGATGACAGAAGCATCCGTAGATTAAACGACCTACAAGCAAACTAAGCTGCCATCTAGCTAGTAAGTAGACAGCAATAGTCAATCACAGTCTGCCTGAGTCCAAAGCTTCTGGAATCAAGCTGACCTGTGTGCTTGTTTTCTGTCCCCAGAATCAGAAACCTTGTGTGAATGGCATAAGTTTACTTGTCTTCCTTCCAACAGATTCTAAGTTCCTCTAGGACAGAGGCTGCTTTGCTCATCTCTATGTCCCTGACCTTGCATGATGCCTGGCACACAAATGTTTGCCAAACAACAAGTGGCAGGGTTGCACAGTTAAGCAAAAATGCGTGGGACCTGGGACAGAGCCACAAGCTTCAAACTCAACTGTGCACATCAGAGGCGGCAGGAAAGAAGCTTCTAGCACCTGGGCCCAGAGCAGAGAATCCCTGAGCTGCAGCTCTCCCAATGTAAAGCACCCCTTTGTTATGGGTACATCTCCTAACTACATGCCAACTTAGTAAATCACTGAGGAACTAAGCCCATGAGGTAGTGTATGGCCATCAATCAGAAGCAGAGGCAAAGCTTGTCCTCTTGGGGGTAAAAGTTGGCAGGACAAGGGGAAGTGCTCTCTGGAAGAGCATCAGTTCGCCACTTCTCTGTGCCTCTGAGCACCTCTGAGTACATGTTCATTAGAGCAGACAGGACCTTGGCTTCATGAAGCTCACAGAGAAGCGTTTATAGCAAAGCCAAGAACAGGATAACAAAATAATAACAACGGTTTACAAGACCACGCCAGGTCTTGTGTAAGGACCTGGCACCTTACATACATCATCTCATTGTATTTAATCTTCACCGCATCTTCTCTGTGATGGATGCCCTCCTCAGTCTGAAGATGAGAACAGTGAGGGGCAGAGATGGTAAGTAACTTGAGCAAGTCATGCAGTACGTCAGACCAGCATCAGATTTACATTAAGGTCCATCTGATTCATTTTTGTTTTCATTCAACAAGAATTAATTCGGTGCCTGCTCTGGACTTGGTAATGCACTGTGTGTGCAAAGCATGTATCTTCTACTATACATAACTAGCTTTTCCCTTTTCTCCCTTATTTTGCAATCAAAGTTAAGTATCTTAGGTTGGCTCTATCTACATATTTAAGTTAGAGAGAGAGAGAGAGAGAGAGAGAGACTAACTGGACATCTCATATCCCCCAACCACATTTTTCCTGAGTGAAAAACAACATATTGCCTCATTTGAACCAATGTATGTGGATAAAACTAGAATTGTCAACTCCTTCACAAAGGGGTGGATACCATAGCTTTCATGTGTGTGTGTGTGTGTGTGTGTGTGTGTGTGTGTGTGTGTGTGTTTGAGAATTTCTGGGAGCTTTTTGAGGAACTTTATCTGGTGAATAAATGAAGAAATGTCTGTCGTTTCCAGTATTCGTACAAGAGCTCAAAAGCACGCATTTTCTTGGTGCACCTGTTGGAGAACACATGCTCACTCTCCCTTGGATTGCGCCGTGCCATCATTTAGCTGCCCTCTCCTGGAACTCTGTCAGGGTAGGTTGTGAGGAGGGGTAAACTATTAACTTCCAGGGACAGGAAGCTTAAATTACAACGTCAACCCCGCACAGTGCAAAATTTGCCAGTTGACTTAGCTGAGAACAATTCCTTTGTCTGAGTCCAGCTGGGATATTGGGAGGAACCATGCTGGAAGGCTCACTCAGCCCTCTGGATCCTTTATAACCTTCTGCTTTGTGAGCCGCCGGCCCAGACCCTGAAGAAGCAGACCTCACTGAGGCCACCCCTCATCCTTCTCTTATCTTTCCCCAACATAGCTGGGTAACCACGGCAACAGGGAGCACCTGTGGGAGGAACAATGCCAGCTGGGTGTTTTATTCTGTCACTATGTTCCACTGGGTGGCAAAAAGCTTTACGATCAATACAGTAAGAGACATCAAGTCAATGCAAACTGAAGGCAGCTCAGGGGAAGAGAAGGTGATCTTGTGACTCAGGACAACCAGTGAATCTGTCCAGGATCACCCAGCTGAGAAAACAATCTGACTTTAAAGTCACTGATAAATCCTTTCCACTTAATATTTATTTAAGGAACAATGTTAATTAGCTGTGACTATCTCATGTAATTATCTTAAAACAGGATTGGTATTGAATGCTGATAAAGGCAATCTCAAGAGACAATAGTGGGTTTTGCTAGTTTCAAGTATATTATTTATTGATATGCTAAACACAGATGAATATGGTAAAATAAGAACTATTAACTACTGACACTGTCATCCATGCTCCAGATTGAAACTGGGAGTTAAATGATGTTCACAGAAACTTCCCAGGTATTCTAGATGCCTGACAGTTTCTTTTACGCTTGACTCCCACCAAGACTTGAGAACATTCTCATCAATTGCAGATAACTAGGGAGACTCAAAGAATCCATATCTCTGGGAACATTCAGTTTTTAAATATGACTTGATTTTTTTCATCTGGAAATCATGGTAGAATTAAGTTGCACAAAGATCTCAATGGGTTGTAATAATGGACTAAAACTAACAAGGTTCACGTTAGCAAGAAGGTCTGCATTCCAGAGGACTGATGAGATTCTAGGCTCTGTGAAACTAGAGACGGAGTGTTTCTACTTCATCTGGTGTTCATATCTCTAGCACCCAGCCCAGTGTTTCTGACAGAGTTAACACTGATAAACATTTGTTGCATAAATGAACTTGTCCAAGTTACACAGCCGGTGAGTAAGAAGTGGCAAGACTTCACAGTGGTTGATTCTGAAGCAAAGGGAATATTAACGTGGTGGAAGTGCCCAGAAAGACACATAAAGGAGGAAGACTTGGTTTAAAAAGGGGCTTTCAGTTCACTCCATGGAGTTTTACCATTAATTCATTGACCTACTCTGGATTGAAACCCATTAGTAGGTAATAAAACAAATTTTTTTGGTTCAGGACTGCCATTTCTAACAAGAAGGGAAGGGAAGGGAAGGAAGCATGAATGCATCTAAGGTAGAAAGGGTAAGTCTTTCTCTAAACTTTTATTTCCACCATATGAGTATAGATGGTGTGTATATACGTATCATATAAAGGTAACATATTGCAACATTAATGATAACCAAAAGACCTTGAGCAGTATTTCTCTAGAAGGGAACTTGGTGGTGGGTTAGGAAAGAGGGAACAGTTTAGACAAAGGGAGGGAGAATGGACTAGCCTGACAATGTGGGAATTATAAGTAATTTGGTCTGGCTACAGGACAGAGAGCCTGTGGAAAGGCAGTGAGGGCTGAGGCTAGAGGAACAGACAGGAGATAGCTACAAAGGGGATTCAGCTCAGCTAAGGAATCTGTACTTTATGCTGAAGGAATATTAATCAGAACAGGTAAGAGAAAGCTACTAAGGAGTGACCAGGAGAGTGGGAAGATACGGAAGAAACATTACAGAAGTCAAGGTAAGATTGACTTTCAAACAAAGGTTTGAGGCTGTGGTCAATAGTGTTAAAACTCCCCACCACAGCCAAACAGAAAAATAATAAACATGAAAGTCATATTTGGTAGTGAAGAGGTCAGTGATCTTTGATCCTTATTTGGGGGGGGGAAGGGCACAAAGATCTTACAATACGAAATACATTTCATACTGCAACCCATAAATCAAACAAAATTTTCCCGAAACAGTATTTATCGTTACCATGTGCAAGGCACCCTGTCACCTTTTCTTTTCTACTGTTTTTGATTTATTTTTAAAATTCTAGTTGAGATTCACTAAATTGATTTCCCACAGAAGTAATGGCTGGTGACCAAGAACTTGAAAACGACTGCATCAGATCACAATGAATGAGGAATATGGAAACCATGGCAGATTCTCCCGCAACCAAGGATAGTAATCTTTTCTGTTGTATCTATTTTTATATATCCTATGAGCTAGATTTGACTTTGCAAAGCCCAGATGTTAACACTTGTATATGATTGAAATAAGTTAAAGAATTCTGGTCAGTCTAGTCTCTACTTCAGTCTCCCAGATCCTTCCTAGAAATGTGTTTTAAAAATCATTCATACTGGTAGTTGTAAAATTGCTTTGTGAAACTTCCTGTTTTTAAAAGCACAGGAACAATACCCAATCACAAATATTTTGTGGGACTGTGGAGGTGCAGGGGAAGGGAAGGAGAGTAGAGGGTCTAGATTAAAAGCCTTCATTTTAGATAATGAAGACCGAAAACAATCCCCACATTCCAAAGAAGATCACGAAGGATTTTTCTCGATCTTAGAAAGGAATAGAGTTCAGAGAATACTCCCAAATTGATTCACCTCGGGTAAGTCAGAGCACATTTAATAAAAATTCTGTAATGCACGTGCATATTTTCTGTCTTAAAGGTTGAAATGTTTAAAATAAGAACTACATTTTAAAAATAATTACTTACCTCCCTATTAAGAATTTTTCAAAGGCAATTAGATCTTTTTTATACTATTGCTCACCCAGGTCATATTTAAAACCTTTTAGATGCTCCATGTGGAGAAAAAAATATCTTAAGCAAATGTCTATATTTCATTAATTTTATTTGAGATAAACTTTTGTAAAGAGTACTGGGTAGACATATTTTCTTAGTTTTTATTCCTGACAAAACATAATTATCATCATCTGACTATAGAGCTTGTTGGGTAAACTATTCTAATACCTTTGTACTATTTTCATTAAAACTTCATTCATTGTAAGATATGTTTGCTTTGTCATGAAGCATCCTGAAAGTTCTAGAGTTTTTAGAAAAGTAAGCTTTCAGTTTTGTCTGCAGGAAAGTTGTTTTCTAATGTCCTCAGAATTGAGTGATATCCTATAATCACTTCTTGAAATAAATGAGAAAGTCCTTTCCGTCAACGCATCCTGTCCAAAAGGTCTACTCTCCCCAGCTCAGCAATGGCATAGAGACTTTATTCCAGTCCTCCTGCCTTCCTCCCTCCTCCCAGAAAGACTTGGCTACTTGTAGGAGTCACTTCTGCCAGCTTCCTAAGCCCCCTTTTCCTTACCACATGGGAAAAGCTACTCATTGGATTGGTGGATAGCACGGATCTGGCAAACATCAGTCCACGTATGGGGGCTGAGTGGCGTTCATTTATCCACAGGCCATATGTGCTGGACATTCACTCGCTTTTTCCCATGCCTGCCCTGGACCAGTAGTAATAGGTGATTTTGGATATTTATTTCTGCGTTGCAGGCTAAAACTCTCCCTTGAGTGAACTCTTTCTTGAGGTCCACAGTTGAAGCAAGCCTTATGGCTACACATATGAAATAATATTTTCTAATCAGCATTATCAATAATAAAGCAAATTTTTAAAACCTTCATCTCTTTATCATTTACTTATGAATGATTTAGAAAGGAAGAAATTGTTATTACTTTTTATCTTCCCAGTGATGCCCTATCCCCATATATACATATATACTCAAACATACATATATACTCATACATACATATATACTCATACATACATTCCCCTTTCCCAAACCCTTAAAACATTGCTTTGCTCATACCTGTCACTGGTGGGTAAAAAATTTCTTCCACTGTAATTTGTTCTGTTAAGTAGAGTCCTAAACTAAAGAGACAACTTCTGAACTGAGCTCTTCCATTAATTGGTTACCTGGCTTTGCACAAGGTACTTCCCCTCTGTGGGCCTCCATTTTTTCATCTGTAATAAGAAGAGTGGGATCTGGTGACCTTGAGGATTTCTTCCACCTCTGACATCCTCTGAATCATTCCTTCAAGGTCAGGGTCTTGGGATCTGTAAAGATGGCAGCTCATGGGAACCCCTAGCAAATTAAACTGATACAGTTATGTGACAGGAATGGAAGAGAAGACTTCAGGTAGCGTGTACACTTAGCAAAGATCATTGGAACACAAAGTTATCCAAACAGGGCTGACTTGAAGGATTCACATTTAGGGCAGCAGACATGGACATTGCTGTGATGATTCAGGAGGGAGATATTTTGATAAAGACTGGATTTCATTGCATTTACAACATAAGTGAGCATTTAGGTTTTCAGATCCAGGCAAACTATCTTCTTTGAACAGATTAATTAATTACTTTAATCATCTACTTTTTAGATATTCATTTTCTGGGCATTTCCAGGTGGCAATCATGCTTCTAGGCCCTGAATTAAATCAGTGAACAAGGGAGAGTCTCTTCTGAGGAAAATGTATATTCTAGAGAGAGTAGAATACAACCCAAGGAGGAGAAAGAGCAGGACAGAGTCCGGGAGACAGAGAGTCTTTGTTGAATTTAATGAATATGGAAAGTGTGATGGGTAATTTATGCATCAACTTCACTGGGTCACAGGCTGCCCAGATACTTGGTCAAACATTATTCTGGGTGTTTCTGTGAGGGTGCCCTGGGGTGAGATCAAGGTTTAAACCTATGGACTGTGAGTAAAGCCCATTGCCTTCCACAATGTGGGTGGGCTGCATCTAATCAACTGAACACCTGAATAGAACAAAAGCCTGGCATCCTCTGAGCAAGAGCAAATTCTCCAGCAGACTGCCTTTATCTGCAATATCGGCTCTTTTGGGGTCTACAGCAGATAGCCTTTGGACTCGAATTGGAACATCAGTTTTCCTGGGTCTCCAGCCTGATGCTCCTCCCTCCATATTTCAGGCTTGTCAGCCTCCATAATTGGATGAGCCACTTCCATATACCAAATCTCTTTCTATATGTACACACATCCTATTGGTTCCATTTCACTGGAGAACCTGACACAGAGAGGGACAACAAAAATGAGGTGGAGAGGTAGGCAGGGGCTTTTTGGACATGCTTTGGAATTTGTGTTTTAAATGTAACGTGTAGGCATTGAAGGGATTTTAGCAGGGGAATGTTAACATCTGGTGTACACTAGGCTCATTCAGGCTGCTATGTGGAGGATGGATTGAGGGAGGCAAGCATGAAAGTGGGGAGCTACTGCAAACCTTCAGGCAGATGATAGTGTATTTAATGATTAAGCAGATTCATTGGAATTCATCAGAAGTGCTTGGATTCTGGAAATATTTAGGACTGAGTGCTGGCAGGACTTACTCTTGGGTTTTATATTTTCAAATTTGAAAAACAAAGAATATTTTCTTCTGTCACAAGAATACATAAACAGAGCAGATGAGGAAGTTGTGAGTCTGTCCCAGAAAGAAAGAGAGTCATTATGTAATATATTAAAGCAAAAGTAAAGTTTGTGCTTATTAATAACAAAGTAGATCTAAGGGTAATCAAAAAGCCCATGACTAGGGCTTCCCTGGTGGCGCAGTGGTTGAGAGTCCGCCTGCTGATGCAGGGGACACGGGTTCGTGCCCTGGTCCGGGAAGATCCCACATGCTGCGGAGCGGCTGGGCCCGTGAGCCATGGCCACTGAGCCTGCGCGTCCGGAGCCTGTGCTCCGCAATAGGAGAGGCCACAACAGTGAGAGGCCCGCGTACCGCAAAAAAAAAAAAAAAAAAGCCCATGACTAGTCCAAGTGCCTTTGATAACACCTGTGACCCAGTTTCCTCATCTGCAGAATGAGGATGATAATAGTACATACCACACAAAGCTGTCATAAGGATTAATACATGGACAGGGATTAGAAAAGCGCCAGGAATGCAGTGAGCATCATCTAAGTCTTAGTTGTTACTATAATTGCTATAATTATTATTATCATTGTCATCATCATTATCATTAGTATAATTGGTAAAAATCCAGGTAAAGTCCAACTAAGACAGAATCAAAACACAAATACTGTCTGAAAGTAAGCAAGAGCCACACTCTGGGTTAATTCTGAACACACAATAGAGGATTATGGGAACAGCACAGACATACTTGTACTGAACCCCATCATCCCATAAATAAACAAGGTCAGCCATCAGAGCCTCCCATACATACAAAGAACAAGGCAAGCAAGTTCTCATGTGGTCTGAAGAACCCTTAGCCCTTAGATATTCATTCTGATTTAAAAAATAAAATTACTTAAAATAATGATAGTAAAATCAATCAAGTATGCACGGTGTGCAGTGTACTAGCCATTTACATACATTCCCTCATTTAATGTAATTCAAGTGAGGACCCAACAGGATATATTTTTACCCCCGTATTGTATTAGAAATGAGGACAGCAGGCTTAGAAAAGTTGGGTATCTTACCCAAGATCTCATGCTAGTAAGTGAAAGGTTCACACTTTTGTTTATTTCAAAACCTGTGCTTTACATAGAGGGTTGACAAAAGAATAGAAATTACATAAAGAGAGAACAAGAAACCTCATTTCTTGGTTAACAGGAGGGAAAAAAGCCTTATCTGTCATGTTCCTTCAAATAAAGATGGAGAATATGAAATACAGCCCCTGACTCTGTGCTTCACTGGCCAGAGAAGCTGCCATAGACTTCAGCAAGAACACTCAGACATTTATTCTGCCTCATAGGTTCCATCACTGCCCTTCCTCCCTTCCTCTCCCTACTTCCCAAATAACAAGCACAAAGAAAAATAAACCATCAAGTCACACCTCCACCCCTCACACTCACATGTACACTCTTGGCCCATTTGGTGGGGTGGAGGTGTCACTTTGGGGAGTGGGGGCGTAGTCAGAAGGAAGGAGGGCAGGGAGACTTAATTAGTCTCCATAAATCACCCAACTCGCTGCTTTGTCTCTCCTCAGTGGATACTTCCTTCCACAAAGAGCTTTTACTTGACGTAACAAAAGTGGAGCATAACTATGACCCTGTGGGAGCTAGAAATAATTTTCCCCTTTGTGATCAAGGACTGTTTGGTTGAATCTGGAGCTAGAGGGCAAGATAAGTATCTTTCACCCCCTTCTGAGTGGCTGGCAAGAAGAACCGAACAATGGTGATTTTAAGAAGACACAACCACCTTTGATTTGTTCCTTGGTGTCTTTGGGCATGTAACTAGAAACATGGCAGTAGGACACGGTGATCATGCATCTTCACAGGCAGGTACATCGTGCACTCCCACTGGGGATCTGAGGGGCACCAGTTCAGTCTATACTTGCCTGGGCATGATATTTGGAAATATCATAAATCCTCTCACAGCCCTCAATTAATTGCTCAGCTATCAACTGAACCAGAGACAGACTGTTCTAGGGCTACCTCATCCCTGTTCCTCATCTCCCTTATACCCTGCTGCTCAAGGTGTGACCTGCAGACCAGAATCATGGGCACAACTTAAGAACTTGTGAGAAATGCAGAATTTTGGTCTCCACCCCAAACCTGCTGAATCAGAATCTTCATTTTGATAAGAACCCCAGGTAATTCATATATACACACATTAAGGTTTAAGAAGCATTACCTTGGATCATTAAGGGCTAAACTGGTGTCTTTTAGCGTGAGCAAAACTCCCAGCAATAGGGTGGTGAAAGACACAAAAATTCTCTGTCAACTGTAGTCTATAAGGGGCAGAGATAAACACCAACACCTATCCCTCCTCCGCCCAAGAATGTGGTGGACTAAATGATTGGTCTGTCAGTTATGAGTAATTTGCCCACTAACTATCAATAAAACAATATGCAGGTTAACAGAATAACAATCCTGTATAGACTGCTCCTATAAAGATGATTTGAACCATTGATACCAGAGATGCAAGTTACCCAACAGAATTGAAAATCATCACCTTTCCTCTTCCCCCAGGAAACCATCAGGTTGGTTTTATATGGTAGCATCAATGCCTCATTCCCCACTCTTACATGGTTTCTAAAACATTTATGCTTATTACTTAACAAAATGAGTACCACAGAATAGGAAACAGGGCAGGTTTCTATCGTTTTCCAGATGAGAGTATGTTTTATGATGGGGTATATAGAGCAAGGAAGGAAAAGGGGTTTCTAGGTATGGATGATGGAAAGAAGGGCAAAGTGCAGGGCAACGACCCTCTGCACAGGCATAGGTAGGATGGTATCAGTGCACGCAAGCATTTTGTGGTTTATAAAATACTTCTACATATTTTATCTCATCTTACTCATACAGAAGCCTTATGGCAGATGTCTTTATTGATCACACCATTTTACCAATGAATGAAATAGACTGGGAGAGGTGAATTGACTTGCCTAAGTTGACAAAGCTAGTAAGCACTGAAGTCGGTCCTCATAGCCAGGTAGATAAGCCAAGGGAGAGTATTTTATACTGTGCAGCAAAGAAGAGGAAGCGAGGGAAGGTGCAAAGGAGAATAGGAGAGAGAATAAAGGAAGAGAGGGAAAGAGAGAGGAAGGAAAAAAGGAAAGATAGAAGGAGAACTGTTCATTTTTTATTTCAATTTTCTGACATTTTGACTAGTCATTTAATCTCCCTTGCCTTCTGAAGTGATCTTTGGCAACTTGGTCCTACTTCCTGTCATTGTTACTTGACACAAAAACAATCTTAGGAACTCTAATTGCTAATTACACAGAAGAGGAAAATAAAGTTCCAAAGGCTTTGATAAATGTGCACACTTTACCTAAGCTTACGGCGCACACAAAGTCAAAGTGTTTTCCCAAATCTCACTTCCGCTACAGCTTGTAATTTTAGCCAGTGTAAGGCTGTTTATCCCAAAACTTTGGTTGCATTTTATCTTAAATTTTTGATTTTGAGGTTCACGACCTTATAGTGGTAATTCAGGATTTGACCTGAAGAGGGGGAAACGTGAGTATGTAAGGAAGTATTTAGGTGCCATGTTTGTTGTTGAGTTATGTTGTTATTGTTCTTACAGCTTCCATTGATTAGGAGCATTGAAATACTAAAACTCTAGAGTGTTAACACTGGAGAAGACCTAAGAGGTGCCCTATTTCAGCCACGACATTTCATAATGAGGAAATGGTGGCCAGGAGAGGGAGCCAGGGATTTGTCTAAGATTCCACAACTACTCAGTACTTGAGTCCGAATGTTCAGATTACACAATAAGAAAAATAATATGTTAACAAACTAAAGATTTCCTTTTATTGTTCGACTGTGAGCATAATCACTCTGGCTTCTCATTTTTAAACCCATCCAATTTTTTTGTTTTACTTACGTGGTCAAAATAAATTATTTTCACATCACCATGCTTTATTTCTCCCCTGCAAGGGTAGTAACAAGAGACCCTAATTGGCTTCTGCATCTTTTGCATCTTCTCAAATTGTATTTTAATTCTATAAAGGATGGGGAAAGACTTTTGTCTGAGACACTTGCACATTCTATTCTACCAGCTTTGAAAGAGGCTGGTGGTAATTTTGTGTCCTCGGCACCTGGCACAAAGGCTTGGCATTGTATTAGTTGCTAAAAGTAAATCATTTATTTAATCTTTGCAGCCTTATACATGGTAGAATGCCCATTTTACAGAGGAGAAAACAGATTCCCCAAGTTTCCCAAGTTTAAGTCACTTGCCCAAAGCAATACAGGATACCATGGAGCCCTGACTGAAACATGACCCTAGCTCATTTGAGATGCCATGGCTTTGCTCTGTGATGGGTAAAATACAAAAACTGCATCTTGATGAAGTGAATGAGGAGTAAAGAATCAGATGAATAAAAGAATATGTATTTTACCCCAAGGTCAGGATGTTGCACCAATCATTCTAGCAAAGCAGTCAAGGAAAAAATCTGTACAGGTTTGATATCTCAATTGTTTGCTAGAATCATCTGGAAGGTGAAGCTGCCAGAGGGACTCACCATGAGAGATATTGACAGGGACCCAGAAGAGGAGCATTGCTCTCCTAACTCCTGCTGCATCAAAGTACCTCCAAAGAATGCAGGGACTCCATCTCATGCTCCGGGCCACCGGGGCAAGTGGCCAGGTGCCAACTGCTATGAATCAGTTTTTTAATTTAACCTTCTCTCTTGGCCTCACGACTGGGATTGCTGCACAAACAAGGAAACAAGAGGAGCCCCTCTGTGATTATTATCACCGGAAGAAATTCTGAGGATGAAATAGAAAAGACAATAGCAACAGTGGGGGCAGGGGAAAGGCTTGTTTCAGGATTCCATGAAGGTCTTTATAAATAATTGAGAGTAAGAAACAGGCTAAACGGAAAATAAACATAGCATACAAAATTATCACTGTTACCGTACAAGGAAAATGTTTAAATACAGCCAGGATCCTTGGAACGTAACCAGAGGACTCCTGTTGTCTCCGAAGCGATGCACGATACATGAATCCTGTGACTCCAATGTGCCAATTAAACAGTTTGTCCCTGCCTCAACCTTAGTTTGGCAGACAGCTCTGTTGTAGATCTGCGTATTGGGATGGAGGAAAGTTGTTTCTCGCCTGTGCCCCCACCCCAGAGTTTACTCTTTGCTTAACACAAAATATAAATATGTCATTGTGTTGACTGGGAGTCAAATGAAAGATGCCAATTGGAACGAAAAATCCAAGTCCCAGATTAATTACTGTTTGAAATGTTCTAATTTACTGCCCACGTTTTGTGTATGAGAATAGGCACAGGGACCCATGGACCTTGCAGATGCAGAGCTACTTCAGGACTTAGGAGGGAGAAGTCTAGACATTCAATGGAGTTGTCTTTTTGTCAAGATAAGATTTCTAGAAACTGCCTTGCCTGAAAACTAGATGATGTCCATCAAGAGGTAAGATGCCACTGTGTTCTGAGTACAAAATTCAGTAGCCACTTAATGTCATTTAACCTTACAAAGGTCAAGAATCGTATTTAACCGTAAGAAACAGTTAAACCGTTTAGACCTGCCTTATAATTTAATTCAGCGTTCTAAAATCATTCTTTAGGTAGGTCGCCATCTGCTTGGGAAATAGATGAAATGGGACAATATAGGTGAGAAGCACCAGATAACACGACTTATATAGTCCTCTCTTTTTTTAAATAAACTTTTCATTTTTGGAAAATTATATCTTTGCAGAAAACTTGCAAAGATAGTACAGAGTTCCTGTATATCTTTCAGCCAGTTTATCATTCATGACCATGGTACATTTGTCAAAAGAAACAACACTGGTTTATGACTATTAACTAAACTCCAGATGTATTCGGATTTTCCACTAATGTCCTTTTTCTTTTCCAGGCTCCTCTCCAGGATATTCCTTTGCATTTAATGGTCTTGTCTCCTTAATCTCCTCTGAGCTGTGACAGTACTCATATTTCCATATCTATTCTTTGGAAGCTCGTCTCTAAATCCAGCTCAAAGTGAGGGGAGAAGGGGAAGTGACTAAGTTGTATCTCCTAGAGTAAAGAATATCTATGCATATTATTTTGAATTCTGTAAGGAAGATTCATCTTCTCTCACTCAGCTATTTATATATTCAATTATTTATTTATATCATTCTAGACTCATGTATATTTATTTTGTACTTTGGGTTATAATCCCATGCTATGTTATTTGTCTTCTTGCTCAAATTCCGGCTTTGGCCATTGGGAGCTCTTTCAGTTGGCTCTCATGTGACTTTGATTTGGCCCCATCCTTTAATTTTTTGAGTACTGCATTACTTTCTGGTACTACAAGGTACTCCAGGCTCGTCTTATATTTTCCCTGCCACAGTCCTAGAATCAGCCATTTCTCCATGAAACTATGGTTCCATTTATTAAAGAATAGAATTTTGAAACCAAGATCTGGGTGCTGTATGTGCTCATTGCTATTGGGATATTGTTGCTCTCAGATCTTTTCAGCTAACAGAACTACACATGTGTGTATACCAAGACACATAGGCACTCATAGCTCTAACCCTTCTTGTATCCATTCATTTGCATATATACTAATTTAAACATGAGTTCCTGCTGATGCCCCAGACCCTAACCCAGTAGCACATGGTTCCTTCTGACCCTCCCTTCTTGCTCAACTGTAACTTCCCTCTCAACAGTGAAAAGCCTGGCTCTTACCATCCATCATCCATTTATGTATGTGTGTTCAATCTCAGTACACACGTAAAGCATTTTTAGAATCGTTAACCCATATCACCATAAGAAACAAATTTACCAGAGAGGAACCAGTGCTATCGTCAGAGTTTCTGGTCAAAACACTGTTTTCTAGAGTTGAGTCAACAGCTGTACCTCCCACCCTCTTCTGTAAACTTACGTCATGCATTTGTAATCCAATGAGATTCCTATACCGTGGTCAACACCATTCTGGGTGTTGTTGATGGGCAAGTTTTTGTGTCGTTGTTGTCCCCTTTAGCTTGCACACATTAAAGTTCACGCTTTGTGATTTGCAGTCCTATTGCTTTGAGAGAACTGTTTTCTTTTCTTTTCTAACAGGTCCAAGCTTCTAAAAGGAGCCAGTTCAGTAGGGGTTGGTTTTGAGAAAAATCCTTCCGTATTGGAGGCCTGCCCCCATCACCCTTATTACCAAGGAGCACTTGTTATGACTCAACCTCCCATCCAGAAGGGCTGTGAAAATATAAATTCACGTGGGTATACCACCCAAGAGGATGGCGGGAGAGCAGTAGTTAAAAATACTAAACACAAGTTAGGAGCTGAAGTATTAGCCCAGAAGAACATGACATTATTATTAAATAAGGCCTATGTGTCAAGGTAAAGGTCACAGAGTGTAAAGACAGTCACTGGAGCAAATTTTCATGTTTTTGTCTATCAATGAACCCAGTACTCCGGGTTGTTCTCTGAGAACCGACTCCCAAAAAAACACCTCCAGGTGCTCTGTAGGCTGACCTCCAGGTGGGCCTATCCCTTCTGCATGATCACGCTCCGTGTCTCGTGCATTTTTCACTCATACTGTTCCATACTTCCCCGCCTTGGATGTGCTAAGCTCTCTGCCTGAAGGCCCCAAATCACCTCATCTTTCAAGTTCCCATTTCACCATCGCCTGTTCTGTGAATCTTCTCCTTCAGCTTTTCACGGTCAGTGAGTATTTACTGAAAGCTCATTTTGTGCCAGGCTCTATGGTACGTTCTCTTGGAGAACGCAAAGAGGTATGAGTCATGTTCCTGCCCTTGGGGCCCTGTAATCCAGAGTGGAGCACAAGACGTATCCAGGAAATCAAAGGTATGGGATTTGTCTAGAAGTAGAGAGGCCAGGACCACACATGAGCAATAGTTGGAATATCGACATGATAATCTAGGGGACTGACCTTGAGGAAAGGAGGCTTGCTGACAGTATTCAACACTTTGCTTATAGGGTAGGGGTAACCAGTGAGGTGAGTCCTGCATAACAGACTGAAAATGTTGGATATTTTCTGTAACCAGCGATAAGATCTCAAAGGTTGTTAAGCAGAAACATTAACAGTGAATTTCCCTCTCTTGGTAGAATAAATCAGGAAATATTATGTATTATATATGAATATGTTATTAACATCTTAATCTTTTCAAATCGAATACAAACTTCTTGAGGGAATGGTTTTGGATTTCTATGTTTTACAAACCCCCCCCCCCCAATACATATTGAATTATAGCCAAGTGGTGGCTTCCAAATTATTGAATTCTGAAATTCAGCAAAATGATAATAAGAAGAATAATTGCTGACATCTATTGAGCACTTGCATTGAATACCACATACTGTGTGCTGACGGTACTACCCTTAGACCTGGGCATCCCCATGGGGTAAAACGTCTATGCGGCAAGTGGACATGCCCTATCAGAGCCTGCACCAACCCCCAACCTCTGCACCACCACACTCATGCCTTCTTGCTCATCCTCTGGGTACCAGGACCCAGAAATGATCTGCCCAGATGGGCTAAACACACATCCTAGTCCAGCATGGGCTGCTTCCCTGGGTTCATTTTCCTGAGGCTGAGGGGCAGCCAAGGGGAAACTGTTTGCTGGTTGGTTGGGGGAGGGGGAGCAAAGGGGGCAACGAGCAGTGGGCCGGGGGGTGGAGGGCTTCATTCATATTCTTGCCTGGAGCCTCACTAGCATATTAGCAGCAGATCATGGGCTAAGTACTCAAATTATCTCAATTCTTAAAACAATCCTGTGAGGTGTCCACGTTATAATACCAAGGAGCAACAGGGCACAGAGAGGTTAGGTAGTTTGTCTAAGGGGACATGGCATATAAATAGTGGAAGATGGGATGCAAGTCCAGATCTCTTAGCTGTGGACTTGAGGTTTTAACCATTACACTACAGTGTACCGTCTCTTTCAGGGCCGCTATGTTGCATGACTATTCATGTGGTCGTCAAATGAGTATGGTACTGGAGCTGGAGACTGCACCTCCAGTGCGGCTGCACCAGAGAGCCATGGCTGTGAAAAGAACAACTGCTGATTCACAGCATTCAACCCATTTACTGTACTTAGCCTCATTTCTCACCTGCTACTCTGACCCTTTTCTCCTTTTGGATTGGTCCTCAGCCAGCAGCCCTGGGCTCCAGAATTTACAACATCTGTACGCCTCAGCTCTCTAACACATATGCGTGTACTTGAGAACCCATGTGTCTTTCAATCATGAAGTTTAAAATGGGTAAGCTCTTTCTTAGTAAATGGCAGGTATACCTCTCCAGGTGGGAGAGCATGACATTTCTGCCACATGCCACCGCCTCCCCCCAGCATCCCCGACAAAGGAGTATTTTAATAGAAGGTTAATGGAGGGCATCAGAACAAAAAGAAAACCCTGTCATCATTATTCCCTGTGTACTGTAATTGAGGTCAGCTCTCTCGGATTCTTCCTAGTATCCATCCTTAAAATGAATTATTTAGCCTATGAAAACAAAACTAGTTTATTTATGATGGCAGAGAAGCTATAAATGTGCTCCTGATCTGTGCATTGACTAATTAGATTAATTAAGCCGGCATGCATTTCAGAACAGGCAGGCAGGTGGCAAATAACATTTGAGATGATTTATATGATATATTCCATCAGGCTCACAGTTGATAAATAATATCACATTCATTCCATTAAGATATCGAAGTGGAAAAAGAAAGTGCATTCATGGCTCTGGGCTGTTATTGAAAGAACAACTGTTGAGTTGTTCGTTATTTACTCTGCTCAAAACAGTGAAGGAAAAAAAGAAAAGCCAAATCTCAAACTCAAGTTTGTCTCCTTGGTCCCTTTCATTATGCAGAGGTAATTCTTTGCCATGGCAGTGGAACTGAATTTTAGAAATAGAGATGAGATTTGAATGTCAATTAAGCCATTGCTGCTTGCTACCAAATTTTGCTAGAAGCTCCCATACCATGGTTCTGTACTAATCAGCCTGCTTTCAGTGTATACTCTTGGCTAATGAGTGTGAAATAGGCTGAATACAAGACCTCTCCTTCTGCAGTCTTCAAACTTCAACGTGCCTAAGAATCACTAGGAATGTTTGTACCAGTGCAGACTCTTGGGTCCTACTCCTGGTAGGTCTGGATGGAAGTAGTAATCTGTATTTTTTTAATCAACGCCTTGGATATGGATGTTACCCCATTCTAATAAGTTCATGCCCAAGAGCTTCCTGGGACTTGACCTGTGGTCTTTCAGGATTCTCAAGTTCATTGAATGTATTAGACTCACTTCTTCTCTTAGAGTTGTGCAGTGTTTCTCAGTATTTGGTCAAAGGACCATATGCATTACAATTTCCTAGAGGGACACTGTGATAATTCAGATTCCTGGGCTTCACTCAAAACCTACTGAATCTGAATTTATAAGGGTTTTACAGGAGAATCTGCATTTTAGCAAACTACCCAGCTGATTCTGATGCATACTAAAATTTCAGAACTACTGCCTTGGAGCAATGCTTGATGTAGGTGTAACAAAAAATGGCAAAGTCTCCTCCCTATAGTCATAGATTTGCTTAAAAGATGAAGATGTATGTCTTCCCTGTCCAGGTCAGTAACCTCTCTAAGAATGGTCTTAGACCTGAACAGAAGGTAGTGCTGGAGTTGTCTGCTCTCCAGGGTTACCTTTTGGCTTTCTAACCCTTTTTGGTTTATGCCCTGAGGAGCTCTGCAGAATTGCTACCATCTTGATGAGGACTATTCTGGAGTTGCCTCTAGGTCACTGGGAATGCGGTAGTTAAATGGGAGGTCCCCAGAGCTACTGATGCTGGGATATAAGGGTGTATCATGCACGTGTCATGGCAATGACTAATAGCAAAAATTGACATGTGAGACAGACCCCAATCAAAAACTGACATCCTCCCCAGCCCAGGAAGAGACAATAAGCCTTCCTATTACAGCGGAATGGCAGGCCAAGTGTCAGAAGAGAAGTCATCAGAATAGAACAGTGTAGCAACCAACTAACCCAAGAAAGAGGCAACCCACTTTTTTGCAAGCATATCAGCCAAAGCAAACCAAAGGCATATAATAATGTCTTCATTTAAGCTTTGAACAACTAGGTAAACAGAGAGAGAATAATCTGAAAAGTGTAACAGATTTCTAATTATAAGATATTACCATCCAAGACCGCATCAGACAGGGATGAGACAGGTAAACATGAGAACTTTGGAACCTGGGAGGAGAGGACTTTGTTCAAGACCATAGCACACTGGCTAAAATAATCATCCATTCTACCATGAGAAGGACATAGAAATTGATTTCAGAGCTTCTTTTATAGCCTTCATAATTCTTTTTTATTTAAACATCTTTATTGGAGTATAATTGCTTTACAATGGTGTGTTAGTTTCTGCTTTATAACAAAGTGAGTCAGCTATATGGATACATATATCCCCATATACCCTCACTCTTGAGTCTCCCTCCCAATCTCCCTATCCCACCCCTCTAGGTGGTCACAAAGCACTGAGCTGATCTCCCCGTGCTATGCACTGCTTCACATTAGCTATCTATTTTACATTTGGTAGTGTATGTATGTCCATGCCACTCTCTCACTTAGTCCCAGCTTACCCTTCTCCCTCCCCGTATCCTCAAGTCCATTCTCTACAGCTGCGTCTTTATTCCTGTCCTGTCCCAAGACTTGTAAGAACAATTTTTTATTTTTTAGATTCCATATATATGTGTTAGCATAAGGTATTTGTATTTCTATTTCTGACTTACTTCACTCTGTATGACAGAATCTAGGTCTATCCACCTCACTACAAATAACTCAATTTCGTTTCTTCTTATGGCTGAGTAATATTCCATTGTATATATATGCCACATCTTCTTTATCCATTCATCTGTTGATGGACAATTAGGTTGCTTCCATGGGCTGCCTATTGTAAATAGTGCTGCAATGAACGCTGTGGTACATGACTCTTTTTGAATTATGGTTTTCTCAGGATATATGCCCAATAGTAGGACTGCTGGGTCATAAGGTAGTTCTATTTTTAGTTTTTTAGGAACCTGCATACTGCTCTCCACAGTGACTGTATCAATTTACATTCACACCAGCAGTGCAAGAGGGTTCCCTTTTCTCCACACCCTCTCCAGCACTTGTTGTTTGTAGAGTTTTTGATGATGGCCATTCTGACTGATGTGAGGTGATACCTCATTGTAGTTTTGATTTGCATTTCTCTAATGATTAGTGACGTTGAGCATCCTTTCATGTGTTTGTTGGCAATCTGTATATCTTCTTTGGAGAAATGTCTATTTAGGTCTTTGCCTATTTTTGGATTGGGTTGTTTGTTTGTTTGATATTGAGCTGCATGAGCTGCTTGTATATTTTGGAGATTAATCCTTTGTCAGTTCCTTTGTTTGCAAATATTTTCTCCCATTCGGAGGGTTGTCTTTTCATCTTGTTTATGGTTTCCTTTGCTGTGCAAAAGCTTTTAAATTTCATTAGGTCCAATTTATTTATTCTTGTTTTTTTTTCCATTTCTCTAGGAGGTGGGTCAAAAAGGATCTTGCTGTGATTTATGTCATAGAGTGTTCTGCCTATGTTTTCCTCTAAGAGTTTCACAGTGTCTGGCCTTACATTAGGTCTTTAATCCATTTTGAGTTTATTTTTGTGTATGGTGTTAGGGAGTGTTCTAATTTCATTATTTTACATGTAGTTGTCTGGTTTTCTCAGCACCACTTATTGAAGAGACTGTCTTTTCTCCATTGTATATCCTTGTCTCTTTTGTCATAGATTAGTTGTCCATAGGTGCATGGGTTCATCTCTGGGCTTTCTATACTGTTCCATTGATCTACATTTCTGTTTTCGTGCCAGTACAATACTGTCTTGATTCCTGTAGCTTTGTAGTATAGTCTGAAGTCAGGGAACCTGATTCCTCCAGCTCAGTTTTTCTTTCTCAATATTGCTTTGGCTATTCAGGGTCTTTTTTGTTTCCATACAAATTGGGAAATGTTCTGTTCTAGTTTTGTGAAAAATGCCATTAGTAGTTTGATAGGAATTGCATTGAATCTGTAGATTGCTTTGGGTAGTAGAGTCACTTTCACAATGTTGATTCTTCCAGTCCAAGAACATGGTATATCTCTCCATCTATTTGTATCATCTTTAATTTCTTTCATCAGTGTCTTATAATTTTCTGCATACAGGTCTTTTGTCTCCTCAGGTAGTTTTATTCCTAGGTATTTTATTCTTTTTGTTGCAGTGGTAAATGGGAGTGTTTTCTTAATTTCACTTTCAGGTTTTTTATCATTAGTGTATAGGAATGCAAGAGATTTCTGTGCATTAACTTTGTATCCTGCTACTTTACCGGATTCATTGATTAGCTCTAGTGGTTTTCTGGTAGCATCTTTAGGATTCTCTATGTATAGTATCATGTCATCTGCAAACAGTGACAGGTTTACTTCTTCTTTTCTGATTTGGATTCATTTCTTTTTCTTCTCTGATTGCTGTGGCTAAAACTTCCAAAACTACGTTCAATAATAGTGGTGAGGGTGGGCAACCTTGTCTTGAGCCTGATCTTAGAAGAAATGGTTTCAGTTTTTCAACATTGAGAACGATGTTGGCTGTGGGTTTGTCATATATGGCCTTTATTATGTTGAGGTACGTTTCCTCTATGCCTACTTTCTGGAGAACTTTTAGCATAGATCCGTGTTGAATTTTGTTGAAAGCTTTTTCTGCATATATTCAATTTATCATATGGTTTTTATCCTTCAATTTGTTAATATGGTATATCCCATTGATTGATTTGCATATATTGAAAAATCCTTGCATTCCTGGGATAAACCTCACTTGATCATGGTGTATGATCCTTATTTTTTTTAACATTTTTATTGGAGTATAATCGCTTTACAATGGTGTGTTTATTTCTGCATGATCCTTTTAATGTGCTGTTGGATTCTGTTTGCTAGTATTTTGTTGAAGATTTTTGCATCTATATTCATCAGCGATATTAGCCTGTTGTTTTCTTTCTTTGTGACATCTTTGTCTGGTTTTGGTATCAGGGTGATGGTGGCCTCATAGAATGAGTTTGGGAGTGGTCTTCCCTCTGCTGTATTTTGGAAGAGTTTGAGAAGGATGGGTGTTAGCTCTTCTCTAAATGTTTGGTAGAATTCACCTGTGAAGCCATCTGGTCCTGGGCTTTTGTTTGTTGGAAGATTTTTAATCACATTTTCAATTTCAGTGCTTATGATTCGTCTGTTTATATTTTCTATTTCTTCCTGGTTCAGTATCAGAAAGTTGTGCTTCTCTAAGAATTTTTCCATTTCTTCCAGGTTGTCCATTTTATTGGCATAGAGTTGCTTGTAGTAATCTCACATGACCTTTTGTATATCTGCAGTGTCAGTTGTTACTTCTCCTTTTTCTTTTCTAATTCTATTGATTGAAGTCTTCTCCCTTTTTTTCTTGATGAGTCTGGCTAATGATTTACCAATTTTGTTTATCTTCTCAAAGAACCAGCTTTTAGTTGTATTGATCTTTGCTATCATTTCCTTCATTTATTTTTCATTTATTTCTGATCTGATCCTTATGATTCCTTTCCTTCTGCTAACTTTGGGTTTTTTTGTTCTTCTTTCTCTAATTGCTTTAGGTGTAATGTTAGGTCGTTTATTTGAGATTTTTCTTGTTTCTTGAGGTAGGATTATATTGCTATAAACTTCTCTCTTAGAACTGCTATTGCTGCAGCCCATAGGTTTTGGGTGGTCGTGTTTTCATTTTCATTTGTTTCTAGGTATTTTTTGATTTCCTCTTCAATTTCTTCGGTGATCTCTTTGTTATTTAGTAGTGTATTGTTTAGCTTCCGTGTGTTTGTATTTTTACAGTGTTTTTCCTGTAATTGATATCTAGTCTTACAGTGTTGTGGTTGGAAAAGGTACTTGATACAATTTCAATTTTCTTAAATTTACCAAGGCTTGATTTGTGACCCAAGATATGATCTATCCTGGAGAATGTTCCATGAGCACTTGAGAAGAAAGTATATTCTGTTGTTTTTGTTTGGAATGTCCTGTAAAAATCAGTTAAGTCCATCTTGTTTAATGTGTCATTTAAAGCTTGTGATTCCTTATTTATTTTCATTTTGGATGACATGTCCATTGGTGAAAATGGGATGTTAAAGTCCCCTACTATTATTGTGTTACTGTCGACTTCCCCTTTTATGGCTGTTAGCATTTGCCTTATGTATTGAGATGCTCTCATGTTGGGTGCATAAATATTTTCAATTGTTATATCTTCTTCTTGGATTGATCCCTTGATCATTATGTAGTGTCCTTCTTTGTCTCTTCTAATAGTCTTTATTTTAAAGTTTATTTTTTCTGACATAAGAATTGCTACTCCTGCTTTCTTTTGATTTCCATTTGCATGGAATATCTTTTTCCATCCCCTCACTTTCAGTCTGTATGTGTCCCTAGGTGTGAAGTGGGTCTCTTGTAGACAGCATATATACGGGCCTTGTTTTTGTATCTATTCAGCCAGTCTATGTCTTTTGGTT
Source organism: Aethalodelphis obliquidens (assembly GCF_003676395.1). Lineage (NCBI taxonomy): Eukaryota > Metazoa > Chordata > Mammalia > Artiodactyla > Delphinidae > Aethalodelphis > Aethalodelphis obliquidens. The sequence goes on along the minus strand of NW_020837946.1, from coordinate 16,047,735 downwards.
GGAGCATTTAATCCATTTACACTTAAATATATACATATCTATATGTAAGTTCCTATTACCATTTTCTTAACTGTTTTTTGTTTGTTATTGTAGGTCTTTTCCTTCTCTTGTATTTCCTGCCTAGAGAAGTTCCTTTAGCATTTGTTGTAAAGCTGGTTTGGTGGTGCTGAATTCTCTTAGCTTTTGTTTGTCTGTAAAGGTTTTAATTTCTCTGTCGAATCTGAATGAGATCCTTGCTGGGTAGAGTAATCTTGGTTGTAGGTTTTTCCCTTTCATCACTTTAAATATGTCCTGCCACTCCCTTCTAGCTTGCAGAGTTTCTGCTGAAAGATCAGCTGTTAACCTTATGTGTAATCCCTTGTATATTATTTGTTGCTTTTCCCTTGCTGCTTCTTTGTATTTCATTTTTGATAGTTTGATTAATATGAGTCTTGGCGTGTTTCTCCTTGGAGTTATCCTGTATGGGACTCTCTGCACTTCCTGGACTTGATTGACTATTTCCTTTCCCATATCAGGGAAGTTTTCAACTATAATCTCTTCAAATCTTTTCTCAGTCCCTTTCTTTCACTCTTCTTCTTCTGGGACCCCTATAATTCGAATGTTGGTGCATTTAATGTTGTCCCAGAGGTCTCTGAGACTGTCCTCAATTCTTTTCATTCTTTTTTCTTTGTTCTGCTCTGTGGTAGTTATTTCCCCTATTTTATCTTCCAGGTCACTTATCCATTCTTCTGCCTCAGTTATTGTCCTATTTGTTCCTTCTAGAGAATTATTAATTTCATTTATTGTGTTGCTTATCATTGTTTGTTTGGTCTTTATTTCTTCTAGGTCCTTGTTAAACGTTTCTTGTATTTTCTCCATTCTATTTCCAAGATTTTGGGTCATCTTTACTATCATTACTCTGAATTCTTTTTCAGGTAGACTGCCTATTTCCTCTTCATTTATTTGGTCTGGTGGGTTTTTACTTTGCTCCTTCATCTGCTGTGTGTTTCTCTGTCTTCTCATTTTGCTTAACTTATTGTGTTTGGGGTTTCCTTTTCGGAGTCTACAGGTTCATAGTTCCTGTTGGTTTTGGTGTCTGCCCCCAGTGGGTAAGGTTGGTTTAGTGGGTTGTGTAGGCTTTCTGGTGGAGGGGACTGGTGTCTGTGTTCTGGTGGATGAGGCTGGATCTTGTCTTTCTGGTGGGCAGGACCACGTCTGGTGTTGTGTTTTGGGATTTCTGTGAACTTATTATGATTTTAGGCAGCCTCTCTGTTAACAGGTAGGATTGTGTTCCTGTCTTGCTAGTTGTTTGGCATGGGGTTTCCAGCACTGGAGCTTGCTGGTCATTGAGTAGAGTTGGGTCTTAGCATTGAGATGGAGATCTCTGGGAGAGGTCTCACTGATTGATACTACATGGAGCTGGGAAGTCTCTGGTGGTCCAATGTCCTGAACTCAGCTCTCCCACCTCAGAGGCTCAGGCCTGACACCAGGCTGGAGCACCAAGACCCTGTCAGCCACATGGCTCTGCTCCCCTCGGCTTGTAACAGCTCTTCTTTACTGCAGCTGGCTTTGTAAGAAACCAAAAATACTCATATCTTTATCCATAAGGGATACCCCAAATAAAGGCAGAGAAAGAGGAAGGCCCCTATCAACCCTCCAGTAAGCAGAGGTGATGATTCTTTGAGTAACCACCCCCAATCCTCCTCCTTTCCAAGCCAGTGAACAGGATTCGGGCAGAAGTCCGGCTACCAAATGCCCACCTCCTTCATAATTCTTACCGTAAGTTCTTTTACTCATTGCTATATATTGTTTTCTCCTTCCATTATGTAGATTCAGGTCAATAAATCCTTTATTATCTTGGTTCCCAAAGCAAAGACCTTCCAGGTGTCAATGTATATAGGGAGCTTAGTTGGGTAAATCCTCCTTGATGGCTACAGAGAAGATTCCAGTTCCCAGAGTGGACATAGCCTTGTAAGCAACATTCCTCTGGAACATCTTTCTGAATGAGTGAGCTACATCTTTGCATAGTGAAGGGATGATATCATTCAACCCTGTAGAAATACATCCTAGCACATTTAAAATGCCTAACCTCAAAAAGCATTTTTGTTGGTCTTTCTTAAGCTATAATTTCAAGATTATATGCAGGTAAGCAGTTTTCCTTTATAGCAAAGTTTCTGTTGGGAATCAGTTCTTGAGTTGTCTGCTCTTCTGTATCTCCTCATAACGGTGGCTTGCTTTACCTTAGACCTGTCTGACAGCAGAGAGAGGCAAATGGAATCAGTAACAAGACCAGTCAGGCTGTTTTAGGTTTTTGTTTCTGTCAAGGGCACATTATTTTGTCATATCCTCTCAACTGCTAATCTCAAATAGGCTCCTATCTCCTTATGACTCTATGTATGCTTTAAGTTTTATTTTATGTGCTGCCTGTTTCTAAGATGACTGTTAAGTGTCTGATAATAGAAAACATACAAATGTTAGGTTATCTAAAATTAAATAGAAAATGTCAACTATACCTATAATCCAAAGGGCATTCATTCTTACTCTGATTGAATATTAAATTTAACTATAAGCTTCCTTGAAGCCAAAGCAAACATGGATGTAAGATGTGTTACATAATTCTTATTATTTATAGAAAATATCTAGCAATTATATAAGGTACTAAACTATTTTTAATCAACTTTATTGAGGTTTTATTTATATACAGTAAATTTACCTATTTAAATATACTCTTAAAAATGTATGTAACTATGTATGTAATCATTACCACAGTGCACAGAAGCTCCATCATCTCAAATTGTTCCCTCTGCCCTTTCGCCAGCAATCTCCTCCCCTAATCCTTGACCCTGGAAACTATTCTTCTTTTTGTCACTATAGTTTTGCATTTTCTATAATTTCATATAAATGGATTCACACAGTATATGGTCTTTTATGTCTGGTGTCTTTCACTTAATATAATGCTTCTGAGCCTTATAGAGGGGCAAATCACATTGTTTTATCATTAGTTGAAGTATATTTTTTCCAATTTTTGGTTATAACCAATAAAGCCACTATGAATTTTCATGTACAAATAACGGTGTGGACATATGCTTTCATTTTTCTTGGGTAAATATATAGGAGTTGCTCCACACCCTTGATATGCTTGGCATTGTCAGGCTTTTTAGCTATTCTAGTGGGTGTGTATTGGTATCTCTGTGGTTTTCATTTGCATTTCCTTAATGACCAATGATATTGAATGTCTTTTCGTATGCTTATTTGCCATTCATACATCTTTGATAAAGTTTCTGCTTAAATTTCTGCACGCTTTTTATCAAGTTGTCTGCCTTCTTATTTTAAAGTTGTGAAAATTCTATGTATTCTATAATTTACATATATTCTGGATTCAGTTCTTTATCAGATATGTGTTTTGCAAACATTTCCTCCCAGTCAATGGCTTGCCTTTTCATTTCCTTTACAGTGTCTTTTGAAGAATAAATGCTTTAAATTTGATAAAGTTCAACTTACAAATTTTATTTTTAGTTCACACTTCTTGTATTCTAAGAAATGTTGCCTAGTCCAAGACACAAAGATTTTCCCCTACATATTTTCTAGAAATTTTATGCTTTTTGTTTTTACATTTAGGTCTATGATCCATTTCATGTAATTTTTTGTATATGGTGTGAGATGGGGGTCAAGGTTTACATTATGATTATTATTATTATTATTGCAATGTTCATCATTAGTTGAAAAGACTACTCTTTGCTCATTGAATTATTTTGACATCTGAAAATCAATTGACCATTTCTTGACTCTATTCTGCTCTTTTGATGTATAAGCCTGTATTTATGCCAATGTCTTAATTACTATAGTTTCATACCAATGAATTCAGATAGTGTGAGTCCTCTGACTTTGTTTCTCAACATTATTTTGGTTATTTTAGGTCCTTTTTATTTTTATTTCCATATGAATTTTAGAATCAGCTTGTCAATTGTAAAATAAGCTCATAAAAAACACTTTTCTTATGGAAAGAAATTTTCAAACAGCTCATATATTATTGAAATAACACCTTAACCAGATCTTTTCATTACTGCAGTCCACTCCAGTCTACCTACCAGATTAACCTTCTAAAAATGTCCCTTTTATCATGATGCTGAGTACAGGTAATTTCCTGGTAAGAAACTGTGTCATATAATAGAAAGAGAGAGAGAGCTTTGGAGCCATGTGGGACTGGATTCAAATGTGTTACCTTGTTCTCTCTACATCTTGGTTTCCTCACCATACTTACCTTATTATTGCAAGGATTAAATGAAATAATCGCTGTGGGGCACCTTGCACAGGATTGGCTAAGTGGTCAACATGTGTTAATTTTCTGTTTTCTTATTCAGCAATGTCAGTGAACATAAAAATTCTTGAAAGGCAAAAGATACGGAAACATAGAGAACAGGTCACACAGAACAGGAGATGACACTGACATGCCCCGGCATTGATGTTGAATTCCTGGTCCCCAGGAGGCCATAGAGCTACTAGTAATGATGCCACTGCATGGAGTGAGGATTCCACCTGGCCCTAGCTCAGCTTAGCCATTCTCACAGGCATATTTATACACTCTTGTCCGCTCTCTACCATCATCTAGCTGTTCTGGAAACTGACCATACTTCTACCTGCCTCTCAGTTGCAAGTCAAGGATATAAAACAACCTCAGCCTATTTTTAAGCAGTTGCTTTCTGTGAGCCTGGTTGAATTAAGTCAAACTCTCAGGTGTAGCATCCATCAGCAGACACAGGATTTAGACCTGCCTGAGGTTCATTCCTATTTGGCCTAGTATCAATTTTCCCTTGGTCCCACTTTACTTTTTGAATTCTATTCTGCTACCATCCTCCATAGAGCCTCTACTTCAGGTAGGATGTCTGCCATATCACACACTACCTATGCCTTTGGTCTCCTTGCTCCCTTGACTTTGACCTGCCTTTTCCTGCCTCAAAGGCCAACCTCAAAACCAGCCTCTTCCATTAAACTTTTTAATGCAGTCCACAGTGGTATTTTCTCCCCTGTTTTTTTAATACAATCTCATGTATCAAAAGAATGCAGTCTGGTCTGAAAGTCTGTTTTCAGATTTAGGCATAATTCAGATGGTATGGTATAGAAATGAGATGTCAGAAAATGAGTAACGTTATCAATAGATTCTAACTAAAATAAGAACAAATGGTCCAGCAAACCATAAATATTCCTAAGTGTCTCAAGGAAAGAAAGAAATTGGGTAGAATAGAGACCACATTTAGGTTCGGGGATCAGGATTAGAAACAACGGTCCCAACTGAGGATGCATGGACCCCCAGTTAAGAAAACAGATCCAAAGGGCAGACAGATATCCAACCAGAGACCTAAGGACATGGGGTTACTTACAGAGCACTCAAAGGCAGATGCAGGAGTTTGGAATTGGTATTTCCATGCCAGGTTGCCCAGGTACCCATTCTAGTGTCCTCTGGTGGCCACTTCCCATCTCAGCATGGTTCTACCACAATGGGTAGAAGAAGCAATCTCCAGCCAAAGCAATCTCCAGCCGATAGAGGACTTCTAACAGGCCAACAGAACTTTGTCAGTCAAAGCAGAGTTGACACCTCATGTGGCGGGTGTATTCCATGAAGGTTATTCTCATTTCCTTGTACATTTCTTATATCCTTGTGGTTAGGAGAGAGCTTCAGGACCCTGGACTGTCCATACCGGATATCTGAGGGCATTTCTGAGTCTGCACATGGCGGGGAAAAGATATGAAAGAGGGGCCCAGAATAATGAAGGTAAATATAATCTAATCTGTATTTGTTTTAGTCTGATGGCTAGATGTGGGATGCATCCGTGAAATCACTTAAAAATAGTGTTTCTATTTCTCTTGAAGGGTAGAGTTGAATTCAACTTTGAGGACAATTTGCTCCTCTGTTTTAGGAAAACCATCTTAATGAGTCCTTTTTTTTTTTGAATTTTATTTTATTTTATTTTTTATACAGCAGGTTCTTATTAGTCATCTATTTTATACGTATTAGGGTATGTACGGCAATCCCAATCTGCCAGTTCATCCCACCACCACCACCCCCACTTTAATGCGTCCTTTTGATTATTTCAAGCTAAGGCTTGAAAAGGACTCCACTGACTCTCTCAAAATGGAGGCAAGTGCAGGAGCCAAGGAAAAAATGATCCCATAATTGTACCTATAAAAAAGTCCTGGTCTGTGGATTCTAGCCACACAGTAGCCAGTTCAACCTACATTTCCCCCCATATTATTCCCTTCTATTTTCTCTCAATTTTAGATTATCCTTACTATCTGAATGAAAGGGAACAGTACTAAAATTAAGGAAATCTGAATAAACTATGGATGTGAGCTAATAATAATGGTCTATAGTGATTCATTCAATATACAAACATACCATACAATCTTAGCAATTTTTCTGTAAATTTAAAACTGCTCTAAAAACAGAGTTTTTTTGTTTTTTTTGAAAAGGGAACAGTGCTTTCTGAACGCTGGACATTATCTGAGATACCTGGGTTACACAAACGTTCCTGATTTCTCAATTTTCCTTAGCTCCAGTTATGTTTACCTTCACATGTTTGTAGACAAACAGAAACAGTGGGATGAAGAATTACCATTGTGTACTGCCCTGCAGGGATGCCATGGTGAGAAGAATGTGGTGGAGCAGCATGGTACATGCCAGACGGTGGCACATAATTTATGACAATTTCCTTGTTTATATTTAAAACGACCTACCTGTCTATAAAAGAGCCAAAAATTATGTCATTTCTCTCCATTAGCTTATTAATTCTTTGAAGGTATAAGCCATGCCTTCTCATTCTTTTTTGCAGCACAAAGTACCTTGTACTCAATAAATAGCTGTGGTTCGAATGAATGCCATAAATAAAGGCACTGATGAACATAGGGCAGTCTATGCATCAAATAAAAGAAAATATATAAGAGTCAATTTAGATTCTCATCAATTAAACATAACAAATGCTTGTTACAACCCCTTAAAAGATTAACCACTGTTAAAATTACTAAGGCAATTAAGTCTACATCATGAATTCATCATATTGAAAGAGCTTCTCTACCCAGAAGAAAATAAAAGGTTTTCAGTTCAACAAGCAAAAAAACCATATTTTGAAAGATTACTTTTCATCTTTTTGACATCCCTGTCACTCAAAGCCAGAAAACTTGATTTAGGGGTTTCAAACTCTGTCACTTAGAACAAATTTCAAGCTGTGATGTCTATGCAAAATTTCACTGGTAATGTTTTCCTGGCCAAGTTATCGCAGCCTTCAGAATAGAATTTGCAGCAGAGACTCTGGCAGGTTCTAAATGTAGAAGATTGAATATTGATGTAATGTCAAAAGCATTCCATAATTAAAGGTGTTTCTTTATAGCATATTCCTCCATCTATTCATTAATTCAACAAATATTTATTGGGCACCACCTATATGTCAGACACTGCATTAGCAAGGCTTTTCTGTTTCCTGAATCAGATGGTAGCACCTGAATGAATGAATGAATGAATGAGCAAATGAATGAATAAGAAGATACCTCCTAAAGCCCCATTACTGCACTGCTCCAGGTGGTTTATGAGGGTGGTTTATGTCAAGGGAAAAACTGAAAAGTGCCAAAAAACTTACTGACTTAGAAAAGCTTCTTTTCCCTTCACATTCTCCACTCCTTCCAGATTTCAACCCAGAACGGGAGCCAAGCTATCTTCACCTGAGCTCTTGCCTTGTTCTCCCGTCTTTCAGTCTCCTCCTCTAAACACAAAGAGGGCTTTCCTTCCCATCTGTCAGGAACTGCTCTATGTCATATCCATCTTTTTTGGCACATGAGACAGAGCGGTTTGTATTTTTTATTGTTGTTGTTGCTGTTTGTTTGCTAGTTTAAACTTATGTAGAATGTACAGAACTAAACAAAATAGTATAATGAACCCTCATGTATCCCTCACACATTCCCCCCAAACCATTAACCCAGGGCCAATGCCATCTACACCTTCATCCACTACCCCATACTTATATTATTTTGCAGCAAATCTCCAGAGTCATATATGTTCAGTTATACCCTGGACTTAATAACAGAACAATTAGATGGAAAAACCTCACATTTCGGGAGGAGAAAGGAAAGTGCAAAGTAGTTCAAATAAAAATTATTTACTTACAGTAGGATAACCTGAAAAGTGAAAGGATTAACAAAATCACCAGCTGTGAGAGGGAAATGGGTGAATACAGCCCTAGGAATGGCAAGGTCTGAACTTTTTGGGTTGCTTTTGATCTCTTTCCACCTCTTGTTCCTGCATTTCTCTCTTATTGACTCCCTGCATGTGGAGGGGCCATGACTGTAGGAGCCATCTCTGAACTTAATTCAGCCATCTCTGAATCCTAATAAGCCCATGATTCCTGTAGGAAAGACAGAGCCATCCCTGCCAACGTCAGTCTTAAAAAGTCCTGGGGAGTATTCTCATTGGTCCAGCTTGAGTTATGTGCTCTTCCCTTGACCAGTCACTGAGTTCAGAGGAATGGAGTACTCTGATGCGGCTTTGGCCGCACCCACTCCTCCTTCACTGGGATTAACTGGGTGGGGTACAGAAGAAAGGAAGGGGGCACAAAGACTGTATCATAAGAAGGAAAGGGACCTGCCATTTTTTGAGTTTCTAATATATGATAGGAAATTTTTATAAACTAAGAGTTCCTAAAAGGTAAATATGATTATTTGCATTTTTGAATGAAAGAAGGAAAATTCAGAAATTAGGCCGTTTGCCCGACCTTTGGCTCTTTTGGTATATCCTTGTTTCTATCCTTATTTGTGCTGTTCCTGAGTTGTGTGTTTTAAAGTATGTGATGCACTTATATATACTACCAAATGTAAAATAGATAGCTAGTGGGAAGCAGCCGCATAGCACAGGGAGATCAGCTCGGTGCTTTGTGACCACCTAGAGGGGTGGGATAGGGAGGGTGGGAGGCAGGGAGACGCAAGAGGGAGGAGACATGGGGATATACGTATAGCTGATTCACTTTGTTACACAGCAGAAACTAACACAACACTGAAAAGCAGTTATACTCCAATAAAGATGTTTAAAAATAAATAAATGAAGTATGTGTTGCACACACATTGAAGAAGAGTACATTTCAAGGGAGAAGTGATTTTGATGGCTGTGAACTTTAGATAGAGGAGGCAATATGAAGCTATATGACCTTGAGTAATTTCCTTAACTTCTCTGTGCCTCAGTTTCCTGCTGTGTCAAGTCATTGTAATAATACCCAGGGAGGCTGCAAGGATTGAGAAAAGAGATATATGTAAAGTGCCTCACACAGTGCCTGGCTTATAGTATGAAATAAGTAAATGGTTGCAATTATTAGCAGTATTACCATAGCCCCGGTGCTCCAGGTGAGTACAAAGAGATGATTATCAAAAGGAAAAAGAACTCCAGGGTCACCAGCTGTGATGAATTACTGCGATTGTGAAATGAAAACACCCTACCTTTATTATTTCTTAAAAAGTAAGATCCAAAAAATACAAAGATGTTTGTTATTTCTCATCATCAATTGAATGCATTTTCCCCCAAATCCAGGAATCTACGGGAAGCTAAACGAAGGAGGATAATGAGGTTACTTACTAAAAAGGGAAAAATTGAAAAGCACAAGAAAACTCGCTGACCCAGAAACTGAAATGTTTGAGTGGTTTTGTCAAGTTAGGGGAGATATCATTTCCCATTTCTGGTTCTTATTTGAAAGGGAATCCAGTGAAATTGCCTTAAAGAGGAAAATCATCCCAATGAATGGTTTTAGCCTTTTAAATCTAACATCTAATGATGTGACAACAGCGTCTCTATTTGCTGAAGACCAGGCAACTGCCGCTGCTGTTACAGCTGGAAAAGATTGGCAGCGAAAGTAGAAAGACCACTCTGGATAAATACTACCCCAGGAATACATTCAGCCCTCTGGATAAAATTGTCTCTGCCTCCATCTGCACCTTGCAAACATGTTTCTTGTTATGAAAGCTAGAAGTCACTCGAGAAGGGAATGTGTAAGAATGACTCAGAGAAATTTAAGCCAATGGAAGGCAGAAATTTCAAACAGTCACATTGTAAGTTTTCTGGAACCAGCAAACATCTGGTGATAGGACGATGCGGATGGCCTTAGATGTGTGTGGCTCCTTTCCTAGCTGCAAATCATTGTGCCATCCCATGGAGATGAATTTGTTTTATCTCTGATCTTGGCCAGATTAAGTCGTGAAAATCTACTCAGTAACCTGAACCACAAAAAATAGAAAATCTGATAGGGGCGCTCACGTAAAGCAGAATGTCTTGTATTTCTTGTTCCTGACTACCTTCCCTTCTTTTTGTCACCTAGTGAAGGTAACAGAAAGAGTAGAAGATCTGCAATCCTCAGAGGCACCCTCTAGCAAAGGCATCCTTTGCTTTCACAATGGTGGAACTGCCCAAAAGACATCATTAGAACAAATCCATAAGCACTTGGGAATAAGAATTCTATTTCATTCCAAATTTTATCCTCAGGACCTATTACTCTGCCTAAAACCAAAAAACACTCACTGAACATAGACTGAATGGATACTTGAATGAGGGACATACATGAGATCAAAGAGCCAAGTTCTAAGCAGCTTCCAGAATTGATCAGAAACAGGCATTTTCAGCACTTGTCAGTGTGATCTGCCAAAACCTGAAATAAAACTCTATTTCCTACACCAGAGGGACAGACGAAATTTGGGAAGCAGAGGGAGCACAATCACCAAAGAAGGGAACTCTCCCTTTGCATCTAATGTCTTGGATTTGTGCTGAGCTTTTAGAAGAACTAGGATTCATTTACTTATTCATTCCAAAAATGTATTTTGCTCGCTAACTCCATCATCTCTGTGAAATGTGAAATCCTTGGGTGATGTCCAGACTGGGAGAATTATTAATGTCTTTCCAAATCTGTGATTCCAAAGGGAACAAGTCCCTTTAGGACTCTGTAGGGTTTCGCAGGAAGGTCTTGATTCCACGCAGGCTCAGATGATGAGGGACTTTAGTATAATGTACCAAGCTCTACTCCTGGAGGGATAGCCTGAGATCAGCCTTGTAGTCTCTGTTTATTTTGACATAATCCCTCACTTCTCTGGTTATTCTCAGTTCCTTCTCTCCTATTTCATTTTTGATACCAGACTCTCTATCTCCAATCTGAGCCCCAGCAGGGACTTGGTGATGCCCACACTGGGGGGCCAGATGATTTCTCTTTCCTCTCAAATTTTCTCTGACCTTGGCAGTAACCCACTTTGAGCTGCCTGGGCAAACTGCTCTACGCCTCCCGCTCTTGCCCTGGAAACTGTGATGCCTACATTTCAAATCTCTTTGAGCCCATGGCCCATTAAGTGGTCAAGTGTTAAACATGACTAAATAATATCAGGTTTAGCTACAAATTGGTAAGGCCAAACATGCACTTTTATAGTCCTTTTATTCAATAATGACATTACTAACAATTACTTGAAATTTTTTATTATGGAAAATATCAAAAGCAAAAGTAGAATGGGATAATGAACTCCCTTGCACCATCAGACAGTTCCACAATTACTTTTTTAAGTTCATGACTGTAAAAATAGTTGCATAACTGGCAAATTACTTCAATACTTCACAATTACATTTTGACTAGAGCCACATTTGCAACCTGGCAATGCTGGCAGCCCTGCCTTTCAAGATTGTATCCTGCCTTTCTCTATTATAATAGACCATTCCTCCTATCGGATTTAGTCTGAACTGCTTAAGCAAATCTACACAAGATATTATGTGTTTGTTCCATTTCTTAAAAATAGAAGGTGATTTAGAAAGGTCATAAAAATGTTCATTCATGAGGTCAGTGCATGCAGTTATCCTTTTTGTCTGTGACAACAATTTGGCAGGAGAGCACGTTCATTGCCTCTGATCTCAGCCATAAAAAGGTGAGGAAAGTAACACAAACCATGCCAACCTCCCTTAATAATTAATTACACAGCCCATGCATGAGTTTATCTAAACATTTTTTGAAGCCATTTCTATTTCTAGCCTGTACCAGTTCTGAAGAAGCCTGGTGGAGGCCATGGAGATAACAGAGTTGAAACAGGAGGTGATGGGACAGATAATACAGCTCACATATTACCCCACTAAACACAACTCTGGTTAAGCGGACCCCAAAGCCAAGCGGCAGAATTAGCAGTTTGGCCAGTACAACATTCTCTTTATTACTAAAGAGCTTATCGCCTAAACCAGCAAATCCTCACGCAGTCAAAGGTAAGTACATCTTTTAAAAAAACTGAAGTTACTGTAAGGCATTTTATAACTCATAGTACAATCTAGACTTGTGGAGATAAAGTATGTATATATAAGAACTCCTCCTATCTTTAGCTCCAGTAATCTTGGTCTGGACATTTATCTTTATTAAGTTAAAGATGAATTCTCAGTTTGTGTATATATACGTGTGTAGATACATATTTTTTAAGGTAAAATCAGACATACTTGCTGGGTTGTGTTGCCTCCTGAGGTTAAATAGTGCTGAAGATGATGCATTTGCATCTCCAAACAGGCTCATTAGTTTTATGAACAAACAAAATCTTTGGCTCTACTGCAGAAGCTTATCTGTGTCCTGTTCCCTGCCCCTGCCTTTTCCTCACGCATCACTCACCCTTCTTTAGTAGGATGTGGTGGAAGAGGAAAGAGCTGTCAGGAGATAAAACTGGGTGACTGGGGCATAGTTCAGTAAAATTTGAGTCCAAGAAAAAGAGTATAGCATATTGCCGATGAGTTATGAAGGACATCAGATATAAAGAACAAATTTTTACGTATCCTGTGTAATCACATTTTGTATTTAGTCAGGTTAGTTAGGAAAAATATAAGAATACTAATATGTCTCACTTTAAGGACAAATTTCACATCCTACAAGTTTCCCCAAATGAAAAATTCATTCATTATAACCTGTGTTTATGCTAGTCCACTTAACACTACTGTTTTTGTGGATACATCAAAATAACTGTCATCTGTCACCAGGTTTAGTCTGGAATCATGTGAGTTTGAATGAGATAGGAAAACATCCCTTGAACCAAAAGCAAAGTTTTGTATTACTAACAGATGCTTTTCCTTGAACCATGCTTGTTTTTTTTTCGCTGACTCACTGAATTTCTCTCCCAGAAGCCACAGATGTTTCTTTAAAGGCCAGAGGATTGTGTCTGTCCAGGTGCTAACTGGGACACAATCAGTTAGGCAGAAGACAAAACTGAGTGACAAGGAAGGTCAGTTTGTGGCTTAATCACAGAGGGAACTGTGACTCTGCAGCTGTCAAGTACACTCTAGGACTGAGACTCTATGTCCCAAGGGAAAGAAGAACAGAACAGAGGGCGGTGTTCCTTCGTCCACCCCTGGAGAATCACTGTGACCTTTATAATCATCTGATGGCCGTACGCTGTAAGGCATTGCCTCTCTCTTATTATGGGAGGGGCGCTTAGCACATGCCGCTCTTTTTGCCTGGAATCCTCTCATTCCAAGACAATCCCTCCTCATCCTATAGATTTCAGCTCTTGCCCAGGGAAGCCATTGTCATTCTGGGCCCTGTCTCTTTAATCTAGGCATTCCTAGAACCCAGGTTATAGACCCATTTATATTGCCCATAAATTACTTGTAAATGCTTCAGCATACACAGTGTGTTCGTATGTCTTGGTTTCCATCCTATGTTTAATTCATAATTGAAAGACCTTAATATAAAACGCACACTCAGGGTATGGTCAGTTAGCATTTAAAAGCTCTAACGAAAAAATCTACACTCCAGAGGCAGGTACACAAAGACTTCAAGTATCTCTAATTCACCAGAGGGTTTGAAGATCAGCAAATTGCATTTTTCATTGGTTTAATGAGCGGTATGTTTAAAATGTGGATTGGCTAGGAATCTCGTACACTTTCTCCTGCCTCTGCAGAAATAGGGTAAAGAATTGAGCAGGTCCAGAAGCATAAACTCTTCAGAAGGGTGTCAAGTTTAGGGGTCCATCTGGTTCCGAATCAAGATGCTTACAGAGAGTGTTGACACCTGCTCCTGGAATGTTGTCACATTAATATCAAGTGGACTTTGAATACAGCATCTAAAAGCCTTGCTGCTCAAAATGTGGTTGGGGAATAGCAGTGTCAGCCATACCCGAGAGCTGGCTGGAAGTGCAGACTTTCAGCCCCACCTCAGGCCCACTGCACTTTAACAAGATCCCCCGGCGATGGTGATTTCTCTGCACACAGATGTTCGAGGAGCACTGCCCACATTCAAGGATTAAAGGTTGGGACTTTATCAACCTTACTGACAAGGTTGTATGAATTCATTTGTGTTTCTTTTTGGATGCCAGTTTACTGGCAACCATTTGTGTGACAGGATTCCATACGAGGCTTACTGTTACCGTAGCTGACACCTGGTGGTAAGGAGGTGAGTGGGGAGAATGCAGACTTGACCAAAGTTAACTTTTGGAGCCCACCTTTACCTACCATAAATAACTTTATCATTGCAAACTAGCAAATCGGCTTGGGTCAGTCTGCAGCTCTTTCTTTTTCCAGTCTGTCTCTGTATACAATTCAATGTGTGAGTATTTAGTTCATGTGTGTCTCCCTTATACTGGAGCCTCCAAAGGGCCGAAACAGGTTTTATTTTTTCTCTAGTCAAGAGTCTAGCATTGCTACTAGTAGACACTCAATAAATATTTGTTGAATAAATATTGTTGAAGGAAGAAAAGGTTTATGACTTTCTGAGCAGGCAGGGGAAATACATTTAAGCTTTTATGGGCTTTTTAACTTTGAACTGGCTCTTGGGTGCTGAATGAATAACTTCCAAGGCTAAGCCATACAAACATTTCCCAAACTCGTATCTTGTGCACCTCTAGTTCCACTACAGTGAAGCTCAGGGTTTGGTGAGTTATTTATAAAAGATTTTCCTTTTCTTTTTTGCTTTTTTTTGCCTTTTCTTTTTGTTTATCTCTATTTGGTTGCCGCTTGCTAATCAAGTATGTACAAGTTTAGTAATCACGGAATGCATAACCACAGTGTTAAAAGGAACATTGACAAATTGTTTCATGACTTCAGTACATTGTTCTGGGATGAGAGTGGCAGACAGCCATTTCACCAGAGGGAGGAAAACCAGCCAGCGGTGACACACATATTCCTTCCCCCACTCCAGTCTTGTGAAATAGAAAATCTTATCAGAAATATGTAATCAACTTAAGCTTATTTTATGCAAATTATACCCTATTAAGGAAACTTGTGAACAAAATCTCTGAAAACAAGATTCTGCAGGCTTTTTTGGCACTGCTGTGATAGACAGTACTAAATGCCAGCAGACATGCATATTTAAAATATTTAATAATGGGGAGAAAATATAAAATTAATTATCTTGAGAAAAAAACCTGTCAGACAGATAATTTATTAAAAACTATTTTGGAGAATTGTTGCATAAAACATTTCTAAATAAGAGCAATTGATCTAACTAATAATAGGAACTGAAACTACATCAAAATGGTGCCCAATTAAGATTTATGTTGTGCTCCAATCCAAACGACAGATGAAAGATATTGTACCTATAATACGCAATTGATTGTTCATGGATATATCGGACCATAAAATGGCTTTCCAGCCCATATCTGAAAGTTCTAATATCTTATATGAGTATTATCTAAGGAAAGTCAAATACCTTTAATGCTCTAGCCATGTCTGCAAAGGATAATTTTCAAAGGAGTGTTCCGTGGTTTCATATGGTGTGATGATTAATTTTATGTGGCAACTTGAGTGGGCCACAGGATGTCCAGACGTTTGATCAAATATTATTCTGGGTACGTGTATGAGAGTGTTTCTGGATGAGATGACCTTTGAACTGGTAGATTGAGTAGAGCAGAGTGTCCTCCCTAATGTGGTTGGGTCTCATCCAATCACTGCAAACCTAAATAGAACAAAAAGACTAGTGAGAGAGAACTTTGCCTGCCTGACTACTTGAGCTGGGATATCCGTCTTCTCCTGCCCTCAACTAAAACTTACACCAGTGGCTGTCATCATTCTTAGGCTTTTGGAATCAGACTGGAAATACAGCACCAGCTCTCCTGAGTCTCCAGTTTGAGAACTACAGATCTTGGGACTTCTCAACCTCTGTAACTGTGTGAGCCGGTTCCTTACACTCTCTCTTTCTCTTTCTCTCTTTCTCTCGCTCTCTCTCTCTCTCTCTATATATATATATATGGATTTTATATGTATAAGTTATATATTATACATAAAGATATATATCTTTATATATAATATAAATAAAATTTATACATATAAAATCCCTATAGATAGATATAATCAAAATTATATATATCCTGTTTTTATACATATGGTTTATTCCAAGATAGTTCTTACATAATAGGGCTACCTTCATCATTATTTTATTTTTGGGATTGGAAATGTCTTCCTGTTTTCAAAACCACACACATGAGACAAGAAATATGCAGGATAGAAATCCATACACCGTAATAATATGTGGATAATGTGATTGAAATGGCTGAGTAAGTAGTACTGTATTATGAAAGCATAACATTTTTCTCAGACTTTCAACTTCACATAGGAAACTTCCCATTTGAAAAGTATGAAGCTATAAGATTTTATTGCTTAGAGATATTTATGCACATAGATCCCTGAAATGGAAAAGCACACATTTTATCACGCTGCTCCTATAGCTCAAAACTGTTGAATAGATTTAGTATTTTTAGAATGAATTAAGACCACACGTAGGCAATTTAAGCCCCGAAGCTTGTGGTTTCAATAAGGAATGAGGAGAATAAAATGGTGATGATGGAAAAGCTTTTGCATAACACTAGGTATGTGCTCTTACTCTGAAAAGGAGAGGATGTGTAACACAGAAGTATGATTTAGACTAAGAGTGAGGAAAGAGAGTAAAGTGAAAAGAGGAAGACCAGAAAGGGAGCTTTTCGCTTTCTGGAGCCCAGGTCTTTTTTTTCTTAAAATGGAGGTGGTCCACCGTATAGATCACTTCTTGGGACCGTAGGGGTGGAAGAGATTGCCTTAGTCCCAATGTCCTAAACTCATTTTTTTCTGAACTTGTGAATGCCATATCCAAGGAGGCTACTCTAGCCTTTCTCCCGGACTCACTCGCCTAACTAGGAGAATGGATGGTTTAGTTATTCTACTGCTGTGTTAATTTACATACAGAACTTCATAGCCACACAGACTAACAAACAGGAATGGAAGCTAGTTTCACTTTTTTTCTCCTTCATGCATATTTCTATTCTTTACTTCCCGGGAAAGCACCCCTACTCTTTTGGGATGTTGCAAATAAGTATTTCAGACCCTTCAAATGGAAACTCCACTATGTAACTTATAAATTTTTTTCAGAGCACCAAAGTAGCCTCAGAGAAAGAAAACCTAGGTTCTAAACTTATCCATTTAATTTAAACAATTTTTTTTGATAAATATTCATATAATGTCTTCTATGCAAGACACTGACATAAACATCAAGCTTACAAAAATGTTAATAACAAAGATGACAAGGAGATCAAAGGAGAGAAAGCACATGGAAATAATTACAACACAATGAGATATTTACAGGTACACACTAGACCGCAGTGGTTTTAAGAAGAAAGCAATCATTTCTGCTTGAGTCAAGAGGAAAGGCTTTGCTGAAGAAGCGGGCATGTTTAGAAACAGTCTTTCTAAGCCCAGCATTTGCACTGTAAAGTGAAGCTGATACTTTGTTGCTGGGACATTTGTTCTTCAAGCCTCCTATTTCTCTCACTCTTCCAGATTTCTCTTTCCTCCAAGTCTTCCATTCCTGATTCTTTTTCCTTTTCCCTCAAAAGAAAAAGTTTTTCTTTTCAAAGCTTTCGGTCAACATTAATTATGCATGCCATATCTAAGATTTTATCTGCATGCCTTTTGTTAAATGTTGGCCAGTTTTTTTATCTGGTCACCTGTATATAATTTTTACAGAAGAGCAAAATGCAAACAAACTTTGTTGTTTTTGTTTGTTTGTTTTGGTTTTGTTTTGTTTTTTGCAGTACGCAGGCCTCTCACCGCCGCGGCCTCTCCGGTTGCGGAGCACAGGCTCCGGACGCGCAGGCCCAGCGGCCATGGCTCACGGGCCCAGCCACTCCGCGGCTTGTGGGATCCTCCTGGACCGGGGCACGAACCCGCGTCCCCTGCATCGGCAGGCAGAACCTCAACCACTGCGCCACCAGGGAAGCCCCAAACTTTGTTTTTTATCCATTTTAAAGTAGTTTTGTTTCCCCCATTTTTTTGCTTGGCCCTCCCGTTCCCTAACATTTGCCCCAGCCCTACAGGTAATTCCTATTCCTATGCAGTCCTACTTATTTTCCTCTTGATCATGTAATCACTCACACACACACACACACACACACACACACACTCACTCACACATTTTATGATTTTTTCCTCATTGCTTTCCTACATAAATCAGATTTTATATTTTTCTATATCTTGTCCTTATCATTCAAGAGTACTGTAGAAATTCCTCTAAGTCTCCTAGTAGAGTTCCAGTTCATTCTTTTAAATACTGTATAATATTCCATTGTGTAAATGCACAATGATTTTGTCAGTCATCCCCATAAAAATAAGAACTTTACCTCGAGATTTTTGCTGCAATAAATGTCAACATTCATCTATCCTTGGATGTTTTTACTTCTCTGGTATGGATTCCTAGGAATAGATTTGTTCGGTCAACACATACATTCACACAGACACACACACGCGCACACACCATTTTAATAGATATTGCCAGGCACGTTGCTTTCAAAAAATGTTTGAATTCACACCACCAATGTGTGAGAAAATACTCTTTCTGTATTCCTGTCAGTAACAGATGTTTATAATTTTTTCAATCTTTAGGAATTGCTTTCTTCTTCTTTTTTTTTACTCTCTTTAAAATTGAATATGTAAAACATTTACACGATTCTAAAGTCAAAGCAATATAACTGATTACATTCAGAGAAGCCACATTTCTGTCACTGTCTGTTTCATTCTGTTTCTTCCTTCCCCTACAGGTAATAGTTTCTATTCCTTTTTAGTTAATTCTCTAGTGTTTATTTTTCAAATATGTTTTTTGCATTTTTATTTACACATACATTTAACCCCTTTTCTTACACAAAAAGTCTCATAGCGTATACATTTTTCTGTACTTTGTGCTTTCTCTTAAATTATATCCTCGTTCTCAAGCTACATGAGTGTATAAAGACCTTCCTCATTCTCTTTTTATAGCTACACAATATTACATTGTATGAATGCACCACAGTTCATTCAACCAGTCTCAAACTGATGGGGTTGATTTCAATCTTTTGCTATGATAAAAAGTGCCACAGTGAATAATCTTGAACATAAGTCATTTCATATTCTACCACTGCATTTTTAAGCTAGATTCCTAGAAGTGAGACTTCTGAGAAAAGGATAAATGCATATATAATTTTTATAGATGTTACCAAAGCCCCCTCCATAGGAGTCATACACCATTGCATTCCCACAAAATATATGAGAATGACTGTTTCCCCATAGCTTTGCCAAAATTTTCTATTTCCAAATTTTTATATTTTTATCAAACTGACACATGAGAAATGACAATATAATTTAATTTTTACTTCTCCAGGTATGAGTGAGATTAATGTTTCCTGTGAATTACTTGGTTATATATTTTGCTCATTCTTCTATTGGGTTATTAGTCTTTTTCCCCTCAGTTTTGGTAGCGATTTATATTTTAGTTTTTAGTGATAATAGACCTTTGTATAAATTGTAAATGTTTTTAATTATTTTTTTACTTTGCTTATGGTGATTTTAATCATCCAATTTTTTAAATGTAATTGAACCTAATTATTTAAAAGTCCTCATGGATTTTGAGTTATGGTTGGTAAGTATTCCTACATCCAGTTTTTAAAGGATTCATCCATACTTCCTTTCAAGAGCTGTATGCTTAGATTTTTACATTTGGATCTCTAGTCAATTTGGAGTTTATCCTGGTATATGGAATGACATATAGATCTAATTGTATCTTTTCCTCAATATCTCAATATCATTCATTTAAAAGTTCAACTTTTCCCTAAAGATATGAAATACTATTTTTATCATACAGCAAATTTCCATCTGTATGGGGTAAATTCTGTACTGTATTATAACATATCACCATCCCCACCACTGATACTCTTATTTTGTAAGGTTCTTCTGCCACTCTCTTTGCTTGTGTATTTTCCATGTAAAATTTAAAATCAACTTGGATAGCATCATTAAAAAAAAGTCTTAGTGTTTTTACTGGGATTGTGTTAAATTTATAAAACAACTTAGGAAGAATTAATATCTTTATGATACTGAGCCTTTTTGTCTAAGAGCATTGTAGGCTTTTCCACTTGTTCAAATCTAATTTGGGGTCTTTCAGGAATATTTTAAAGTTTTTCTCATTTAACTTTTGTAAGTCTTGTTAATTTTTATGGCTAAGTATCCCCTTTGCTTTGTTGCAATTTTAATTTGGGTCTTCTCTTCCATTACATCACCTAACTTTTATATACACAAAGCTGTACTGATTTCTATGTACTAATTCTATATCCTGCTTTTTTACTACATTCTTTTGTTTGTAATAGCTTTCCTATTATTCTCTTGAGTTTTCCTGGTATACAATTTCAAAAGTTTGCCTCTTTCTTTCCAATTCTTATGCATCTAATTTCCTTCTCATCTAACTTCTTTAGCTCATACTTCTAAAACCATGTTAAATTGTATTTGCTATATTGGGCATGCTTACCTTGTTTCTTACTTTGGCAATAATGCCTCTAATATGTCCACATTAACAGGCAGATTTCAGAGATTATGCATATGTATATGTAATTATAGTATAGAAGTATCTATGATTTCTGTTCTATGGACTGGTTTTATCAGGAATGAGTGTTGAATTTTGTGAAGTGTCTTTTAAGCACCTATGGAAATAATCCTGATATATTAATATGATGAGTTGTTTAGATTTTTTACATTGTATTTATAGATTATTTAAAGATTTTCTAATATTGAAGCATCTTTACAGTCTTAGAATAAACCCCACTTTGCAATGATGTATTATTTTTTAAGGTGTTGTGGAATCTAGCCGTTCATGTTTTTAAAAGATTTTTGCATTAATACCCAAGTGTGAGATTAGTTCATGGCTTTATTTTTGTTCAGTCTTTATCAGTGTTGATTTATATGTACTTGTCTTTTAGAAAAAATTTGGAAGTTTTCCTTCTTTCTATACATTCAACAACATTTTAAGTAGCCCTGAGATTACTTCTTCTATAAAGATTTGGTAGAAGTTTTCTGTAAAACTCTCTGGGCCTGGTGCTTTTTTCATGATAGAGCTCTTTTACAGTTTTGCGTATTTTTATTTTCCTATGGAAACTCTTTTGTTTATATTTTCTATCTATACTGAGGTCATTTGGAGTAGATTATACTTTACTACAATGTTATCCTTTCCACCTGGGTTTTAAATTTTATCTCCATAGAGTTGTACAGGGCTCATGGGATTAGATCAGGCCCACTTGTAAATCTCCCTATATTTACGTCCACTGTGCCATGTAACATAACATAATCGTGGAGTGATATCATATTCACAGGTTCCAAGAACTATGGTAGGACATATTTGGGGAAGGTCTGTAGCATTTTAGAAATTCTGTCTACCAGAATTCATACTCCAGCCACCAAAGATTCACATTGCTCCCAACTGCAGATGTATTCACACTCTCTCAAAGTTTTCAAGGGTCTCATCCCATGATAGTATCACTCAGAGTTCAAAATCTCATCTAAAGTTCATCAACTCAGAGTCTTAAATCTCATCATCTCAATCATCTACATCGAGTGCAGCTGAAGCTTCTGACCACAATTTACTCCATCTGTGAATCTATGGAATTAAAGAAATGAATTATCTATACTTAACATACAAAGGTTACAGTCAGAGATAATCAGATTCAAAAAGAGGTAAAATGGAAAACAAAAAGTAATCACTGGTACAAAACAGTTTTGAAATTCAGCTGGTCAAACTTTTTTAGCTGTCTAGGTTTCTGTGACTCTCAGCTCTAACCTCTGTGCACTGGGCTTCCCCCTCCATGCCCTGATTTTGCCCTCAGACCCATCCTTCCTTTTTTCATGAAAATGGTAGCATGCAATTTCAACTGGGTAGTTTTATCAGCCTGCCTCCTATCAGGAAACTGTTAGGTCTGAGAGCCTTTGAAATCTCTCTGTGCCTTTCAGTCCAACCTGGCAGTATTTCTGCTGATATAAAATTCTCAAGAAACTTTTGGGTATGAATATCATGGATGTTCACTCCATTAGATGAAAGGTTCTTCCACAGATCATCTGTGGCTAATCTCTTCTCTGTTTTTAGCTTCTACTGAGATGGCTGAGAGACAAAGTCCTTAAGCTTCCTAGGGCCCTCTCATCTGATGGAGAACATCTGTGGCCCTCAATCTCCTGCTCCTGAGTATGCTGAGCTTTTGATCTTTCAGAGTTTCAGTAAAAAGTTTCAGTGAAATGTTGGACAGCCACATCCTTGGCTTTTTCTCAAGCCATGCTTTCAGAAGCAATTTCTTAATTTTAGCATCACTCCCCATATGGAAAAATTGATAATTTCCCAAATCATCAAGCCCTCGTTCTTAAAATCACAAACTGTATATGTCAGGGAGAGTTCATAAAATTCATAGAAATTCAGAGATGATTTGCTCTTGGAAAATATTTAAACCTGTGATTCTCAACTGGGGGTCATATCACTCCCAGGGAATATTTAGCACTTCCAAAATATATCTGTGGTCCTCATAATGCAGGGGAGGGAGGAATGGGTGCTACTGGTTTCCAGTAGGTAGAGGCCAGGGATGCTACCAAATATCCTACAATGCACAAGAAAGCTCTCTCCCCACAACAACAAATTATCTAGCCCGGAATGTCAATAATGCTGAAGTTGAAAAACTCTGATGTAAACAAACACCTTTACTTTAATGATGAAAGTACGTAGGCCCAGAGAGGTAAATGATCAGCCCAAGTCACAAAGCTCTACTGTAGCAGAGTCAGAATTAGAACCCAACATCTGGTCTTCTCCCTGTTACCTGTATTTCTCAATGATTTTTTATCTATAGATCCCTCAATGAACATTTGGCACATAGGTAGGCCACTCATTTTAAGTACATTTTTAAAATGTTTTGCACAATTAGGAAATTGATTAAAAATATAACAGTTCAAAGTTAAGAATAATGATGATAATCATTTCTCATCAGTGAATAATCAACACTCCTGCAATTCTTCTTCAAATGTGTGGACTTCAGTTTAATGTTAGAGATTTTGAGCCCCTGGGCTGTTTTTACATTCTTTCAGCTTCTTACCTTTTATCAAGCTAGACAATCCACATTCACAATTATGGGCTGTTTTAAAATGTCAAAGAGTTCCATATATTCAGATAAAACATAGATCCAGAAACCAGAGTTGTGTTTTTTGTTTTTTGTGTGGGTTTGTTTTGCCACAGTCTATTTTTCACCAAAGCTGATTATTATCAGAAGCTGGAAGGTTAAATATTTCAACTTGGAAAATAATGACAAATGGATTTTGAATCCCCTCTTTGTTACATTTTCCATGCCCTCTTCTTGCATATAGACACTCTGTGTATGTGTGTTGCCAAAGTACCAAATTGCACCCCACTGGGTGTTTTGGCACTGAATTAAAAAATTTCTTTAGAAAAGAGACAAACTATTAGTGATTAAGCCTGTTCCACCACAACTCTGGGTTTTTGAGAAATTCTGATATTTTTAATTCAACTAAAATGAATAGTATACCAGCCTTGAAGATTGGTCTAGTCTAGATATTGAATATGGCTGAGATACGCAATTTACACACTCACAGAAAAACAATTAGCATTACATTTTTTAAAGTTTGTGCTTCTTTTCCTCAATAGTCAGAATATGCGAGGGTGGAAAAGCAAAGGACTGATCTCACTGCCCATTGATCCTTATAGCTATGTAGTGCATGCTCTGAGAGGCCCCTTTGGAAATAAGGGACTTATTCATTCACCTACTGGGAGCACCACTGGCAAAGGCCCTCAGAGGTCAGCCCTCTGCCTTGCGAAAGATAACGACTCCATCTGAGGGAAGCCCATGTCCAATGCCTGATAGACACAGTTATAAAAAACTGGCCTCTTTGCTCAAACTTAAGACAATTGTGAGGACCATCTCTGTTCCTCCAGAGCATTCCAGAAAGTCTGCTGAGGTCTTCAACAGCACTATTCATTTCTCCCTCTGCTCAATCCCACTTCCTTCCCCTCCATGTCACAGGTGCCAATTCCAAGAACACTCCTTAATAGACATCCTAAATGATAATGTCCCTCTCAGAGACTGCTTCCTGGAGAACCCAAAGTGGAAAAGTATACTTAGGAACTGAGGTTTGTTCTGTTTTTTTTTTTTTATCAATACTGAGTCCAGTGCATCTTTGCAAGTCATTCTGATAAAATAAATAATGGTGTCCCTTTGGCATATTTTTCAGTGCTAAACAAAAGAAAAAATCATCAAGTTTTCTGTCCAGTAAGCAGCGGATTGTGATTGCTTGGGCTCTGGAGTTGACCCCCTGGTGGTCAAGCTCCTCGACTGTACCTCTAACCTTGTCCAAGCTATGATTTTCTGAGCTGTCAGGAGGGAGAAGAAGAGTGCCTACTTCATAGGATTTTGAGGCTGATTAAATGAGATAGAACACCTAAGGCACATAGCACAGAGGAAGTTCTCAGCAAACATTTGCTCTATTTTCTTGAATGTCATTTCCTACCTGGCAAGAGCTGGTTCGTACACTGACATCAACGGTCTCCATAATCATAAAGCAAAATGTCTGCTGCCATGCCACTGATACTATATGACATCCAATGGTATCCTCTGATAAAAGGATTTTTCAGTAGCTCATACTACTTCTTCTCCAAGCATAATATTTGTCATTAAATTTTATAAGCTTATCAACCATATTGTTACTGGACCAGTGTTTTCTTTTTGTTTCTTGTTTGCTTTGTTTTACTTTTTTTTTTTTCACCAATAAGGAGAGAAATTCTGAATGGCCTTTTCTTAGCCTTCAGAAATAAAATTTGTCCATTGAATGGTGGAAAGCATGATTTAATGGTTCTGAAAAAAATACTGATAAACTTTCTAGAGTGTTGATCATATTTCAGAATGATTTGAAAATTTGGTGGCCTATGCCACTATTTGACAAAGTTTTATATCAGACAGAGTGCCGAAATCTTAAAGGAAAATGGAAGGTCGGTCCAACAAAATCAGATTTCCAGACATCCCTTGTTCTTATTTGCACTTTTCTTTTACAGTTTGTGAAAATTCATCACGTCTAGAAATTCAGTTATCTCGGCACTTGCAGTCACATTCTATATTCGCATCTAAGGCCTGTTCACTATTTATATTTACGATGTTATTCGAAGTTGTGGTATTTGCTTTACTATTTTCATCACTGCTTTCATGCTTCAGTTAACCACTTTTGAGCCACTGATCCATTTCTGTGAATCAAGAATATAACACCTTAGAAAAGGAAGAATGAATCGTGGAAATCTAACAAATGTAAACAAAAATATGTAAATGAGGCGAGAATGAGTTCGTCAAGATAAACTACACCCTGTCTATTGAATGAACCGGCAAGGAGAAAAGGGCCACTGCAGTCCTTGTAGAATAAGTTGAGTCTTTCAGAATATAATCATTAATCGTACCTTTCAAATTCAGCAATGTCTGTGAATAAATCATTTCTTGGCAGTTCCTCTGAAACCATCAAACTGCCTGCAGACCATATGATGGACTTGTACATCCACAGAGACCAACAAACCACACTCTGAGATATCCTTGTTCTACCCAGTGCTGCTTCTGTGTGACGCCCCAGGCAAAAGGCACTGGCATTCATCTTGCCCAAAGTCATGTGTTCCAGAGAAGGATCGCATTTGCTCTTTGAGTTGTAGTTACAACAATGTTCAGCTGAATTTCCTTACTCACCATAGAAACGTTCAGTTCTAGACAAGACAGAACACAGGGCATCAATCATTATTTGCATCAGTTAGTTTGGCTTGTTAAGTGGACCAAAGACTTTTCCTTATATTCCTGAGTTGTTCACAAAGTAGATGCCATACGAACTTCTGTAATGTTTAGCTATACTTAAAAGGATCTTTCAGAAATTAGGGTTACCTGGGCTAATGCCTGGTACACCCCAGGATTCTGAATTCTAACTCTTATTCTGCAAATCATGTGATAGGGTTTTTAACAACTGACTTAGCTTCTTTTTAACTCTATTTGCTCCTTCTTTATGAGCAGGGGAACAGATGTAGTTTTCTGGTGAAAATCCAGATGTCAAAAAGTAAAAATGAAACAGACAGAAGTCTCTTTCTATGAAACCAAGATCCCAAGACTGCTCAAAGACATTAATGTATGACAACTTTCAATTCTAAAATTAATAACCCAAACTCATGGCTATTGAAATAAAAGTTAATGTCTAAATATGGTTTCTCTTTTCCCCTCACCAGCTCTGTTCCTTCTTGTTCTCATGCCTTGTGGGAAGGGAAACTTTTAGCCTCTAAAGTTATACCACATGAGGAGATCAAGACTAGTGAGAGATTGGTTTGTCCATCTAATGGATGCTAGGAGCCACTGGTGATGGTCACTCCACATTAAAAACGGAGAGTACGGCTTCCCTGGTGGCGCAGTGGTTGAGAGTCTGCCTGCCAATGCAGGGGACACGGGTTCAAGCCCTACTCTGGGAGGATCCCACATGCCGCGGAGCAACTAGGCCCGTGAGCCACAATTACAGAGCCTGAGAGTCTGGAGCCTGTGCTCCGCAACAAGAGAGGCAGCGATAGTGAGAGGCCCGCGCACTGCGATGAAGAGTGGCCCCCACTTGCCACAACTAGAGAAAGCCCTCGCACAGAAACGAAGACCCAACACAGCCATAAATAAATAAATTAAAAAAAAAAAAAAAAAAAAAACAGAGAGTAGATACTTGTGACAACATGGATGGTCCTGGAACACAATATGCTAAGTGAAATAAGTCAGTCACAGAAGGACAAATACAGCACGATTCTTATAGGGGTATCTAAAATAGTCAAAGGCATAGAAATAGACAATAGAATGGTGGTTACCAGGGGATAGTGGAAGGAAATGTGAGGAGTTCGTTTTCAATGGGTAGAAAGTTAGGAAATTATAGTTATACAAGAGGGTAAGTTCCAGAGATCTGCTGTACAATATAGTGTCTGTAGTCAACAGTAAGGTATTATGTACTCAATAGTTTGCTAAAAGGTAGATCTCATGTCTTTGTCTCAAAAACAAAACAAAACAATGAGACACAAGGAAACTTTTGGAGGTAAATTGTTATTAATAATAATAATCCATGGTTATTATTACCTGGATTGTGTGTAAGTATATATATATGTCCAAACTCACCAAATGGTATACGTTACTTATGTGCAGATTTTGTATACTAGTTATACCTCAATAAACCTGGAGAAAAAGATGGGGAGGTAGGTAGATGGAAAAGTGCTTTCTCTGGATCTAACCATGTAGGATTCTGCAAGGTTGGACCAAGGTTACAGGTGCCAAGAAATAGAAAAGGGAAGCAAGAGGGAGGCCAGGAGAGAGGGGACTCCAAGCTTCCCTGGAGTGAAGGCCAGCTCTGTTTGGAGTGAAGGGAGACCAGATGAGTGTGTGTTGGTTGGGGGACGCATTTGTGGACACTTCTTTAGACTCTGTGTTCACAATTAAGTAACAGGGCTGTGATCTTTCTGGAAAGGTCCCTGATCAAGTGGTGCTCAATGGTGGAGGGTGAAGTTCCTTTTATTAAGACGCACCATCTCTTTGAAGAAGTACCATTTTAGGGAGACTGATGTCCTGGTTTCCTCATCCCACCCATCCTGGGTCAGACCCAACTTTATGCTCTTCTGCTTTTCCTCAGCACCTGGTTTCTGGTCCCAATGGATGCAGAGGAAACCGTATTTCACAGATCAGAGCCCATGTTTTCCAAAGAGATTTTCACCTAAACCTGGAAGGTAGCTTTTTGGGTTTTTCTAATTGATTGTTTCTGTATCAACATTGGAGACATTCAAAAAATTGCATACCTAGAATAGAAAATAAAATCTCATCCCAGAGTAAACAATTAAAGCACGTAACACAACTAAGTGATGTTTAAACATTTTTATTTTAGAGTCAGAAAAATGTATCATTATTTTTTTAGCAAGAGTATAAAAAGGAAAATTCACTTTCCAGTTATAAAAACTTATCTTCCAGGCCTCAATTTATAAATTTAGAATGGGAATAACTCTCTTTGTGTCACATAAACCAGAACGTTTTTAAGGTGAGGTATAGAAAAAATAAAAGAGAAAATGACTTCCATCTCCATTGATGTGTGTGTTTTTAAAAACAGTCATCACACTGGTATGAAAGTGTCATTATATCTGTGTGGGATGACAAATTTCATTTTAGCTTCCTTATCTCATCATATATTCACACAGTGTTAACAATTCATTGCTACTTGAACTTGATAGAGACGGCCACAAAAATTCAAAATAATCATAAAAATCAAGGAACGATGTTGTTGCAATATTTATAGCCTTGACAGGTGCCCTGCTGCTTTGAATGCGATCTCTTACATGTGCTGTCTATGCCTCTAGCTGTACCTGGTACAAATAGCACATGTTCTAAAATGTCAAGCCACGGGTAGATGGCAACTGTCATCAGATCAGTGGCAATGGGACTCTCCCCACCCCATTCACACATTTCGTTCTTTTCCCACTTGTATCCTGGGTTACTTTATTTTTTTTTTATTGAAGTATAGTTGATTTAAGATGTTGTGTTAGTTTCAGGTGTACAGCAAAGTGATTAAGTTATATATGTATGTGTATATATATATATATATTATTTTCAGATTCTTTTCCATTATAGGTTATTACAAGATATTGAATAGAGTTCACAGTGCTATACAGTAGGTCCTTGTTGTTTATGTATTTTACATATAGTAGCATGTATCTATTAACCCCAAGCTCCTAATTATCCCTCCCCTTGCTCCTTTTTCCTTTGGTAACCATAAGCTTGTTTTCTACACACATTTCTTTTGTTCCAGTGTGCATATAAGAAATTACCACATGCCAAATATTTTTAGAAATGCTAGGGCAGAAAAAGAGCAATGGGATCAGTGGGGAAAAACCTTTCTGTGGGAATTCTAAAGTGTCAGCTAAGGGCAGACCACGTCCTTGCTGATGCTGACTGTTGTGTGAATGTGAGACTGTGTGTGTGTGTGTGTGTGTGAGAGAGAGAGGGGGTGGGTGTTGGTGGAGGCTGAAAGAAAAAGGAAAACTGTTTGCAGAACCGAAATCAGATCAGATCTAACTTGAAAAGGTGCGAGAACCACCAGAAGGAGTCTATTAATTGGTCACTAGAGTCAGCAAGAGTTAGCTAGGAAAGGATTAAATAGAGGAAAACGTTCCAGGCTGAAAGAAAATGTCCAGAGAAAGCAAGAAAGTCAGAGACATCGTTAGTCTCATAGGGGAATATGGTCCCATGGAAAGTCAGAATACTACTTAAAGGATAACGCAGGCTGAACCGAGAGAAAATACTGGAGACCCCACATAGAAAGGAAAGCTTTTTGTTTCTGCCCAGGAGAATGAAAAGAGACCCAAGGAAGTTGAAAGATAACAAGAACTAGATGAGAGCGATGAGACCGTGGAGACACCCCTACCTGGGTTGAAGGCATAGCTAGGAAGAAGTCAGGAAGAGAAACATTAGAAATTGAGGCAAGCTGAACTCATGAATGCCACCCAGGCTGAAATATATACCTACCAACATATAGGTGACTTGACTTTATTGAATCCTGGAAAAATATGGTTCTTCCCACTAAGCCCTCTCTAACCATGTGTGTTATTCTGAAAACCCACTAGGCTCATAGGAGGTCAGAAAAAAGTAAGAGAAGAGATGAAGTCAGTTCCTATTCCAAATTCTCGTAATTTTGAAAAATGTTTCCAAGGTCTGGTTTTTGGAGGAGAAACTCCTGAATCCTCCAGGGGTCACTTAGCAGCAGAAAGCAGGGGTTCTTCTCTGCAGAGTGCTCTGGGCCTGTTTCATCACTGCCCCAACTGTGAGCCTCCATGCTTGGAATATCTTTTCTTCCATTCCAGCCACTCTGGAAGGCCACAGCAACTGCAAGTCTAAACCAGAGTCTAATGGATGTGGGGATATTAGAAACAGAATAAGAATAAGAAATAATGTGTTTTTATCCAAACCACAGGGGCCAGACCATCTTCATCAGTAAATAAATAAAGCTACATCACTGTTTAATATTCCAGAGATTATAGGGCTGTTATTTGATTACCCACAGCCCAGATACCTTGGTAAACCATCATGTTAACACAAGAGGTTTATTCCACACCAGCTTGTCGGTGGGCTGGAGCAATTTGGGCCAGAAGCCCCCAGGTGAGATGTCCTTCAAGTCATAGCCTGAATTTTCATTGCCCCAAATATTTCATCTTCTATTCCTACAGTCAAGTCAATAAACATGAAAACCATTTGACCAGTCATTCTCACTGTCCAATGACTTAACCTAATTTATCTTGTCTAAATTTCACTTAATAACTTGAGTTTTAGGTCTTCCACCTCTCTGCCCGTCCCATCCCCCACTCTTGATGTTTGTACAATTAGTTAGATGGAGAATTTGAGGAATTGCTCAAAAACTGCTTTTGTTTTTGCAATTGTTTTCCTTTGGAACAACTTGTTCATTCTATTATTATTTTTTAAATCTTCACTTAATTTAGCTGATTAGTGTTGTATCCATCTTCCTGTAACACTGATTTAGTCCTGGTCTTTCCAAAGGAGACTGACCTAATATCCAGTCACATAGAAATCTTTCATGTAGAAATGCAGAGCAGCATCCCTGAATGTCCATTGCAATGTTATTGTCATTGGAAGTTTCTTAATATTCTTTTTCTAGCCACATACAGATAGTGATGACTCCTTTGGTCAGGTTTATGTCACCTGTCAGAAAAAAAAATGAAGCCACCAATGCTTTGTGGATCCTTCAGAGTCTAGATGCTGCCAGGACAGAGCTTGTTTCTCAATTTGCCAACTTTCTTTCTCCACAGCTCTTTCTTGCAAAACCTTATATTCAAGGATTTTTATTTTAAAAGGAAAGATACAAGCTCTGCAAATGCTCAAGCATCAGTTTGGATAGCACTGTGGGAGCACATCAAGGAAGTGTTATAAATTGGGAGACATATATCCTTTTATGTGTTGAGTATAATGAGGTTTACTGACTAGTCTAACTCACTGAGGCAAATCACTGCATAGTTTTAAAGGTCTACTGTTCAGTGCACCGCAATTAAATTAAAGTTAAAATACTGTAATTATTTAGAACCAGGAGGCTATTTTTTTTTTTTTACTGACTTTGTGAACTCACAGGCTCCAATGAATGCAGAGATAAAATAGCATTACACACGTTGGCTATATATTATCTTGTCTATCTTGTATTTGGAATTAAATTACTCAGAAGTTCAGAGGTTAGTAAGAAACAGAACTATCCTCTATATAACAGTAGCTTTATGTTGGTTGAATTTAAATATAACTGGAGAGTATTAATGTGATTATTTACATACAGGCATGCAAGTTTAAATATGCACATGTACACATCATGTCATACTCAAGTAGTCACCTCACCTTGAATGAGGACCTTTTAATTGACAGGAAATAGTATGTGTGCTTTACATATACTATCTCCTGTAAAATACAGAACCATCCCGTAGGACAGGTATTATTAGGTTCACTTTAGAGATGATATAATCTCAATTTGGGAAACTCAAAGACAATGGAAACCTTAGAATGACCAAATGGAGCTCATTTATGGTTTGCTTCATCATCATCCCCATTTCCTCCCCAATCTAGTCTTGTTTTCAACCTTGGTGAATGACCCCACTCTCTGTTCAGCTGCAGAAGGCAGAAACCTAGGAGTTATCCTTGACTCCTACTTCTCCTTCACCCCCATGTTCAATTCATTATTCAGTTCTATACATTTTTATCTTCTATACATCTTTCTTTCCCTTAATTCTGTCACCCACATTACAAAACTAGACAAAACTTCCATCATACCTCATCTGAGTTGTGGTGATAGTCTCCAAATCAGTTTCCAGCTTTCATCCTTTTCCCCTTAATGCTCTTAAAGCAAATGTGATTGTGCTATTTCCCTGCTTAAAACACAGCCATGGATTTCCACAGCCCTTATGAAAAAGAAACTTTAATGTAGCTCACAAAACCCAACATGACTCTGCCCCCCCTGTTTCTTCAGGCTCACATTGCATCCTCTCTACCTCTTCTCAGCCCTTCAGCCAAAGTGACTTCCCTCTGCTTCTTGAATGTATGTACTATGCTCTGATCTGCCTCAGGAAATTTGCACATGCTATTTCCCAAAGCTGAATGGACCACTCTTCCTCCATCCCCTTTGCCTAGTTAATACCTACAAATACAGTCTTGCTGTTATTGTTACTCCCTCAGAGAAGCCTTCCTTGATCCCATCCTAGGGCAGGTCCCCTGTTATGTGCTCTCATAGCATCCTCTCTTAATTCTATAGCAGTTAGATTATGAATATACATTTATACATGTAATTCTTTGGTTATTATTCATCACTCTTATTTGATTACAAATTCTTTAAGGGTAGGAACCTTGTTTTTTGCATTCTACCATAACCCCAGCACTTAGCAAAATGCTATGTTTAGCAAATTTTTGACCACATTATTTGAGTCTTACTCTGACTTTTCTGTGACTGAATAGCCTCTCCAAATACTGAATAAAGGAGGGAACAAGTCTTCAGTTTCTTTGGAGAAAAAATAGGGGACAGAGCACAGACAGCAGAAGCAAGAAGAACTACAATCCTGCAGCCTGTGGAACAAAAACCACATTCACAGAAAGACAGACAAGATGAAAAGCCACAGGGCTAATGTACCAGTTGAAGGAACAAGATAAAAGCCCAGAAAAACAACTAAATGAAGTGAAGATAGGCAACGTTCCAGAAAAAGAATTCAAAATAATGATAGTGAAGATGATCCAAGACCTCGGAAAAAGAGTGGAGGCAAAGATGGAGAAAACACAAGAAATGTTTAACAAAGACCTAGAAGAATTAAAGAACAAACAAACAGAGATGAACAATACAATAACTGAAATGAAAAGTACACTAGAAGGAATCAATAGCAGAATAACTGAGGCAGAAGAATGGATAAGTGACCTGGAAGACAAAATGGTGGAATTCACTGCTGTGGAACAGAATAAAGAAAAAAGAATGAGGGCTTCCCTGGTGGCGCAGTGGTTGAGAGTCCACCTGCCGATGCAGGGGACATGGGTTTGTGCCCCGGTCCATGAGGATCCCACATGCCACGGAGCGGCTGGGCCAATGAGCCATGGCCATTGAACCTGTGCGTCCGGAGCCTGTGCTCCGCAACGGGACAGGCCACAACAGTGAGAGGCCCACGTACCGCAAAAAAAAAAAGAATGAAAAGAAATGAAGACAACCTAAGAGACTTCTGGGACAATATTAAATGCAACAACATTCACATTATAGGGGTCCCAGAAGGAGAAGAGAGAGAGAAAGGACCCGAGAAAATATTTGAAGAGATTATAGTCTAAAACTTCCCTAACGTGGAAAAGGAAATAGCCACCCAAGTCAAGGAAGCACAGAGAGTCCCAGGCAGGATAAACCCAAAGAGAAACATGCTGAGACACATATTAATCAAAATGGCAAAAATTAAAGACAAAGAAAAATTATTGAAAGCAGCAAGGAAAAAAATGACAAATAACATAAAAGGGAATACACATAAGGTTAACTAACAGCTGATTTCTCAGCAGAAACTCTACAAGCCAGAAGGGAGTGGCATGATATACTTAAAGTGATGAAATGGAAGAACCTACAACCAAGATTTCTCTACCTGGCAAGGATCTCATTCAGATTCGATGGAGAAATCAAAAGCTTTATAGACAAGCAAAAGCTCACAGAATTCAGCACCACAAAACCAGCTCTACAACAAATGCTACAGGAACTTCTCAAAGTGGGAAACACAAGAGAAGAAAAGGATCTACAAAAACAAACCCAAAACAATTAAGAAAATGGTCATAGGAACATACATATCAATAATTACCTTAAACGTGAATGGATTAAATGCTCCAAGCAAAAGACACAGGCTTGCTGAATGGATACAAAAACAAGACCCATCTACATGTTGTCTACAACAGACCCCCTTCAGACCTAGGGACACATACAGACTGAAAGTGAGGGGATGGAAAAAGATATTCCATGCAAATGGAAAGCAAAAAAAAGCTGGAGTAGCAATACTCATATCAGATAAAATAGACTTTAAAATAAAGAATGCTACAAGAGACAAGGAAGGACATTACATAATGGTCAAGGGCTCAATCCATGAAGAAGATATAAGGATTATAAATATATATGCACCCAACATAGGAGCACCTCCATACATAAGGCAACTGCTAACAGCTATAAAAGAGGAAATCAACAGTAACACAATAATAGTCAGGGACTTTAACACCTCACTTACACCAATGGACAGATCATCCAGACAGAAAATTAATAAGAAAACACAAGTTTTAAATGACACAATAGACCAGATAGATTTAATTGATATTTATAGGACATTCCATCCAAAAACAGTAGATTACACTTTCTTCTCAGTGTACACGGAACATTCTCCAGGATAGAATACATCTTGGGTCACAAATCAAGCCACAGTAAATTTAAGAAAATTGAAATCATATCAAGCATCTTTTCTGCCCACAGCCCTATGAGATTAGAAATGAATTACAGGGAAAATAACTTAAAAAAACACAAACACGTGGAGGCTACACAATACGTTACTAAATAACAAAAAAGGTCACTGAAGAAATCAAAGAGGAAATCAACAAATACCTGAAACAAATAACCATGAAAACACGACAATCCAAAACCTATGGGATGCAGCAAAAGTAGTTCTAAGAGGGAAGTTTATAGCTATACAAGCCTACCCCAAGAAACAAGAAAAATCTTAAATAAACAATCTAAACTTACACCTAAAGGAACTAGAGAAAGAAGAGCAAACAAAACCCAAAGTTAGCAGAAGAAAAGAAATCATAAAGATCAGAGAAGAAATAAATGAAATAGAAACAAAGAAAACAATAGCAAAGATCAATGAAACTAAAAGCTGGTTCTTTGAGAAGATAAACGAAATTGATAAACCATTAGCAAGACTCATCAAGAAAAACAGGGAGAGGACTCATATCAATAAAATTAGAAATGAAAAAGGAGAAGTTACAACAGACACCACAAAAATACAAAGCATCGTAAGAGACTACTACAAGCAACTCTATGCCAATAAAATGGGCAACCTGGAAGAAATGGGCAAATTCGTAGAAAGGTATAACCTTCCAAGGCTGAACCAGGAAATAGAAAATATGAACTCACCAATCACAAGTAATGAAATTGAAACTGTGATTAAAAATCTTCCCACAAACAAAAGTCCAGGACTAGATGGCTTCACAGGTGAATTCTACCAAACATTTAGAGAAGAGCTAACATCCATCCTTCTCAAACTCTTCCAAAAAACTGCAGAGGAAGGAACACTCCCAAACTCATTCTATGAGGCCACCATCACCCTGATACCAAAACCAGACAAAGATACTACAAAAAAAGAAAATTACAGACCAATATCCCTGATGAATATAGATGCAAAATTCCTCAATAAAATACTAGCAAGCAGAATCCAACAACACATTAAAAGGATCGTACACCATGATCAAGTGGGATTTATCACAGGGATGCAAGGATTCTTCAATATACGTAAATCAATCAATGAGATAAACCATATTAACAAACTGAAGAATAAAACCATATGATCATCTCAATAGATGCAGAAAAAGCTTTTGACAAAATTCAACACCCATTTATGATAAAAACTCTCCAGAAAGCAGGCATGGAGGGAACCTACCTCAACATAATAAAGGCCAAATTATGACAAACCCACAGCAAACATCATTCTCAATGGTGAAAAACTGAAAGCATTTCCTCTAAGATCAGAAACAAGACAAAGATGTCCACTCTCACCACTATTATTCAACATAGTTTTGGAAGTCCTAGCCACGGCAATCAGAAAAGAGAAAGAAATAAAAGGAATACAAATTGGAAAAGAAGAAGTAAAACTGTCACTGTTTGCAGATGACATTATACTATACATACAGAATTCTAAAGATGCCACCAGAAAACAACTAGAGCTAATCAATGAATTTGGTAAAGTTGCAGGATACAAAATTAATGCACAGAAATATCTTGCATTCCTATATATTAATATGAAAAATCTGAAAGAGAAATTAAGGAAACACTCCCATTTACCATTGCAAAAAAAGGACAAAATACCTAGGAATAAACCTACCTAGGAAGACAAAAGACCTGTATGCAGAAAACTATAAGACAGTGATGAAAGCAGTTAAAGATGATACCAACAGACTGAGAGATATACCATGTTCTTGGATTGGAAGAATCAATATTGGGAAAAGACTATACTACCCAAAGCAATCTACAGATTCAATGCAATCCGTATCAGATTACCAATGGCATTTTTTACGGAACTAGAACAAAAAACCTTAAAATTTGTATGGAGACACAGAAGACCCCGAATAGACAAAGCAGTCTTGAGAGAAAAAAACAGAGCTGGAGGAATCAGACTCCCCGACTTCAGACTATACTAGAAAGCTACAGTCATCAAGGCAATATGGTACTGAAATATAGATCAATGGAACAGGATAGAAAGGCCAGAGATGAACCCATGCACCTATGGGCAACTAATCTATGACAAAGGAGGCAAGGATATACAATGGAGAAGAGACAGTCTCTTCAATAAGTGGTGCTGGGAAAACTGGACAGCTACATGTAAAAGAATTAAATTAGAACACTCCCTAACACCATACACAAAAATAAACTCAAAATGGATTCGAGACCTAAATATAAGACGCGACACTTCAAAACTCTTAGAGGAAAACATAGGAAGAACACTCTTTGACATAAATCACAGCAAGATCTTTTTTGATCCACCTCCTAGAGTAATGGAAATAAAAACAAAAATAAACAGGGCTTCCCTGGTGGTGCAGTGGTTGGGAGTCCGCCTGCCGATGCAGGGGGCGCAGGTTCGTGCCCCGGACCGGGGGAATCCCACGTGCCATGGAGCGGCTGGGCCCGTGGGCCATGGGCAATGGGCCTGCGCATCTGGAGCCTGTACTCCGTGGCGGGAGAGGCCACAGCAGTGAGAAGCCCCCGTACTGCAAAAAAAAGTAAAAGTAAACAAATGGGACCTAACGAAACTTCAAAGCTTTTGCACAGCAAAGGAAACCATAAACAAGACGAAAAGACAACCCTCAGAATGGGAGAAAATATTTGCAAACGAATCAACGGACAAAGGATTAATCTCCAAAATATATAAACAGCTCATGCAGCTTAACATTAAAAAAACAAACAACCCAATCCAAAAATGGCCAGAAGACCTAAATAGACATTTCTCCAAAGAAGACATACGGATGGCCAAGAAGCACATGAAAAGCTACTCAACATCACTAATCATTAGAGAAATGCAAGTCAAAACTACAATGAGGTATCACCTCACACCAGTTAGAATGGGTATCATCAGAAAATCTAGAAACAACAAATGCTGGAGAGAGTGTGGAGAAAAGGGAACCGTCTTGCACTGTTGGTGGGAATGTAAATTGATACAGCCACTATGGAGAACAGTATGGAGGTTCCTTAAAAAACTAAAAATAGAATTACCATATGATCCAGCAATCCCACTACTGGGCATATACCCAGAGAAAACCATAATTCAAAAAGACACATGCACCCCAATGTTCATTGCAGAACTATTTACAATAGCTAGGTCATTGAAGCAACCTAAATGCCCATCGACATACGAATGCATAAAGAAGATGTGGTACATATATACAATGGAATATTACTCAGCCATAAAAAGAAATTAAATTGGGTCATTTGTTGAGACGTGGATGGATCTAGAGACTGTCATACAGAGTGAAGTAAGTCAGAAAGAGTAAAACAAATATCGTATATTAACGCATATATGTGGAACCTAGAAAAATGGTACAGATGAACCGGTTTGCAGGGCAGAAGTTAAGACATAGATGTAGAGAACAAAAGTATGGACACCAAGGGGAGAAAGTCGCGGGGGGGTGGGGATGGTGGTGTGCTGAATTGGGAGATTGGGATTGACATGTATACACTGATGTGTATAAAATTGATGACTAATAAGGACCTGCTGTATAAGAAAATAAATAAAATTAAATTCAAAAATAAAAAGAATAGGGGAAACATGTAAGAAGTGAGCATACGAAATAGAAATAATTTCCTATTTGATGTATTTTGATGGTCAGGAAAACAAAGTGTCATTGACAAGTTATGCGACCTGGATTTCCACAATTGGAAACTCTCCCTTGAGTTGAGTCATATTTTCTAGAAACTCAAATCAGTTGGAAAATTTGTCACCTTGATCAGAATCATTAATCCACAAGAATCCAACAGGTAGGCAGCAGAAAACAGACTCTCAAAAAGAAAAAAACTGATCCAGAGACACGTATTTTTGATTAAGGAGAAAGAATTTGAAACTCAGTGGAAGTGTCAAAGCTTGAGACAATAATACTTGGGAAAGGCGTAGGCATGTACTAAAATGTGCCCATCCAGGTAGTAGTTAACTCTCCACAAGAGGGTGCTCATAACCATAGTTGTGTAACCTATAAAATTGAATCATCTGTGGTTCCAGCTCACCTTGGGTACCATTCAAAGGTACATCAGTTCAGCACCCAAAATAATTAAATAGCATTGAACCTACTCCAATATATTTTTAACCATCAAAGAAAAAGCACATTTTTTTTTTTTTTTTTTTTTTTTT
Organism: Aethalodelphis obliquidens; assembly: GCF_003676395.1. NCBI lineage: Eukaryota > Metazoa > Chordata > Mammalia > Artiodactyla > Delphinidae > Aethalodelphis > Aethalodelphis obliquidens. The sequence goes on along the minus strand of NW_020837946.1, from coordinate 16,008,817 downwards.
TTTTTTGCGGTACGCGGGCCTCTCACTGTTGTGGCCTCTCCCGCTGCAGAGCACAGGCTCCGGACGCGCAGGCTCAGCGGCCATGGCTCACGGGCCCAGCCGCTCCGCGGCATGTGGGATCCTCCCGGACCGGGGCACGAACCCGTGTTCCCTGCATTGGCAGGCGGACTCTCAACCACTGCGCCACCAGGGAAGCCCGAAAAAGCACATTTTTAATGTAAAACAAAACTTAAAAATCGTTATTCCCATCTCTCTCACTCTTCATTTCACTCACATGCCACAGCTGCTCCAGTACCCCCGCCCTCATATCTTCAAGCTCCCCCAGATTCTCACAAACCCAACTCTTGGGGCCTTTCTTGTCTCTTACCCCTCTCCTCTCTGGCTCAGCTTTTCAGTGTGGAGATAAATTTATCTGAGATCTCTGGCTGCTGTTTGCCCATTCCCCAGCTCCTCTAAACATCAGGAGCTAACCCAGCCAGCATAACGCTCACTTCCTTAGAGTAAGAGAGTAGAGAAGAGACTAAAGCTATTTATAAATTAATGATACATTATTAAAATTTGCCATTATTGCCCCCCCCCGACTTGTTGAAAAATGTGCAACCTTATACTCGGCAAAGCAAATAAAACCTTGATTTCTGTTTCCTAAGCTATGCAGTAGACTTCATGAACTTTCATGCTTTGAAAAGCTATAATTTGTCCCCTCTCTGGGGCGTTGGAAGGCAAAGGAAGGGGGTGCACACCCTCTGGGGCCCTTTAACCATGTACTGTTTGGATGAAATGTGCCCGAGTAGGACATTATATTGAAGAACTCTGAGAGTGAGAAAGCAACAGGAGGTATTAGACACCAAGATAAGAAGTCAGCGAAGATGTCCATAGAGAGGAGAGTAGTGGGTGGAAAGAATGGTGCTAAGGATAGTCCGCCCAAGTTGTCATTTTGCTTCCAGCTAGGCCATGGCATAGAGGTATCAGAGAGGAAGCTCTATGAGCCATCAATAATTAATAGAGTCGAGGGAAATTGCCTCGGGATAATTAATCCTAAATTGAGGGTCCAAAATGTTTATCGCCATCAGTATACACAGATGAGCTACATATTTTCAGAAAGAAGAGATGGTCACTTGATGAAACCTCCCCTAATGTCCTAGTTAGTCCTGGGTTCTGAGGTGAAACACTCCAAGTAATGTAGATTTCAAAGGATGGCATGCTTTCTCCAGTGAACACATTTAATGATTTTCTCATTTGCTACCTAATGAGATTTTTCAAACTAATTGCTGGCTTGCAAAAATTTTGAAAGAAGGGAGAAACATTAAGAAAATAAACCATGGCAATGATCCCATGCTGGGGAGAATCGAATACCATACATCCGGTCCCAGAAATCTTGTCTTAAATAGGATGGTAACCAATGTTTCATCAAATTAATTAAAAATGCATTTTAACACAGAAATGCTCAATTTTCTGGTAGAGTACATACAAGGTGGTCTCCACTAGAATCATGGACTTTCATTATCCAGAAAAGCCTATGAAATATATCCTAGCAGTTCTCTAGTTTCATTAGAGACTGTTGTACCCTCTACATAACCGTAATGGTTTTTGACATGATGCTTTTCTAGTACAATATATTTGAAATAAACAGCATATGTAATCTCATCTCATTCTAAACCTTCACGTTAAAAAGTAAAATGGTGCTATTCATCTTAACTTCCTCACTTATTCTTCCAATTATTTTTCAAAGAAAAAGAGAGAGAAAAAAAGAGGAAAATGAAAGGAAGGAAACCTGCTAATAGTCTGAGATTAAATTTAACAGCTGTTGAGAGGCCATTGCAGCATATCTCTATAACCTAGTAGGGAGACTCCACGTGGACGATTGAACAATCAATTGTTTTGTTCTTTAATAGGATGCGTGTGCCAAAAGATAAACTGTTTGGGTTCAAAGGGCAGTGAATTCATTAAAAGAAGTTCCTAATAAAAGTAATTCAATCTTTGTATTTAGCTTTTAATACAAAAAATTAATTATCACTTGCATTATGAGACCTGACCTCCCCAGGGAAATATAATCAATTTTCCCAATACAGGATGGATTCTGCAGAAGACATAATTTCTTATTGTGGTGCTAATCAATCATGTCAGTGGTGCAGGGCGACTGCAAATGATGCGCAAGACTATTAAACTCCAAGCTCTTTAAAAGCCAGTTGTCAACGCCATAGTATATAAATATATACTTACAGTGGGGGCCGTTTAATTATAATATTGATTAAATTAATGCAGCTCCTGGCATCATGATGATTGTGTGCTGTCTGGAAGGAATACAAGACAACTGAAAACACATCTATGGTTTTGCAAATGTAATTTCACAAGGAAATTGTGTTAATTATAGCAGCATGATGCATGCCTCTACTGCAAAGACTGAAATACTGAAGAAGCATGAAGGATTTTTCGTTGAGGACTATAACTCAACAACAAAGTCTAGATGATTTTTAGTCCATCTTTAAACCTTTGCTTTTGTTCCTTTGAAGCATTCCTTATTTTTGTGTCCCTGATTTTTTTCTATTGAGGCAAAATTCACATGGCATAAAATTCACTGTTTTAACCATTTTAAGTGGACAGTAGATTTCAGTTTATTTGCAATGTTGTGCAACGATCAACACTAATTCTCAAACATTTCATCACCCAAAAAAACACTCTGTTCCCATTAAGCTGTCACTACATATAAACAAAATCAGGCAATATGTGGCTTTTTGGATCTGTCTTCTTTCATTTGGAATAATGTCGTCAAGATTCATCCATGATATAGCATGTATCAGTATTTTATCCCTTTTATGGCTAAATAGTATTCCGTTGTATAGGTATAGCAAATCCAAGGTCATGAACATTTTACACCTATATTTACTCCTAAGGGTTTTATACTTTTTGTTCTTACACTTAGATCTTCGATCCACTTTGAGATCATTTCTGCATATGGTGTGAGGTAAGGGTCTAGCTTCATTCTTTTGCATGTGGATACCAAGTTGTCCCAGCACCATTTGCTGAACAGGCTATTCTTTCCCCACTGAATGGTCTTCGCAACCACGTCAAAAAAAATTGACCATAGATATACAGGTTTATATCTGGACTTTTCATTTCATTGATCTATATATCTACCCTTATACCAGTACCACATTGTTTTGATTATTGTAGCTTATAGTAAGTTTTTTTTAATAAATTTATTTTTCATGCTAATTATTTATTTATATTTCTATATGCTCAATGCTATACTTTTCTCCTTTTTCCCCTTTTTCTTAGCTCTGATGTTTTCCTTTCCTTTTTTAAATTTTTTTATTTTTTATTGGAGTATAGTTGATTTACAATGTTGTATTTGTTTTAGATGTACAGCAAAGTGATTTAGTTATACATAAATATATATATATGTGTGTGTGTATATATATATATATATATATATATATAAAATTCTTTAGTAAGTTTTGGAGTCAGAAACTTTTTTAGAAAAGCAAAAGTTTTGCTTCATATATTTTGGGGATTTTCTTGTCAGGTGCATATATACTTACAACTGTTATATCTTCTACATGGATTAATCCTTTTATCATTATATAATTCCTTCTTTGCCTCTTGTAACAATTTTTGTTTTAAGATGTTTTGTCTTGTATTAATACAGTCACTTTAGCTCTCTTTTGATTACCGTTTATCTGGAATAACTTTTGCCATCCTTTCTTTTCAACCTGTTTTTGTCTTTGGTTCTAAAGTAAGTCCCTTGCAGGAAACATATAGTTGGATTTTTTAAAGTTTATCTGCCCATCTCCACATTTTAATTGGAGAGTTTAATCTATTTACACATAATTCCTGATAAGGACTTCTGTCATTTGCTATGTGTTTTCTATATGTCTTATTTATTTCCTGAATTTCTCCACTATTGTCTTCTTTTGTGATAGATAAATGTTTTCTACTATACCATTTTGATTCTCTTTTCATTTGTTTCACTGTATATATATATTTTTAGTTATTTTCTTGGTGGTTGCTCTGGGGATTTCAACTAATATCTTAATTTATAGCAATGTAGTTTGAATTAATACCAACTAAATCTCAACAGTATATAAAATCTTTGCCCCACTGTCCACCTTTTATGTTATTTTTGTTGCAGATTGCATTTTTATACCTCTGTTTCCATTATCATAAATTTATAGTTATTATTTTGTGCAGTTGTTTTTAAAATCATATAGGAAAAAGAGGTTACTAACACTAATACTTTTATGTTTACCTATGTAATTACCTTTATTGGTGTTCTTTATTTCTTTTTGTGCATTTGAATTGTTCTTTAGTCTCCTATTATTTTAGCCTAAAGGTTTCCCTTTAGTGTTTCTTCCAGAGCAGGTCTATTAGAAATAAACTCTCTGTTTTTATTTTTTCAGGATGTTTTAATTTCTCCTTCATTTTTGAAGGATAGTTTTGCCAGACAGAGTTTTTGCTTAACTGTTTTTTTTCTTTCTTGTAGTATTTTGAATATGCCATTTCACTGCTTTCTGGCTTCCATGATTTCTGATGAGAAGCCAGATGTTCATCTTACCAAGGATCAATTGTACATGGCAAGTCACTTCTCTTTTTTTCAGAATTCTTTTTTTGTCTTTGCCACTCAACAATTTGATTATAATACATTTCAATGTGCATCTCTTTTGAGTTTAACTTATTTGGGATTCATTGATCTTGGATGTGTATATTTTGCTCTTTTATTTCATTTTGGAAGTTTTCAGCTATGAGTTTTTCAAATATTATTTCCGGCCCTTTTTCTTTCTCTTCTTTTTATAGGAATGACATTATGCCTATGTTAGTATGCTTGATATTGTCCCATAGGTATCTTAGGCTCTATTCATTTTTCTTTATTTTTTTTTCTTTCCTCTCATCAGATTGGATAATTTTATTGAGCTATGTTCAAGTCTGTTCATTCTTCCTTCTGCCTACTCAAATCTGCTATTGATCCCTCTAGTAAACTTTTCATTTCAGTTATTTTACTTTTCAATTCCATAATTTCTACTTGGTTCTTTTTTTAAATAATTTCTATCTTTTTATCGATATCCTCTATTTGGTGAGGATCATTCTTACATTTTCCTTTAATTCTTTGTACATGGCATTCGTTAGCTCTTTGAGCATTTTTAAAATAGTTAAAGCCTTAGTCGACTAGGTACAATGTCTAGCTCTCCTCACGGAGAGTTTCTATGAATTTCTACTTTTTCAGACTACGGACCATACATTTTTGTTTATCTGAATGCCTCATAACTTTTTATTAAAAATTGGACATTTTGAGTATTACCATGTGGGGACTCTTGAAATCAGATTCTCTCCCCTCCCCAGGGTTTGTTGCTGCTGCTTGTTGTGGCTTCTGTTGTTTGTTTTCTGAACTAATTCGGTAAAATCTGTATTCTTTATTATATGGAGCCACTGATGTCTCTATTTCGTTAACTTAGTGGTCACCTAGTGTTTTGATAGAGATTTCCTTAAACAACAAGAACCACCCCCACCAAAGAAACTCCCAGTTTTTGTAGATAAACTCTGTGTGTGTGTGTGTGTGTGTGTGTGTGTTAGCTGAGCAGTTCACAACTCTCCCTTAACCTTCATTTCCTTCTTGCACAGATCTTGAAGTTCAGTTAAAGTGAGAGCTTAGGGTTTTCTCAGACGTTTTCTGAGTATGCCTCTTGCTCTGTATGCATCTGACCTTGTATTTTAGATTCCCCAGAATATGTGAAAGTTTTTCAAAGTCCTGTTCTCCAGAGCATATCATTTTTCTCCCATGCTTTTCAGTGTGTCTATTATTTGTTCCAACTATTGTCCCTTGCCCCAAGTGGAAGCAGCTAATACAGTTGCCTTTAAATATTTCTGACAGTTATCCCCACGTAGCCAGCTCTTCACTCTTGGAAAGTTCTGAGTTAAGTGAAATAAAGGCAAGCCCTTTGAGCTAGTCCTTCAGGGGTCCACTAGACAGGTCAAAACCCACAACCATAATTCTTTGGTAACAGACCTGCTCTTCTTCAGCCAGCACCATGAACGCACAGCAGGAATGCAGGCTTCCACCTTCAAGATTACTCCTGAGCTAGGGAGGAGTGCTGGAGCTAAGGTGAGTTAAAACACCACAAGGCTCCTCTACTGAGATTCAGCCACCTTTTTCTTGATAAGTGTTTGCCTGGTTGCTGAAAATCTTTGGCTAGTTTCCAAAGTTCTGACAAACTTGATTCTAACAGTGATTTGCCAAGTTATTCACTGTTTCTGTGGAAGGACAAGACCCTGGTGTTCCCTGCTCCACCATTTTTACTGATGCTACTTAGAGCATCTCCTTTTACGTCATAAAAACAGCTGGGGTAGAGAGGAGAATGTACCAAGAAACTATATTTTTGTAGCTCATAAAACAGCGACTTATCTAATTTTCGTGTTTTGTCATATTGTTCAGAGTTTACGTTTTACACAGTTATAAATCATCTGGAGGGCAGTAAAGTCTGCAGGTGATATAGAGGTTGCATTGCATGAGAAAAGCATATCTAAGTGTATCAACTGATTTGTCCCCAAGTTGAAATTTTCTAGTTTCACGGACCTCATGTGTATTGTTCAAAGCCCTGAATTTTAAAAAGAGAGCAAGAGCTGTGGTCCAATGTAGTGCACGTAGTCCATTTCCATTTCATAACCATACATGTTTGATTTTTTTTAACTGAATGCTTCAATAGTTATAAAAAGGAGGGGTACATATTTTCAAAATATAGAAAGAAAGGAAAAGGAAGAGATAAGATAAAAAGCACATGAGATTCTTTATCAAGTCGGAGCTGCCAAGATTTAGACATTCATGAAAAATTCAACTCCCTTGATGATATCCATCCCACTTTCCCATTTATCCCTCATTTTGCCTAACTATGTGTCTACAACCAAATATCTACTCAACACATATTTGTCAGATTAGTATTATCATTGTAAATGATGGGAATGTCAGCTTCGTAGTCTATAAGTTACTCTGTTCCCCTCTGGACATGAATGGAAGAACAATATCAAGATTATTTTCTGCGTGTCCTGGAATATTATCATAAATCCTGTCATAAATTAAAGACGATAACAGCTCCTTAAATTTGTAAATCAATGATGAGAGTCTCTCATTTAATGGCTTCTGTTTCCTTTATGAAGTACAAAGTATCATTTGTGAAAGTGAGATAGAGGGTGATTGGGTTTAAAGGTTCATGCCAGATACTGCTTTCTGAGCACAACATTTAATAATCACAACAGACCATGAGACAATGCTTTTAAGTTCCCATTGTACAGATAAGGGAATGGAGTCACAGAAAAAAAAATGTTGATTAACTTGCCCCAGGTCTCACTTCTGGTATGTGGTAAACTGGGATTTATATCTAGTCAGTCTGATCCCAGATTTCATGTCCTTAACCACTAAACTAACCCACTTAAGTTGAGTTTATGACTATGAATTTATGGACACAGATCTTTGCAATTATGTGAATTTTCTCCTCCAAAACTCTTCAGTCCAGGTATGGGCACTGATAATACGGAACTCCAGATTTAGGTTTTTGACAGGCAGATGTATTAGAAAACTAAGTTTGGGATTGACACGTGCACACTGCTATATTTAAAATAGATAACCAACAAGGACAAGGTATAGCACAGGGAACTATGCTCAATCTTCTGTAATAACCTAAATGAGAAAAGAATTTGAAAACGGAGAAGAATTTGAAAAAGAATAGATATATGTATAACTGAATCACTTTGTGCTACACCTGAAACTAACGCAACATTGTTAATCAACATTACTCCAATATAAAATAAAAAAAAATTTTTAAAGAGGGTATAAGGTAAGATGAATAATAAGAGAATGACCACAGTGATGGACCCTAGATACTAATTAGGGAAGGAAGGACAGGTAGGAGGTGGTTGGGTAGTGGTGAAGAAGGACTTGGGATTTTGGAGGTCTCAATAACATCTCAGAGCAGGGGCTGTGTGAGTAGCTAAGTGAGAGAGCTTTTAGGATAAAAGACAGTGGTCAGAGAGTAGGGTCTTGCAGTGCAAGGTCTCACACGTGGAACAATTTTGCCTTTTGTGTGAAAGTCTGAAGGTAACTGGAGATGATGGTCAACTAGAAAGGTTCCACAACTTGAGAGTCCAGACTGTTAAACTGGATGGCCACGTGGATGTTAAAGAGATTCTAAAAGATGGTGGAATCTGGGAAAGTGAAGGTCTTTGAAAAGTCAAGCCTAGAGTTCATTCACTTCCAGTCATCTAAGACTTGTCGTTTGTCTTTGTGGCTTACTTAGGAGAGCTAACCTGAAATTATCAGTCACAGTGTTCTTGCAGTAGGGCTTCTGTGATCCCAAAGAATCGCAATTTGAGCATTCCAACTCAGGGAGAAGAAAAGAGATGCACAGATAGTTTATTCACAGCATATTCTTACTTTCAAGCATTTTATTCTTGAGCTGGCCACCTGGGAGGGTTCTGAATTAAGGAAGAGGAATACAAGGGCTCTAAAGGGTTTTTATTCACAATTTCATTACAGTTTGTTTGTTTGTTTTCTCTCTGCCCAGACTCAGATTTCTTCCTAGTAAGAAGATTGGTAAGGAAAGCACACTTTGAAGATCTTCCTTTGCCCCCCAGCCCATCCCAACATGCATTACTTACTTAAAAGCCTTTGCCATTAGCCACATCTTTCTCAGTAAATTCCAGTGGTTTGTCTTTCCCATAATTGTACGTGCCCTCCCTGGCATAGAGAAGAAGGGACTTGCCCTATCAAACTCAGTCCTCATGGACCCATGGCTGGCTCCTTGAGAAATTTCATATCCTGGGAGAAACTTCGGTCCAGCTAGTCTAAATGAAAAGGCTTGGCAAATGTTTTCTGAAGGTCTGGCACTGCTCGTGCTCTGCCCTGCTACTCATACCTTTGGAGACTTATCCAAGAATCCATACAGACCATGTGTGAGCCAGCAAGCCCTGAGGGGACTGGCAAATCCCAGCAGGCACACACAAAGCTGACAGGAACCATCTGACAAGCAGGATGCACGTGTGCTCGAGAGATGAGAGCCATAAGGTAAGAACAAAGGAGGTGAGCATTACCCATCACTCTGAGCCAAGATGACAAATCAGTTAGACTCGGGATAATATGGAAGGAAATGAGCCAAGTCCCTGCAACCCACAACTAGCCTCGAACATCCCCGTGCAACCTCCTCATCCATCACAGGTAATCATTCCTACATAGACTGACCAGGAAGGTGAGATTTCAACAGCTCAGGGCTCCCCATTCCACCATCACTGGGACACCTGAGAAGTTTCCCAGGGAAGAAATTCACAGCTATTTTATCACTGACTATCCTCAGGTGGTAGACTTATGGGGAACTGGTATTCTTCCTTCTACTTTTTAAATTTTTCTATTTTTCTCTAATAAGCATGCATATTATAAAAGAAATATAAGCTTATTTAACCTTGATTCCCCTTACCTTCAAACAAGGTCCTTTTATCTTTTTATGTATAAGTAGGGCAGACTTGAAAACCCTTCTAGCTGCTCCCAACCCAGGATTTCTGACCAAAGAGGGCAGGTTTCTGCAGTGACTCCTCATTTTATTGAAGTAGTGGCCCCCCAGAGAGGCCCTTCAGTGAACTCTGGAATGTTCTCAGCGCAAGAGAGAAACATGATAAAGATCACGACACCATCAGTTCCAACACCTCTCAGAAAAATCTTATACTGTAATTTGGAATATTTAGACATCTTGCCCTTTAAGGAAGATTGAAACTTATGTGTAAACTAAACTCAATCAAATCCTCCTCCCTACCCCACCTCTACCCAAATTGTTTTAGGTCGCTGGCTAGCAACACCCAGCCCCAATGTGAGACTCCAGCATTAGGGAGCCAGCTTTTGTCTTTAGCATTTTTTGCAATTCGTTTACCTAAGGCTTGACCCATGTATCTACAGCTCAGTAAAGGAAACATTTTTTTTTTTTTGCGGTACGCGGGCCTCTCACTGTTGTGGCCTCTCCCGTTGCGGAGCGCAGGCTCCGGACGCGCAGGCTCAGCGGCCGTGGCTCACGGGCCCAGCCGCTCCGCGGCACGTGGGATCTTCCCGGACCGGGGCACGAACCCGTGTCCCCTGCATCGGCAGGCGGACTCTCAACCACTGCGCCACCAGGGAAGCCCTGGAAACATTTTTATCTTCATATCATGGTTTGAGGATGGAGAGAAGATGAAAAAGAGCTAGAAATAAAGTTTGGAGAGTCAAATACTTAAAGAAAAAAAAGGACTCATTCAAAATGTGTTCCAACTTCCTAAATGTAAAGTACTCTGAATACAATTCACCTTCAATTCTGATTTAAATAATATACAACCTGACCCCACCCTCCCTACCCCTAGAAAAGAGATGTGAGGAAGGGCAGGAGGTGTGCATACAGGGTGTATAAACTCTTAGATATGGTAACTTGGAATAAGTTTTAGTATAATGAAACCTCTATAGATGAGAAATGCACCCTTTTTATTAATTTAGTAGAACTTTAAAATCATCCTCCTTATCTCTGCCACAAGGGAGGTGTTTCTTCCTAAACTAAGACAAATTTACATAAATTAAAATCTTGCTTTGTTAAGCTTCGAGTTTCAGAGGGAAGGGAAGGGGGATCTATTAATAATCTACAATTCTTAGGTATCTACTGTGAGCTGGCACTGTAGCATTTGATTAAGGCATGCATCTCCCTTCATTTCTGACAAATCCTCTGAGTTGGGAACACTGAGGTTCAGAGGCCAAGGACTTGCCCAAGGTCAGCTGCTTAAGAGACAAGCTCAAGTTCAAGGTTTGTATGAGCCCAAAGCCTCTAACCCCTTTCTCCTTTAACAGTCTTAAGGGTATTTTCCCCATTAGTTCCAGTAAATAATGCGAATCATGTGCATTTAGCCTTATGAAAAGAAAAAGGCGATACTACAAGAAAACTAAGACCAATGCATGTAATAAATTTATCGCAGTAGGTTTGCCTAGCCTCATGACTCTAAACCTTCAATATGAAGTTCTCTTTTCCAGTGCCACAAGTAGCCTGTCCTATTATTTAAGCGTTTTAAAACATCCTAAATTGTTTCTCTTGAGGCTATAATAACTTTTGAATGGACTTTCTGGAATTGCTTAAACATGTAAGCTTTCTCCTTCAGAGCTATAACGACTTATATGTAAAACAAATGCATTCACATGCTCCTAACTTATTCCCCTTTGCTCCCCATCTTGACTCATTTAGAAAAGTCTAAGCCAGGTTTTCAAAATGGCTTTTCCTAGTTTTTCATCTCTTGAGATTTAAAATTTAAATTTATGTCTTGGATACCCCAGGCCTTCTTGTTTCCTAATTTATTTTTCACTTACTTCAAGCCATCAACATATCCCTGCCATCAGGTTTGATTTATATTGCTTGGGAACATAATCCAATCATGAATCTTCCTTGGGAATGCCAACATGGCATGAGAGAGAGAGCTTACTTTAATGATCTTTTTAGAGTAGAAAACAAAAGGCAAAGAAATCAGTGGAACTTTAAAAATACTACTAAGCAAACCCCCTAAGCCTACAGTAACTTAAGAAACTTGGCACTTCTCTGAATCCAAAATTGAAAGCAACAATCCTTCAGACTATTGCTCTTTGCTATTCTCTCCTTTTTGCACACAGGAACTGGAGTTGGCCAGTTGAAGTTATGAACAAAAGACCTCAAATAAGCACAACATTCTTCCCACCACCACTCCAGATTCTACGTGCATCTCCACCAAACCCAGGCACTTCCTGTTTTACGTGACCCGGTGAACATATCTGGTCCTTTATGCTATGCCTCACTGCTAACTGAGCATGGGGACCTTCTGAGTCACAGGGCGTTTTTGTTGGTTCTTTGTGTTGTCAGTCACAGAAATCAACACTGATGATTCAGCTAAAGATGATATTTGTTAGCAAGAAGTTGTGGTATCTCCCTGTCACAAGCGAGCCTCAGTCAGGAGACAAACCAGGGAGGCCCCAGGGACATCAGCTGCAAGAGTTCATAGATCTTCTAACCACTGTTGTACACTTAACATGGCTCAGATTCAAAGACTCAGATTTGATGTCTCTTTGTCCCACAGTTAGATTCTCAGAAGAGACTTTCTCCTTAATCCAGCCAGGGCCAGGTGATTACCCCAGGTCCCTGAGTGCACTCATAGCCACCAAGGGTCAAACCGTGGCTCCTGGGAGCTACGCCTTGAGAAGGGAAAGTTCCTGTGCCCCAGGCTTCTCTAAGAGGTATCTCATAGGTGCAGGCTCTATGCCAGCACATAGCACCACAGACCTTCTGAGGCTCTTCAGAAGAGTGACGGTCCAGAAGACATCTCAAGTTTTATTTGCGAAGACTATGTCAGCAAATAAAGTTAGCATATATGACATCAATAGAAATGTCTATTTTTTCTTAGTTTAATTTGCAAATATCAATAGTACACGTACAATGTACAAATACTATGTTATATAACATGGGTCTATTAAAAAGAAACTGGCCCCTACCATCAAAGGAAGTGTTTTCTGAAACTGACCTGAAAGTTTTAACTAATAGTCATTCATTCTTTCAACAACTATTTATTAAGCTCCTACTATGTGCTGGGCAGTGTTGTGGTTCTGGGGGGTTCACTAATGAAGACAAAAATTTCTATCTTCATGGAGCATCTCATTATCAGATGAGTAAAGTAAGCAGTGGCTAAGAGATGGGTCCAAATCTTGGCTCTACCACTTAGTGGGTGAGGGGTACATTTCTGAATCTCTCTTTTGTTCGTTTTTCTCATTTTTAAACTGAGAATGATAATAGTACCTTCTCGTAGTGTTGTCATAGAAGTGTATCCGTTATGTAGCAAGAGCTGCTATCACTGTCATCATCATCATTATCATTGTGTAACTCTTCAGAAAGATTTTCATCCCCTCTTACTCTGAGGTCAATGCTAGCAATTATCCCTCTTTCTACCCAACTTCACCAAAAAGCTCTTCTTAACCAGACTGATAGAGCTAAGCGTGGGAGTTTTATTTACTTACTCATTGAGTGTGTAAGGGACTGTACTGGATGCTGGATTCACCAGAAGCAGATGCTGAGATGGAGTTTGGGATTTTAAATGTCTATTAGGGATCAACACCTGTGAAAGTAAGAGAGAGGAAGCACAACTCGGCAAAGCCCAGCAAATTTGTGACCAACCTCCAGGATGTTCTGAAGCTAATACTGTCCGTCAAAATGTCCCTATTTGAGCCATGATGGCTGAGGTTTTCAGTATCCCCACTACTGTCATTCACTAGGGAATCTGTAGTCATTCACTAGGGAATCCGTAGTACCTAGCCACGGTGTCTCCATGTCTACCACAGACTAAGGTCTGAATAAGGGGAAAAAAAATATTAATCCCTAGAACACTTACATTTTAGTAAATGAAAGGCCATATGGATAGTGGTAACAGAGAGAATGTACTCAGGCAAAGAGCTGCTAAGTCTTATGCAACTTCATTTAATAGAAAGATTACTTCTGGCTAAGAACACAAAATAATAGCGTTTAACTCTTTAGGCTAAGAGGATATTCAAAGAGGAACTGAACAAGAAATTAATAAACGCTTGCATGATTACTGTATTAGTGGTTCTCATTTAATTGAATTGAATCACTTTAATTAAATTGGCATGAGAACATCTGACAGTCTGTATCACTGCAATTCAAAGTATGGTCCGCACACTGTGATGGTCTGCAGACTATTTGTTACCAGCTCTTAACTAGATAAGTACAGAGAGTAAGAGTAAGCATTTAGAAAAGGTTTTAGCAATTTGACATAATGATTTTCCATCTATTAAAGCTTCCGGTAAAAAATTTGCACTTGTATTTTGTATATCTGATTTTTTTCTACTTTATTTTCGTGGTAATTCATTTATGTTGTATGTTACAAAAGAGTTGCTCTGTAATGGATTAGACTTTTAAAGAATATATGTTCTTTAACCTTGTGGTTTAAGAGTCTCTGGTCAACGTCACATATGTCTTGTTTTCATGCATACTTTTAATTTTTTTAAAAACATATATATTTCCTTAAATCTAAATCCTTGTCATAATTATGACTGTTAATTTGGAAGTAACACTGTATCTCATTTAATAAATGAGTGTATCCCTCCTATAAATAGCCTAAAAAGAGAATTAACTTTGTGTTATATTAATATATATATATATATATATATATAGTGTTTATCTTTAGCACAGAGATTCTTAGCTTCTTGGGATCTCTGGAGTGATAAGAATATCATATGCATGATAATGAAATGACTGGTAGTTGGAGATCCCTAGGTAGTTACAGAATGGGAGTTGGTTACCAGAAAGTCTTTGATTAGAGAGTTGGAATTTTAGCCCCATTCTTGACTTCCAAGGAGGGGAGTGGGGCTAGAGATTTAATCACCAATGGCCAATGACCTAATCAATCTTGCTTACATAATGAAACCCCCGTAAAAACTCTTTACAGATGGCGTTTTGGAGAACTTCCAGGTTAGTGAACATGTAGAAGCGCTGGGAGGGTGGCCGCACACACCCACCCCGCTCTGCTTTTCCCATCTCTTCCATCTGGCTATTCCTAATTGTATCCTTTTTAATAAACAGACAAACATAAGTAAAGTGTTTTCCTGAGCTCTGAGTTGTTTAGTGAGTTATCAAATCTGCAGACAGGGTCATGGGAACTTCTGAATTTGTATAAACAAAGCAGAATTCAGAGGAGCCTGGGCACCTCATTTGCAGCTGGCATCTAAAAAGCTGGCAGTCTTGTGAGACTGAGCCCTTGACCTGTGAGGTCTGTGCCAACTCTAGGTACTCAGTGTCAGAAATGAATTGAATTTCAGGACACCCAGCTGATGTCAGAGAATCAGAGAACTGGAGACTTGGTTAGTGTTAGAAAACACCACACATTTGCTGTCAGAAGTGATGTCAGAAAACAGACAAAACTATTTTATATGAGTCCAATTTCCTACTAACTTTTATTTAATTATAAGAGATAGTCACATATATGTGACATCAACAGAATGAAATAAAACCAAATAAGAATGTAATAAAGTTCTTAAAATAGCATTGGTAGAGAAATATGCTTCTGATAAAATATTAACAATCCTCAAAGTAAGTTATCAAGCATAAATACAGAAATATCATAATTTTAAAATTTTGTCAACAGTACCCTCAAGCTGCAAAAGAAAAGCAGTGAAAAATGAACAGAGAAAAATACATTGAGATGAGAAGCTGCTCTTTCCACAGAGCTTGCCCCAAGGTATTTCACAGTGGACCACTCTGCCACAAGATCAGTTTCCCTGAATCTTAGGGAAAATCCCAGCCATTATAAATTATTATTACTTGTTTTAATGTGAGCTAAAAGAAGGAAATTACTCAAACGTCATACAAGTATTGAATTAAAATCTAGCACATAGACAACTTAAGTTAATGGGGATATATTTGTAAAAGCAGGTCCTAATTTTTTTCAAAAATAAAATATATTGTAGGAGGGAGCAAGGTGGCAGTGTAGGAAGACCCTGAGCTCACCGCCCCCCGAACAAACACATCAAACCTACAGCTACAGGGCTTCCCTGGTGGCACAGTGGTTGAGAGTCCGCCTGCCGATGCATGGGACGCGGGTTCGTGCCCCGGTCCGGGAAGATCCCACATGCCGCGGAGCGGCTGGGCCCGTGAGCCATGGCCACTGAGCCTGCATGTCCGGAGCCTGTGCTCTGCAACGGGAGAGGCCACAACAGTGAGAGGCCTGCATACCGCAAAACAACAACAACAACAACAACAAAAAAAAACTACAGCTACATATAGGGTAACTCTTGCTGAGAATGACCTGAAGGCTAGCAGAATTGTTCTCCTACCACCAAGGCTGTAAACAAAGAACCATAAGGAGTCTGGTAGAAAGGAGGGGAAAGGCCTATCTGTAATACGTGAGTGATAAGCTATGGGAACCGGATGAGCTTCAGATCCAGAATCTGAGAAAGAGACCATCAGAAATAATCATTCTCTAACACTGAAGTTATTGAGCAATAATACCCAATAAATCAAATTAATTATAATTACTTTAAAACTGTGATTTGGGATTTCTGGTCCGAGGCTTCCGGGAAGATGGCGGAAGAGTAAGATGCAGAGATCACCTTCCTCTCCACAGATACACCAGAAACACATCTGCACATGGAACAACTCCTACAGAACACCTACTGAACGCTGGCAGAAGACCTGACCTCCCAAAAGACAAGAAACCCCCCACGTACCTGGGTAGGGCAAAAGAAAAAAGAATAAACAGAGACAAAAGGACAGGGACGGTACCTGCACCAGTGGGAAGGAGCCGTGAAGGAGGAAAGTTTTCCACACCCTAGGAAGCCCCTTCGCGGGTGGAGACTGTGGGTGGCGGAGGGGGAAAGCTTTGGAGCCACGGCGGAGAGCACAGCCACAGGGGTGCGGAGGGCAAAGCGGAGAGATTCCCGCACAGAGGATCAGGTCCAACCGGCACTCACCAGGCCAAGAGGCTCGTCTGCTCACCCGCCGGGGCGGGCGGGGCTGGGAGCTGAGGCTCGGGCTTCGGTCGGAGCGCCGGGAGAGGACTGGGGTTGGCGGCGTGAACACAGCCTGCAGGGGGTTAGTGCGCCACGGCTAGCCGGGAGGGAGTCCGGGAAAAGGTCTGGACCTGCCGAAGAGACAAGAGACTTTGTCTTCCCTCTTTGTTTCCTGGTGCGCAAGGGGAAGGGATTCAAAGCGCTGCTTAAAGGAGCTGCAGAGACGGGCGCGAGCCGCGGCTAAAAGCACGGACCCCAGACACGGGCATGAGACGCTAAGGCTGCCGCTGCTGCCACCAAGAAGCCTGTGTGTGAGCACAGGTCACTATCCACATACCCCTTCTGGGGAGCCTGTGCGGCCTGTCACTGCCAGGGTCCCGGGATCCAGGGACAACTTACCCGGGAGAACACACAGCGGGCCTCAGGCTGGTGCAACGTCACGCAGGCCTCTGCCGCCGCAGGCCCGCCCCGCATCTGCGCCCCTCCCTCCCCCCCGGCCTGAGTGAGCCAGAGCCCCGGCATCCGTGGCTCCTTTAACCCCGTCCTGTCTGAGCGAAGAACAGACGCCCTCCGCCGACCTACACGCAGAGGCGGGGCCAAATCCAAAGCGGAGTCCCTGGGAGCTGTGCGAACAAAGAAGAGAAAGGGAAATCTCTCCCAGCAGCCTCAGGAGCAGCGGATTAAAGCTCCACAATCAACTTGATGTACCTGCATCTGTGGAATACCTGAATAGACTACAATTCATCCCAAATTGAGGAGGTGGACTTTGAGAGCAAGATTTATGATTTTTTTTCCCCTTTTCCTCTTTTTGTGACTGTGTATGCTTCTGTGTGAGATTTTATCTGTATAGCTTTGCTTCCACCATTTGTCCTAGGGTTCTATCCATCTGTTTTATTTTATTTTTTTTTCTTAATAATTATTTTTTTATTTTAATAACTTATATTTTATCTTATTTTATTTTACTTTATCTTCTTTCTTTCTTTTATTCCTTCCTTCGCTCCTTCCTTCCTTCCTTCCTCCCTCCCTCCCTCCTTTCTTTCCTCCTTTCTTTCTTTCTACTTCTACTAATAATTTCTTTCTACTTTTTCTCCCTTTTATTCTGAGCCGTGTGGATGAAAGGTTCTTGGTGCTGCAGCCAGGAGTCAGTGCTATGCCTCTGAGGTGAGAGAGCCAACTTCAGGACACTGGTCCACAAGAGGCCTCCCAGCTCCACATAATATCAAATGGCAAAAATCTCCAAGAGATCTCCATCTCAACACCAGCACCCAGCTTCACTCAACGACCAGCAAGCTACAGTGCTGGACACCCTATGCCAAACAACTAGCAAGACAGGAACACAACCCCACCCATTAGCAGAGAGGCTGCCTAAAATCATAATAAGTCCACAGACACCCCAAAACACACCACCAGACGTGGACCTGCCCACCAGAAAGACAAGATCCAGCCTCATCCACCAGAATACAGGCACTAGTCCCCTCCACCAGGAAGCCTACACAACCCACTGAAACAACCTTAGCCACTGGGGACAGACACCAAAAACAACGGGAACTATGAACCTGTAGCCTGCAAAAAGGAGACCCCAAACACAGTAAGATAAGCAAAATGAGAAGACAGAAAAACACACAGCAGATGAAGGAGCAAGATAAAAAGCCACCAGACCTAACAAATGAAGAGGAAATAGGCAGTCTACCTGAAAAAGAATTCAGAATAATGATAGTAAAGATGATCCAAAATCTTGGAAATAGAATAGAACAAATGCAAGAAACATTTAACAAGGACCTAGAAGAACTAAAGATGAAACAAGCAACGATGAACAACACAATAAATGAAATTAAAAATACTCTAGATGGGATCAATAGCAGAATAACTGGAGCAGAAAAACGGATAAGTGACCTGGAAGATAAAATAGTGGAAATAACTACTGCAGAGCAGAATAAAGAAAAAAGAATGAAAAGAACTGAGGACAGTCTCAGAGACCTCTGGGACAACATTAAACGCACCAACATTCGAATTATAGGGGTTCCAGAAGTAGAAGAGAAAAAGAAAGGGACTGAGAAAATATTTGAAGAGATTATAGTTGAAAAGTTCCCTAATATGGGAAAGGAAATAGTTAATCAAATCCAGGAAGCACAGAGAGTCCCATACAGGATAAATCCAAGGAGAAATACGCCAAGACACATAATCAAACTGTCAAAAATTAAATACAAAGAAAACATATTAAAAGCAGCAAGGGAAAAACAACAAATAACACACAAGGGAATCCCCATAAGGTTAACAGCTGATCTTTCAACAGAAACTCTGCAAGCCAGAAGGGACTGGCAGGACATATTTAAAGTGATGAAGGAGAAAAACCTGCAACCAAGATTACTCTACCCTGCAAGGATCTCACTCAGATTTGATGGAGAAATTAAAACTTTTACAGACAAGCAAAAGCTGAGAGAGTTCAACACCACCAAACCAGCTTTACAACAACTGCTAAAGGAACTTCTCTAGGCAAGAAACACAAGAGAAGGAAAAGACCTACAATAATGACCCAAAACAATTAAGAAAATGGGAATAGGAACATACATATCGATAATTACCATAAATGAAAATGGACTAAATGCTCCCACCAAAAGACACAGATTGGCTGAATGGATACAAAAACAAGACCTATTATATGCTGTCTACAAGAGACCCACTTCAGACCTAGAGACACATACAGACTGAAAGTAAGGGGATGGAAAAATATATTCCATGCAAATGGAAACCAAAAGAAAGCTGGAGTAGCAATTCTCATATCAGACAAAATAGACTTTAAAATAAAGACTATTAGAAGAGACAAAGAAGGACACTACATAATGATCAAGGGATCAATCCAAGAAGAAGATATAACAATTGTAAATATTTATGCACCCAACATAGGAGCACCTCAATACATAAGGCAAATACTAACAGCTGTAAAAGGGGAAATTGACAGTAACACATTCATAGTAGGGGACTTTAACACCCCACTTTCACCAATGGACAGATCATCCAAAATGAAAATAAATAAGGAAACACAAGCTTTAAATGATACATTAAACAAGATGGACTTAATTGATATTTATAGGACATTCAATCCAAAAACAACAGAATACACATTTTTCTCAAGTGCTCATGGAACATTTTCCAGGATAGATCATAACTTGGGTCAAAAATCAAGCCTTGGTAAATTTAAGAAAATTGAAATTGTATCAAGTATCTTTTCCGACCACAACGCTATGAGACTAGATATCAATTACAGGAAAAGATCCGTAAAAAATACAAACACATGGAGGCTAAACAATACACTACTTAATGACGAAGTGATCACTGAAGAAATCAAAGAGGAAATAAAAAATACCTAGAAACAAATGACAAAGGAGACACGATGATCCAAAATCTATGGGACGCAGCAAAAGCAGTTCTAAGAGGGAAGTTTATAGCAATATAATCCTACCTTAAGAAACAGGAAACATCTCGAATAAACAACCTAACCTTGCACCTAAAGCAATTAGAGAAAGAAGAACAAAAAACCCCCAAAGTTAGCAGAAGGAAAGAAATCATAAAAATCAGATCAGAAATAAATGAAAAAGAAATGAAGGAAACAGTAGCAAAGATCAATAAAACTAAAAGCTGGTTCTTTGTGAAGATAAACAAAATTGATAAACCATTAGCCAGACTCATCAAGAAAAAAAGGGAGAAGACTCAAATCAATAGAATTAGAAATGAAAAAGGAGAAGTAACAACTGACACTGCAGAAATACAAAAGATCATGAGAGATTACTACAAGCAACTCTATGCCAATAAAATGGACAACCGGGAAGAAATGGACAAATTCTTAGAAATGCACAACCTGCCAAGACTGAACCAGGAAGAAATAGAAAATATGAACAGACCAATCACAAGCACTGAAATTGAAACTGTGATTAAAAATCTTCCAACAAACAAAAGCCCAGGACCAGATGGCTTCACAGGCGAATTCTATCAAACATTTAGAGAAGAGCTAACACCTATCCTTCTCAAACTCTTCCAAAATATAGCAGAGGGAGGAAACTCCCAAACTCATTCTACGAGGCCACCATCACCCTGATACCAAAACCAGACAAGGAGGTCACAAAGAAAGAAAACTACAGGCCAATATCACTGATGAACATAGATGCAAAAATCCTCAACAAAATACTAGCAAACAGAATCCAACAGCACATTAAACGGATCCTACACCATGATCAAGTGGGGTTTATTCCAGGAATGCAAGGATTCTTCAATATACGCAAATCAATCAACGTGATACACCATATTAACAAATTGAAGGAGAAAAACCATATGATCATCTCAAAAGATGCAGAGAAAGCTTTCGACAAAATTCAACACCGATTTATGATAAAAAACCCCTGCAGAAAGTAAGCATAGAGGGAACTCTCCTCAACATAATAAAGGCCATATATGACAAACCCACAGCCAACATCGTCCTCAATGGTGAAAAACTGAAAGCATTTCCACTAACATCAGGAATAAGACAAGGTTGCCCACTCTCACCACTCTTATTCAACATAGTTTTGGAAGTTTTAGCCACAGCAATCAGAGAAGAAAAGGAAATAAAAGGAATCCAAATCGGAAAAGAAGTAGTAAAGCTGTCACTCTTTGCAGATGACATGATACTATACATAGAGAATCCTAAAGATGCGACCAGAAAACTACTAGAGCTAATCAATGAATTTGGTAAAGTAGCAGGATATAAAATTAATGCACAGAAATCTCTGGCATCCCTATACACTAATGATGAAAAATCTGAAAGTGAAATCAAGAAAACACTCCCATTTACCACTGCAACAAAAAGAATAAAATATCTAGGAATAAACCTACTTAAGGAGACAAAAGACCTGTATGCAGAAAATTATAAGACACTGATGAAAGAAATTAAAGATGATACAAATAGATGGAGAGATATACCATGTTCTTGGATTGGAAGAATCAACATTGTGAAAATGACTCTACTACCCAAAGCAATCTACGGATTCAATGCAATCCCTATCAAACTACCACTGGCATTTTTCACAGAACTAGAACAAAAATTTTCACAATTTGTATGGAAACACAAAAGACCCTGAATAGCCAAAGCAATCTTCAGAATGAAAAACGGAGCTGGAGGAATCAGGCTCCCTGACTCCAGACTATACTACAAAGCTACAGTAATCAAGAGAGAATGGTACTGGCACAAAAACAGAAATACAGATCAATGGAACAGGATAGAAAGCCCAGAGATAAACCCACGCACATATGGTTAACTTATCTTTGATAAATGTGGCAGGAATGTGTACAGTGGAGAAAGGACAACCTCTTCAATAAGTGGTGCTGGGAAAACTGGACAGCTACATGTAAAGGTATGAGATTAGATCACTCCCTAACACCATACACAAAAATAAGCTCAAAATGGATTAAAGACCTAAATGTAAGGCCAGAAACTATCAATCAAACTCTTAGAGGAAAACATAGGCAGAACACTCTATGACATAAATCACAGCAAGATCCTTTTTGACCCACCTCCTAGCGAAATGGAAATGAAAATAAACCAATGGGACCTAATGAAACGTCAAAGCTTTTGCACAGCAAAGGAAACCATAAACAAGACCAAAAGACAACCCTCAGAATGGGAGTAAATATTTGCAAATGAAGCAACTGACAAAGGATTAATTCTCAAAATTTATAAGCAGCTCATGCAGCTCAATAACAAAAAAACAAAAAACCCAATCCAAAAATGGGCAGAAGACCTAAATAGACATTTCTCCAAAGAAGATATACAGACTGCCAACAAACACATGAAAGAATGCTCAACATCATTAATCATTAGAGAAATGCAAATCAAAACTACAATGAGATATCATCTCACACCAGTCAGAATGGCCATCATCAAAAAATCTAGAAACAATAAATGCTGGAGAGGGTGTGGAGAAAAAGGAACCCTCTTGCACTGTTGGTAGGAATGTAAATTGATACAGCCACTGTGGAGAACAATATGGAGGTTCCTTAAAAAACTACAAATAGAACTACCATATGACCCAGCAATCCCACTACTGGGCATATACCCTGAGAAAACCATAATTCAAAAAGAGTCATGTACCAAAATGTTCATTGCAGCTCTATTTACAATAGCCCGGAGATGGAAACAAACTAAGTGTCCATCATCGGATGAATGGATAAAGAAGATGTGGCACATATATACAATGGAATATTACTCAGCCATAAAAAGAAACGACATTGAGCTATTTGTAATGAGGTGGATAGACCTAGAGTCTGTCATACAGAGTGAAGTAAGTCAGAAAGAGAAAGACAAATACCGTATGCTAACACATATATATGGAATTTAAGAAAAAAAAATGTCATGAAGCACCTAGGGGTAAGACAGGAATAAAGACACAGACCTACTAGAGAATGGACTTGAGGATATGGGGAGGGGGAAGGGTAAGCTGTGACAAAGCGAGAGGGAAGCATGGACATATATACACTACCAAACGTAAGGTAGATAGCTAGTGGGAAGCAGCCGCATAGCACAGGGAGATCAGCTGGGTGCTTTGTGACCGCCTGGAGGGGTGGGATAGGGAGGGTGGGAGGGAGGGAGACGCAAGAGGGAATAGATATGGGAATATATGTATATGTATAACTGATTCACTTTGTTATAAAGCAGAAACTAACACACCATTGTAATGCAATTATATTCCAATAAAGATGTAAAAAACAAAACCAAAAAAACCTGTTATTTGGAAATTCATGATTTTTAGAGTAAGTATTCTCCCCCATTTTCTATTACTTATCATTTAAAAGAAGCTCTCCAATTTGTCAATAATGTAAAAGCCAAAACCTTGGGTACTTTAATAAATCATAAGGATTTTGTTGCCAGGATATGAAATTTGTGTATTGATTTGAAAACAGAGAAAGAAAAGGGCCAGATATTAAACATTAGTTTGTGGATGTCAAGTACTATTTGATAAAGATCAAAATTTGATTCTACAGGAAACATCCTTTGAGTGTATATGACAGACATTCAATAAATTACTGTTAATTTATTAAAGTGTGATTGAACTAATGAATAAATTAACGTCCTTAACAAGGAGATTCTCCTATAGGAATAATTTCTTTGGTATAACTGTCCTCTGGTTACAACTAATTTTCTTGAGGAATGAATCTTTGCTTACCAAAAAAGTCTTCAATTTACCGTGGAGTCTTCTGAGTGAAACTAATCCCCATAAACCAGACCTTTTCCTTAGGTCAATTCTACATGACAGTATAAATGAATAAACTGACATCTTGCGTTTGTATTGGATTCTTATGAATTTGGTGAAAATCAATTGATTTCCTAAGATATGACCATAAGATTAAAGAAAAAAGTTGAGATTTGCCCCAGAATAAACAAGTTAAAGTCATGAGCCCTAGAGAATCTAAAGTAGAAATCCATTTGTAAAACGCAGCCTGGAACAATCACCTGGACTTATCTTGTCGACTCACAGCCTTCACCACTGGCATACACTCCACACATACATGCACAGACACATACACTCAGAATAAATCTGACCTGCTCACTTTTCCCTCTTCTATTCCGGTTTAAGCCCTGAAGAGATGCATGTTAAGGCCAGAAGTGCTTTACTTTCCTAGGGAAGAACAAGAGCTATAAACTGTAACTGGCTGCTTGCCACTGTTGAGAGGAGAGGCAGAAAACATCGGATCGACCCTTCTCCACTGTTGCCTAGCTCTCTCACTTCCTTATGGGCTAATGGTTTATGTGTGTCATCCCCTGGATGTCATTTCAATCTTTAGGTTCACAGAAGTAATGATTTAGACTCAAGTAGATACTATCTTTTTAAAGACCCAGTAAAGTTGTAGATCTTAAGAAGAAAGGAAAACTTATACTCACCATACTCAGCTGATGTTCAAGTATCCCTATATTACTCTCTCATAAAGGGTTTGCCTTAGGCAATGCCTTGAGCATTGTAGAATTACTGAATAAAGGTAAACATCTTATCCAAGTTCATCTTAACTTGAGTTCAATAAAATTTGCCACCCGTTAGGTTTGACTCCAAGTAACTTCGGTGTTTTAAGAGTAAATAGAGGTGAAAATCGGAAGAGTTGGTGGGAATTCCCAAGCGTATCAGAGAATTAAAAACTCAGATAAACTCAGCATGCTGGTAGTGGAATGAAATTTAGCGATCAGTTGGTCTTGATTTCCTAAAATTGTGATCTTAAAAAACTTCGGTTGGCAGATATTATGTAATATTTACTGATGCAAAGGTCAAGTAGTCAAATTTTGGAAGTGCTGGTTAAATAAACTGAAATCAAATCTATGTCCTGTTATATTTCTCATAGTCCTTAAAATGTTAACAGTACTTAGTGTACCTCCAAGAGGGGCATATAAACAGTGTACAGCACTCCAAGAAAGGTATGGAAAAAGCATAGAACGTTTCCCAGGGTTATTTTATCATAGAACTCTTTCTTCGTAAAACATCTATGAACATTTTATGGAATACAATTTGGGAAATGCTGACCTAGTTTAATGTCCTTATTTTAAAGGTGAAGAAGGAGACTTTGTGAGAGGAATTCGTGCAAAATTACAAAGCAACTCAGTGGCAGAACTAGAACAATAAAATCAGAATTTTCCACACTACATATGGCTTAGGAAACATTAGAGGGATGTGGGAAAATTATAATTATACATGGTATTATATCAGGTGAACTATACATGTAATGGCAAAAGGAATCAAGGAATCAAAGATCATCTACTTTCATTTTGATGTTAGTGCAAAATATTTTTGTAAAAAAAAAAAAAAAACCCAGAGAATAATTTATCAACAATACAGAACCAGAGAACTTATAGTGTGCCCCTTCCATGTGGTAAGTAATTTAGCTAATTATCATATTGAACCTGATCTCCACAACCAGTCTGTGAGGTAGAACATCTGCTTGACGGCAAATAGCAGAAAACTCGACAAACAGGAAACAACATATAGTGGCTTAAAAATAGAGGTTTATTTTTATCATGTTACAACCCTCCTGGAGGTAGACATTGGACGCAGCCACTGAAGGAAATCAGTAAGGATTTGGGCTCCTGATCTCTTCACCCTCTACCAGCCTCAGTGGAAGGGTCTCGTGCTCACCATCATTCATGGCTGCTGCACCTCTAGGTATTTTGTCTGAGTTTCAATATTGAAGAAGGGGGCTGAGAAGGGGTTGAAGATTTGTTTTGTTCCAGCTGAATCAGTCCTTTTTCAACAGAAAAACAGTCTCTTTCCTGGAAGCTCCACCAAGTAGACTTCTGTTTACATCTAATTGGCCAGAACTATCCTCATAACCCTCCCTGCAAGGAACTCTGGGAAATTGAGTTAAATTTTCTTTGTCAATCCAAACCAAATCAGGGCATTGTTAATAAAGAGAAAGGACAAAGGGCTAGAGATACGGTGACTAGTTGTGTCTGCCCATGCAGGTATTATTATTCCTATTTTCCTATGAGGAGACTGAGATTTCGAGAGGTTATACACTTTGCCAGTGTCACACAGCTAATAGGTAGATTTCAGAGAATGAAGCTAGACCTATTTGGGGTCTCAAAACTGGTATGTTTTCCAGCTTCTCTGGGAGGGAACAGAGGCAAATAGGAAACAACATTCAAATATAGTTATCGTGTCAAAGAACTGCAGACTTCAGACAGGGAAAATCTGTGCATTTAGCTCATGAAAAGAAAAGCAGAGTTCTAAAGTGCCTGTTTGTTCAATTTATTCAACCCACAAAATAAGGTCTAAGTTGGGGAATAAGCATCATTTTTCTTGGCCTCTATTGGAATACATGTTTGGGCTCCAATGAGAATATATACTCCTAAAATTCGGGCCCCTTTCATATTTTCATTGAGTTTTTTTCTCTGACCCTTTTATGTTATTCTTCTTCCCCTCCTCTACCTCCTTTCCTTCTTCCTCATCTCCCTCTCCAGATGCACAGCCACCACCCCTGGCTCCCCACCACACACCCTTTTCAACACATCTTATTTTCTAGGAATTTTCCAGATTAATTTCTTCTTATAGAGTCCAAGAGAAAATGAAGAGTAGATGCAAAAA
Source organism: Aethalodelphis obliquidens (assembly GCF_003676395.1). Taxonomy (NCBI): domain Eukaryota; kingdom Metazoa; phylum Chordata; class Mammalia; order Artiodactyla; family Delphinidae; genus Aethalodelphis; species Aethalodelphis obliquidens. The sequence continues at coordinate 15,982,207 of NW_020837946.1, read as the reverse complement.
TGACCCTCCGTCCTAGCCGCAGGATAGCTTCTTGTTGCTAGGAAACCAATGGTAGGTGCTAACCATCCCTCACTAAACGAGGGCAGCTCCCAGCAGAATAATTCTTTTTGTTGAAGAACCGAGACCATGATTTCACTTCCTACTTCCAACTGGTTCTGTCCACATGTATGCTTTTATTCTCCAGTAACAAGCAGCAGGAATGATTAAAAATAATTTTAGGGATGTGAAATTGCACATATGAGGAAGATCGGAGGAGTTGTGTAACATAATATAGTCATGAGATTAAAGGGTTTCTTATTCTCTAAATATTTCAATCATTGTTTAGAGAGGGGGTACTGTTCTGCATGGGAGTAAACCAGATAAAATTTAAATCATATTGGGGTTAAATATATAATGGAATTATTATTGCTGGAAGTTTTTACTTTTCAGCCGAGATAGGCATATGGATGGTTAGAAGTAGTTAAATATGATGTTGTCTGTATACAGCATATCATTAACAAGGCACATCCTCTGAATTGATTTTCTTTTTTCTGTCACAGACATATGCTGTAGTTTGTTTGCTCAAGTCTGGCCTGAAGGGAGCTAAACTTAGAGATCTAGGATTATATCATTTTAGAGTGAGAGGAAGGATAGTAGAGGACACAGGACAGTTTAGAAAGAAATGACTTATTCATTCATTGAATAATTATTGCCATGTCAGTTACATGCCAGGCTCTTTCTAGACGTTGGAACAAAAAGGTCTGACCGCTCAGAGCTTATGCTTTGGTGGGAGAGATGATTAATAAATAAGGTAATTAACAAAAATATATACTGGATAATATTAAGCTAAGAGAAAAATAGAGCAAGGGAGGGGGATATGAAATGTCAGGGCAGGTGCTGAAAGGTGAAATTTACATTAGAATCTGCTGGAAGTGAGGGGGAGAAGTATGCAAATGTCTGGGGGAGGAGCATTCCTGGTAGAGTGAGCAGCAGGTGAAAGACTGTGGCAGGAGTGCACCTGACATGTGCGCAGAATAGCAAGGAGGTCAATGAGGCTGCAGTAGAGGTGACGATGAAGAGAATGGTAGGAATGGAATCAGGGAATTCCAGTGCAGAGGGGGTAAATGCAAGAAGGGGGAGATCTTGTAAGGCTTTAGTTCATAGCAAGAACTTTAGCTTTTCCTCTGAGACAAATGTGTAACCAAAGAGTCAGTACTCACAGAACAATCATGTGCTCTTCTACATATCCCAGTCTCCCTTGCAGGTGGTTCATGCCACATGCCTTTCTCTGAGCAGAAGTGATGTGTATCACTTCCGGGTCAAGGCAGTAAAGAGACATTATGCCTCCTCCATATCTCTCTGCCCTACTACCATGTCCTTCAAATTCAACTGTTCCAAATGGAAATGGTTAGAACCATCTGACCCACATCAGATTCACCTGAATCAAACATAAAGCTTTGCTATCTTACACCACTGAGATTGTTAGGGTACATTTGTTTCTGCAGCAGAGCCTGGCTTGCTTGACTAATATACAGGTGGCACTACTAGAAGAGTTTCAAACAGAGGACTGACACTATCTGCCTTACATTTTCAAAAGATAACTCTAGCTGCCATGTTAAGAATAATCTATGAGGGGGAGCAAATGGAGAGGCAGGGGGGTGAAGTAGGAGTCTATTGCACTGATCCAGGTGAATAAGAGTGGTGGTAGGCAAGGGTTGTAGCAATGAAGGTGGTAAAAAACGATCAAATTTTGGGTATGCTGCTGACAGAGAGTGAGGTAGAAGAGAGAGGATACAGAGAATTTGATCTGAGCAAGTGGAAGGATTGAATTGCCATCCAGTGAGATGGGGAAGGCTGGGAGAGGGGGAGAGCCCAGGAACTCCATTTGAAATTAGAGATGCCTATTCAATGTAGAGACTGAATTCAGAATGTATACACTGACACATTCAAAGTAAGTATACAGAGTAGATAGTTGGATGGAAGCATCTGAAGCTCAGGAGAGAAGGCTGGTGGTACATATTGGAGAGTCACCAGCATACAAATTATTTAGGTCATGAGACTGGATAAGGTCCCCTAAGGAGTTAGTATTAATGAAGAAAAAAAGGAACCTATGAGTATGGTACTTTGTGAAAAAGCATACAGATTCTAGAAATGACTTCTGGGTCAATTTCTACTGATAAACTTCATTTAGGAAAAGCAGACAGATGCTATGTTGCTGTGGATTTGCCTTGGCAAATTCTTTTCTCATCAGTATTCTGAAGCTGGGAAGCAGGATTTATGGTGACAGTGGACTCAGAGCAATGGGTTTTCACCTGTGAAGTAGGACGGGTCTAAAAAGTTATCCAAAAATGCTTACATGGGACTGAAGTGTCTGTGTGGAGAGAAGAATGAAAGTTGTGTCTGCACATGAAGAAGAGCCATTACTAATTGGAAGAGGAAGCGTTTATTAAAATGATGGCATCCCTCACTGTCAGGCATCTTGGCACTTGAATCTTGACTATGCACTGTTGTCCACTTCACTCATGTGCTGGGCACACAACAGTGGGGTAGAAAGACCAGCAGGCTTCTTTCTAGTGCCAACTCTGGAGGGGAACAGGTGATGTCTCCATTCTGATTTGGCTCTGTTTGCATATGAGCCCTCCACCCTTTTTCTCCTGGTGATAGATCTGAATGGTCATTAGATTAAACAACACGAATATGTGTGTGTGTGTGCAATTGTATGTTTTCAGGATAAACTTGATGTTGTAACAAACAAGCTTATTACCTGATTAGCTGAGCAAAATAAAAGGATTATTTTTAATTCTATCAAAATCCAATTCCATATTTGGTAAACAGCCTTCCATGTAGTGGTTCTGACACTCAACTCTACTGTTTTCTAGGGCCTCAGTGTTTTCCACTAAGACCTTCTGCATCCGGGCAGGGAAGGAGAGAAGACAGCGAACATGGAAATTTCACAGGAGTTTTCAAGGTGTTAGACCTGGAGGTTGCATTCATTGCTTCCATCCATATTCCACTGGCCTGAATTCAGTCCAGGGCCTCACCTAACTTCAAGGGCAGTTGGAAGAGGTGACCCAGCTGTGTGTAGGAAGAAGAGGAACGGGTTAGGTGAGTGTCTAACCATTCTCTGTGATTGTGTAGAATGTTGCCTTATTATCTGCAGTCTTACCCAGATCTTGGGTAGATTTATGAATCTGAACTTACAAATTCAACCCAGGTTTGTGACAAAACAGACTCAGACAGAAGGCTCATTGAATTCAAGGTTATTCATCTCCATTTCCACTAGGCATAGACTGAAATAATTTCTCTTTAGAATATGATATTGGAACTGGTCCAGAACCTTCATCAACTAATTGTTATTAAATAATTAAACAAAGTTATTGAGCCTCTTTGACCAGACACAGTTCTGAGCACTTAATATCTAAAGTTAAATAAGAAAGAGCTCCTATCTTCAATGAGCTCACAGTTGAACAGGGGAAACAAACATATAGGACAGTACTACAGGTCTCAGAGAAAGGTGTGAAAAATTAACTCCAATTGGCGTGGCAGAATCTGAAACAGAGTTCTGCAAAAACATAAAACAGGAGATGGTGCTTAAATGCAAGTTAGAAGATGAGAGAGAATTCTCCAGGTAGAGAAGAAAAGGAATAGAATTACAGAAGAAGGAAATCACACAGTGCATCAGAGCTGAGCTCTGAGGAAGCAGCTCAAGTGGCGGGTTACTGTGAGACTGTGAGGGGTCTTAGATGCTGAACTAAGCAATTTAGACCTTGTACCATAAGCCAAGAGGATCTGTAAAGAGATGAAGAGTGACAAGTTTCAATTCATAGCTTAGAAGAATCATTTAGGCAAAGAGGGGCAATAGATTGGAGCTGAGAGGAAAGGAGACAGCAAGCAGTTAGGAGGCTACTGCCATCACACACACAGGGATGGAGAGAAGATAGGTTTGATTAATAAACCTACTTTGAAACATAAAATCATTAGGCCTTGATAACTTAGTAGGGAGGGCGGCAGGGAAGGAAAAGAGATTGTAAGACCTAACGCCATTTACCTTTGTTTCCCTAATCATTGACATGGTGCCTGGAACGTAGGAAGTGTTGCTTCATTGTTTCTGCCCAAGGGAAGTGGTGTCAGAAGACTGAGAAGGTTTTTAGTTATAAAATAAATTTCCTTCTCAAAAGCTCTCTAATGCTGGAAATTTGTTTAATAAGGGTTTAAAACCTTTCATTATAACATGCTTTATTGTTGAAGCTGCCAGGAAATGGGCACTCTTGAACATCACCAGTGGGAGTGTACGTGGGTACAAGTCCAACTGAGAGTGATTTGGTAATACCTATTAAAATTACAAATGCATATACCCTTGGACCCAGGGTTTCCATTTCTGGGAAATTCTCCTACAGATAAATTTGTACAAGTTTGAAATGGCTTATGAAAAAGTTCATCCTTGCAGCCTTGTTTTCAACAGTAAAAGATCGAAAAAACACAAATGTTCCTAAATAGCAAACTGATTAAATAACTTATGGTATACTCATAAAATGAAATTCTGTGGGTATGAAAATAAAAGAGAATGAGTTTACTTTCTATGTGTTGATAAATATCTTCAGGATGTATAAAGTGAAGAAAGTAAAATGTGAACAGTGTACATAATATGGGAGCTTTTGAGTAAAAGGGGATCAGAAATTATATTTATATTTGTCTTTTATATGCATAAAAATTCTGGAATGATACAAAAGAAATAAGAAAAGTCATTAAATGATATGAATGTATTACCTATTCAAAAAGTTGAACTAGAAAGACTCTCATTCCACAATTGTTTAAAATATAAAACACTTCCCCTACCCCCATCCTGATTTCCTGTTCCCAATCCCAGGTATCACATTGACTTAAATTTGCATCAAGATGCACATAATATCAGATCTTTTCATAAGAGCAGAGGAGGAAGTGAAGATAGAGGGAGCAGAGATGACAAGTCTTGAGAAACCTGAATGCCTGAAGAAGTGAGATAAGGGGGGTACCACACTACCTAAGGAGACAAAAGACCTGTATACAGAAAACTATAAGACACTGATGAAAGGAATTAAAGATGATACAAACAGATGGAGAGATATACCATGTTCCTGGATTGGAAGAATCAACATTGTGAAAATAACTATACTATCCAAAGCAATCTACAGATTCAATGCAATCCCTATCAAACTACCAATGGCATTTTCCACAGAACTAGAACAAAAAATTTCACAATTTGTATGGAAACAAAAAAGACCCTGAATAGCCAAAGCAATCTTGAGAGCGAAAAACGGAGCTGGAGGAATCAGGTTCCCTGACTTGAGACTATACTACAAAGCTACAGTAATCAAGACAGTACAGTACTGGTGCAGAAACAGAAATATAGATCAATGGAACAGGATAGAAAGCTAGATGACCTATGGTCATCTTATCTTTGATAAAGGAGGCAAGAATATACAATGGAGAAAAGACAACCTCTTCAATAAGTGGTGCTGGGAAAACTGGACAGCTACATGTAAGAGAATGAAATTAGAACACTCTCTAACATCATATACAAAAATAAACTCAAAATGGATTAAAGACCTAAATGTAAGGCCAGACACTATAAAACTCTTAGAGGAAACCATAGGCAGAACACTCTATGACATAAATCACAACAAGATCCTTTTTGACCCACCTCCTAGAGAAATGGAAATAAAAACAAAAATTAACAAATGGGACCTAATGAAACTTCAAAGCTTTTGCACAGCAAAGGAAACCATAAGCAAGATGAAAAGACAACCCTCAGAATGGGAGAAAATATTTGCAAATGAATCAACTGACAAAAGATTAATCTCCAAAATATACAAGCAGCTCATGCAGCTCAATATCAAAAAAACAAACAACCCAATCCAAAAATGGGCAGAAGACCTAAATAGACATTTCTCCAAAGAAGATATACAGATTGCCAACAAACACATGAAAGGATGCTCAACATCACTAATCATTAGAGAAATGCAAATCAAAACTACAATGAGGTATCACTTCACACCGGTCAGAATAGCCATCATCAGAAAATCTACAAACAGTAAATGCTGGAGAGGGTGTGGAGAAAAGGGAATCCTCTTGCACTGTTGGTGGGAATGCAAATTGATACAGCCACTGTGGAGAACAGTATGGAGGTTCCTTAAAAAACTAAAAATAGAACTACTCTATGACCCAGCAATCCCACTACTGGGCATATACCCTGAGACAACCATAATTCAAAAAGAGTCATGTACCACAATTTTCATTGCAGCTCTATATACAATAGCCAGGATATGGAAGTGTCCATCGACAGATGAATGGATAAAGAAGATGTGGCACATATATACAGTGGAATATTACTCAGCCATAAAAAGAAATGAAATTGAGTTATTTGTAGTGAGGTGGGTGGTCCTAGAGTCTGTCATACAGAGTGAAGTAAGTCAGAAATAGGAAAACAAATAACTGTATGCTAATGCATATATATGGAATCTAAAAAACAAAAAGTGGTACTGATGAACCTAGTGGGAGGGTAAGAAAAAGCCATAGACATAGAGAATGGACTTGAGGACACAGGGATGCGTGGCAGAGGGGGAAGCTGGGGCAAAGTGAGAGTAGCATTGACACAAATACACTACCAAATGTAAAATAAATAACTAGTGGGAAGCAGCTGCATAGCACAGGGAGATCAGCTCAGTGCTTTGCAAAGACCTAGAGGGGTGGGATAGGGAGGGTGGGAGGGAGGCTCAATAGGGAGGGGATATGGGGATATATGTATGCATATGGCTGATTCACTTTGTTATACAGCAGAAACTAACACAACATTGTAAAGCAATTATACTCCAATAAAGGTGTTAAAAAATATTGCAACATATTTAAAATACACACACAATTTGTTTGGTTATTTATGAAAAAGATACTATTTCTTTAGGGCTTTTTCACTGGCTATGACATGCCCATTAGTTAATCAGAAGTATAGGCAGAGTTTTTCAGAATTGAAATATTAGTAAACCTGAGGTTTGTGGTTTCTTGAAATTTTCCTCTAGGTGTTTCATAAAAATTGGATCACTCTTAAAAGTAAAGGTAAATTTGTCTGGACACCATGGCAATTTACCAGACCATGAGAACTTCATTTGAAGAATATTGATAGATATATCTAGTTGAAGGCTGGTGTTTGGCCAGTATCTGTGGACCCAAGAAAATTAACTATTGCTACACAACCAGTGCAATTCCTACAGGAAGCCATGACCCATCAGAATAATAGATTCTTCACATTACCCATTTTATATCACTTACATTCTTGAAGATTCCTCCATGATCCTAGAAGATATTCTTTAAAAATACTTATGGCCAGAGATGGATTCCATATCAGCAACTCAAAAAAGAGAAAAAAGTTTCTTCTCCCTAAAGGCTAAGTTGCTCACTTTGTTCATTTTTTAAGTAGCTGAGTGGCATACAACCAAAAAGGAAGTTGGAAACAGCAAGTAAACAGAGGGTCTCTTAATTTGTCTCCTCACTACATTCAGGAAATCTCTGGAGACCAACATGGAAGACACTCGCTGATAATCTTGGATCAAAATCAACATCCTAGTACACCCAGCACCTGGTTTTAATTACACAACCCAACTTTTCCATCCCCACCATCATTCATTCTAGAGTTAAGAAGCGAGCTTTTACCATTTGCCCTCCAGCATAAATATTTTTCTTTCCTGCTGTCAAGAAGAACTCTTATTACATCCATTTTTTTCTACCACAAACTGCTCTGACATTTCTTATGAGTTTTTGGAGGATACGCTTGTCACGTCACAGAAGGGGGAACCCTGGTATTATCTGTCCTCAGCACATGCCCTCAGACCATGGGGAAGGAGACACAGTGAATGTCATTTCCACAGATGGCCTGTGGAAAAACCAGAAACCCACAGACCTCGACTGATGACTGTACTCATGAAGTTATGGCAGATTTTGAAACCGCCAGTTTTTCATTTGCTGCTTCTGTATAGAGGCTTCCCACCACTCATCTGCCCTTACTTTAGCTTTTACTGCTAATCAGGAGGTACTGCGGACCTTGGACACAGAGTGTAATTATCTTGATATTATTATTATTCTTTCCTAAGAGAAATTAGACTCCGGTTCTGACGAGGGACAGGGATGACAGGAGGAACAGAGCTACCAGGCTGTTGAGTTCTCTCTTCTCTGTGTCCCACCCGCTCAAGCCAACATCTCTAGGTAATATTCCCAAGCAGGTTAAATGTGCTTTTTTTTCTGTTGTGAACCATTACGTAGCTTCAGACATTTCTTTTTAAATCTCTCCAGTTGGATTGAATCTCTTATTCCTCCATGCTTCATCATCATAGATTTATTTTTACTCTGCCTTATGAAATGTATATATTCCAACCAGTCTGGTCCACTGGCTGATAATTTTCTCAAAGACAGAGACCATAACTTATCCATCTGTAGTCATCAGAGGCCACCACACGTCCAAGGCATTGGACAAGCAGTAGATTCTCATGAAATATCTGCTCATATCTTCAGAGTCATGCATCAGGAATCATTCCTCCGAGATTAGTATTTAGAGCTGCAAAATAGCTTGGAGATAATCAAGTCATAAAATCTCTTTAGTTTTAAGTCATGTATTTCTAGCTATATTTTAAACATCCACCTCCTGTGCTAATATTTTTGTGGCTTTAAATGTGATTGCATTTTTATCTGTTTATTATTTTATAAATAAACATTTATTTATGATATAGTTGTTAGTACTAGGGACTCTTTGACACTTTTTTAAAAAATGGAAAATCTCTGGGATGGGGGACAATCCTTACTCCATTCGTTTATCTGGTTGAGAAAGGAATGGTAAAATTTCTTCCCTTAAGGCTACTACAGCTGCTCCTGTGGTTCTTGGTCTTATCAGGGAATCAATCAATCAAACTGAAAAGTTAGTTTTACAAAAATTGTTCGGGGTGGGGAGGAAATAACCCGAAGGAAATGATCAGCAAAAGCATGGCCTGGGGGGCTTCCCTGGTGGCGCAGTGGTTGAGAGTCTGCCTGCCGATGCAGGGGACACGGGTTCGTGCCCCGGTCCGGGAAGATCCCACATGCCGCGGAGCGGCTGGGCCCGTGAGCCATGGCCGCTGAGCCTGCGCGTCCGGAGCCTGTGCTCCGCAACGGGAGAGGCCCCAACAGTGAGAGGCCCGTGTACCGCAAAA
>NW_020837946.1:15871001-15972919 GCF_003676395.1 Aethalodelphis obliquidens | reverse complement strand
GGCCGCTGAGCCTGCGCGTCCGGAGCCTGTGCGCCGCAAGGGGAGAGCCCCCAAGAGGGAGGGGCCCGTAAACACCAAAAAAAAAAAAAAAAAAAAGCATGGCCTGGAGAGTGAGTTTTGCATCTATGAGGACATTCATTAATTCAGCAACTTATGGCGAGCACCTACTATGGAACTTTCCATCTGCCAAGAGACATTGACATTAATAAAATATTAAACACATTTAGACATAAAATAAATTCTTTTAATTAACCAGTACTTAACAGTTTGAGGGATTAACTAACACTCTCCATTCACTCTATTAAACCTCCTGACTGATGCTCGTGCTGATACTGATCACTCTGCCAGGATGCTCTCCTTCTCTGTTCCCATCAATTATGTCATATGCTTTCCAAGACTCAGTTGTGTTTGTTCCGAAACCCACTGATGCCAGTTGCATAACTTATCGTTATCAAATACCTTAGATACATATCATACAAATCTATGAAATATGAGCATGAAAAGAGTGGTTTCTATGAGAACAATAGGAATGCTATAGAAATAAGCAATAAAGACAAGCTACTAAAAAAGGTTATTAAATTAAGTGTGGATAAGGCAACTGTAAAAGACTGGGGAGAAAAACTTAAAATAGAAAAGATTCTGCTTTCAGATTCCCTCTCAATGTCATTTAGTTCTCTTTAAAAAAAAAAAAAAGACTGAAAGATGTAGATATTGCATTTTGTGTGTGATTGACACAAGAAAGATGAGGGACGACTGTATAGTCCATAAACTTAAAGTCAAACAGAAGACCTGCTTCTGCATCATAAGATTGGAAAATAGATGCATATTTATGTTTTAATTTAAAACATGTGTCCTGAGGTTCAACTGGATATGGTTTTTCTTTGGCAAGTCCATCCAAAGAACAAGCCAACATTCAGTGATTGGGGGAAACTCACCTGCAGATTTATAAGCAGCAAGTGACAAACTAATTATAAGAATTACCTAAGATTGTAAGCACACACTCAAACCTTTGGAAACTTCTCTTAAAATGTTTGCCATATGTACTATTAATTTTGTATCACCTTTCAGAACTTAATGCAATGCAGGAAAGAGTTTACAGAATTTTATGAGCTCCTGAATGGGTTACAGGGATAGACCTCTGACTGCGTTTCCTAATATTTCTAATATCTTCCAGGATCAGACAGGGAGAACGCTATGCTACTCTCTCAAGGATTCCATCCTTGAAATCACTGTTATCTCTAATAATGTTGTTAATGTTTCATGATGAAGTGAATAAGTGGAAACATACAATTTAGGATTTTTTATTAGTAACTATTAAGATCTGTCAGAAATATGCATATTATGCTGGGTAAAGCTAGTAATTATTTAAAGTTGTGGCACCTGCTATAAAGGAAAAATGCAGTGTGAAAATTTCCCTTCCAACTACTTGAGTACCCAATGTCACCCGATGGTGACATGGTGAAAAAAAAAACCTGAGGTCAGATGAACTATTTCCTCTCTTCTGTCAAAATAAATAAATAAATAAAATTCAATTCAGTCCTATTTCCTGGACTATCAAACTAATTGAGTCATATACCAAGAAGAGTCGCTCTGCAGTCAGATTATTCTTGTAGCTGCCACACTGTAATCCAACTCTCCCCCTTCACACCTACACAAATAAAACCATTCTTTTCAGCTACCTCAGAAGCCGTTTCAGTTCTACACATCTTCTGCCTTCACTAAAACAGTTTTCCACTTCACTCCCCCCACCTTGCCCACTCAACTCCCCAGTCCCACCACTTCCTGGCCCTCCTACCATTCCACCAAAAAAAATTACCCAGGCCTCCAGCCAGGAAAAGTTGTTAAACCCTGTCCTCTGCAACTTCACAGCACATTTGCTTTAATACCAAAAGAAGATTCATCTTGGCCAATGAGAAACAAATGAATATGCAGCGATTCGCCACTTGCTGTAAAGCACTGCCAACAATTCCCACTGCTATGTTCTCTTCTGTTTTTATAATCAGTTAAAAAGGTTCAGTTCATTAGGGGCATGTTTCCCACTCCCGAAAACGGAAAGACGAAACAAGCAGCCCTCGGAAGAGGCACAAACCCTTCTGAAAAATATCTAGCAGACAGAGCTTCTGACAGTAACACTTTATTTTAATGGTCCTTTAATGCAGAATTGACAATGGAACTCCCACCGAAGCCCTCACAGCAGCCTCAATCACCCTAAATGAAAATGACCGTGTTGCCAAAGATAGGTCACAACCAAGATATCCACCTCAAAGGCCACCCCAGGGGAGGGAGAGGGGAAAGAGAAACCCCCTCGCTGTGCTTCTGGTATAAATCCTCCCTTCATTCCTGCACCCCCTAGTCCAGCTCTCCATTTCCTTATTTAGATGAGCATCCCTTATACAGTTAGGGAATTATTCCTCTGCAGAGTCTCCATGGGTATCAGCTTTCTGAGCATTGGACTGTTCTTCCCAGAAACCAAAGGGAGCCTCGCTGGTTTGAATGCTCGCTTGTGGGTGAGCCAAGGGGATGTGGCAGGCAGCTCATGACTAACCAGCATGACACAGCTCACAGAAGTACTCAACATCCACTCAGCACTAGCAGCAGATTGAAGGTAATGTTTTCAGAGGTTTCCAAGCTGCTGGGAAATTGCGGGTTTGAGAAATGTTCTTGAAACCTTTTGAAATTCAAATTCCACTTCAGCAAAGATGTTGAAATGGGAACCAGAGGAATGGACAAAGGACTGACAGTTCCCCCATTCACTCTCAGCCCCTCTTTGCTCCCCCGCCCACGGCAGGGCCCTTCAGATGGACAGTTGGGTTGAATTGCTAAAGCGCCACGGTGGGGCGGGTGTGGGAAGAAGTCCCAAGGGGCAGGGAGAGCTGACATTAGGAACAGCCGGACTGAGAGTCTGCAGTCGTGTGGCTTGGCGGGGGAGGGGGGGGGGGTGCCAGGCTGCTTGGGGTCAGGCGCCAAGAACAAATGTGGGTAATGTTAACACTGTTTTCCTAAGCAACGGAAGTGTAACGAGCAGCAGTGGTAGGTTAATCACACAGAACGAAGTCTAGGCGCTCTGCCGGCTTGCCTCCCTGGGTACAAGCGCTCATAGCTGCGGATGCTGCGTAGTAATATCTGGCTTCCGGATGGTGCTGGGGAATAATAAGGTAGTACGTGGGACCAGGCAGGACATTGAGAAAGTCGCAAGGTAGAAATGTGCCTCGAGCTCGAATAAACAAGAGGTCAAAGGTCAAGCTGCGAAGGGACTTTTTCCTTTAGACAAAGTGGTCAGCCTCTGAGGATGTAGCAGTATATCATTAAAGACATGCACCCTGATAGAAATTCCTTGGCGGTCCAGTGGTTAGGACTTGGCTCTTTCACTTCCAGGGCTGTGTTCAATCCCTGGTCGGGAAACTGAGATCCTGCGAGCCACGCGGCGTGACCAAAAAAAAAGACATGCACCCTGAAATCATACAGCCTAGGGCTCACAGTCGTCCCCTGCCATTTGCTATTCTGTGGGACCCTCAATGAATTACTTCTCTATTAAGTGGAGCCAGTGGTAGCATCTAGGTCATCAGTATACCTACATGAAACAAGATGATCTAAACCCAGTGCCCATTATATAGTAAGCACTTAAAATTTTTGTCTGGTAAGGCAGCCTAATACCACCACTATCACTCCCCAAACACACACGTTTCCATAGTCTCCTATTCTCACATGTTTGGGATGTTTTGAATATACCTTTGAGCATTCCCATGCACCTGCTATGATTACAAAGATTCCTTGTTCCCCGTCGTCACTGATTTTTCCATTTAATTTATCATCTTCCAAATCCTTCTCAGGCTAGCTGTCACTTGATATTAGATGTTGATTGGAGAGAAGGTGACTGCTCCAGATAAATGGGCGTTAGCCTGTGATAAACAACAAGGCCATCTGCAATGACTGATGGATTATCTGGGCTTGAGTCTGCTCCAATACGCAGAGTTCCAAGATAAAATGGAAACACACCAGAACAGTCTTGTCTCTGATTAAGCAGCATGAAGGGGAAGGTCTGGAACTGACAGAGAAATATGATGTCTCTTGTTAGAAGAGGAGGAAGAAATGGGGACTCCACGACCCTGCGGTCTTGCTCCAGAAAGAGTGTGTGGCTGTGGAGCCTGAGGGAAAGGGCATGTATCATGCAGCACTGCTTTCTCCTGCATCCAAAATTACTAAAATTAAAAAGTCACACTCTTTAATACCAGCCTAAGAGAAGTGTCAATTACAAAAATGAAGTGTTTAGTAACACATATCTCCAAATAACTCAAGTTGTTTATAAAGAGGCTAAAAAAAACACCAAATAGAAGATTTTACTCAAATAAAACCAGAGGGTTTCACTGCTAATTTTTAACTCACTTCTCTGATTTGGCATAACAGTCCCTAGAATAAATCAATGCTACATGACATCGTAGACCCTACAGAATCCTTTATCAACATCTTAACCAATTTACTGTGTTTGGATTTCCCATTCCATGAACGTTAGCTAACTTGGGAATGGTCACCCACCCTCCGATTGTCACAAACTGTATTTTCTGAAAAGCCAGTTAGAAAGGAAGACAGAGAAGAAAGGAATGAGACCAAATGCCCAGTCCTTAATCTAGAGCATCTATCCAATCAATGGCTCCAGATACCTTGGTTTTCCTCTGAGAAGTAAGTAGGGATGGGGTAACAGACCTAGACTGTAGGGAAATCTGTCCACGTGCAACTAAGAGGATGGGAGATACACATCACATTCATCCCTACCAACTAAGCCTGGATGACCTGAAGTGTTCACCTGTCCTTCCCAGCCTCCCAACCCTGTGCTACAGGAGAAGGAACTTACGTAGTTACTCATGTACCACTCACTCTCCTATTCAGTTCACAGATGCCTTTCCTTCTGCTTAGAACACTCTGTTTCTGCTCTTCACCTGAACTCCTGCTGATTTTTCTGATCTCAGCTTAGACATCGCTTCTTCCGAGATCCTTCCTTGACCTACCAATTAAGTGGCGTTACATGCCCTTCATATGTGATTCTCTGGCAAATATATAACCTCTATCTTAGCATCTATCATAGATCTATTAAGACTTTTGGTTGCGAGATATGGAAGTCAACTTGAAGGAAGATAAGCAATATAGAGATGTCTGTTATCTTATGTAATCTAAGGGCGAGATTGAAATCAGACCGTAGGTAAGGACTAGAGCCAGAAATTGAAAGTTGATAGAATTCTTTCTCCTTGATATTTTTTGCTATGCTCTGTATATCTATTCCCTTCCTGTTGGTTTCTGCAAACCAACTTTATCTGCTCTATAGCCACATGGAAGAATATGGCAGGCCGTGGCTTTAGCCAACATGCGGAAAACTAAATGTCCCTGAATGACAACCCCAAATTTCTGCCACATTCCTATTGACTCTATTTAAGTTAGGCATCTAACAGAGGCCCATTTTAGAGAAGAGCAATGGCTGTGGGATAAGCTATTGCCCCCAAAGATATATAGTACCATACTATTTGTAATCGCCTGCTTTCTTGTCTGTATCCTTGATTATCAGTAAGCTTTGTATTGGCTTGGCCAAAAAGTTTGTCCAGGTTTTTCCTTAACATCTTATAAAAACCTGAACGAACTTTTTGGCCAACCCAATACAAGTGAGTCAATCTACCATGTCTGTCTTATTCGTAACTGCATTCTCATGAAACTGTGCCAGGCACATTAAAAATGCTCAATTTGTGATATAAAGGAAAGAAAGATCTACAATTTCCTCTATGTCAATGGCTTCCTTCTTCCTAGCTCCCAAAAACCCATTTTGACTCTTGACTCACACACACACAGCAGCCCAACCATTACCACACACTTTAGATGGTGATCTCCTGTATTCCTTGTATATTTTAACCTCAATAAAATCTTCCCTTATCCTCCCTATTTTACACTTTATATCTCTTCACTTGGAAAAACAATAAGATATACAAAGTATTTATGTCTTACTATATTGCAGGCATAGTGATAGGCATATCACATACTTTTTGTCTAATCTCATAACACTCAATATTTTCCCCAGCTAAAGCTAGGAAATGTCTGAATAACCTGTTCAAGATCACCGCTAATAAATAATCCTAATCCATCTGAATCCAAAACTTGATATCTTTCTACTTTCTAATCAATTCACTCATGCAGTCTACCTAGTCTGGATTCTCCTCAAATCCAGTTACCATTGCTAAATTTATTTCTGTTTGCCCAGAGTCTAGCAAATTTTACATTTCACATAAGCATATTAAGTATATTCAATAAATATTTGTTGAGGAATGAAGAAATGAATGAATGAATACATAGATGGTCACTACTGGGGTAAAAGATGCATTCACCATGAGTGAAGTTTTTCTCAAATCTAACAACTCTGTGTTCTTTATATGTTAAAAAAATAACTCAGATGGAAGCAATTATATTAGTGGTTCTACAAAGTTGACATGGCTGGAGGACTAGCTTCTATCAGATAAAATCTCTCTCTAAGAAAAAAACATAAAAGCTGCATATGATATAAACTAAAACAGCAGATACTTAAGGCTTCAGAAGACAACAAAGGTATCTAAGGCTTAAGAGCAGAGATATCAAAGAAAAGAGAGTCTCAGAGAAGGAAGTCTAACAGTACCTGAAACTTCTTTAAACTGTCACTTATTAATTAAAAAAAAAAAAAAATAAAGCTAAGAGGAGTTTTCAGCTGCCCCACGAAGCTAGGGAGAAAAAATTTGGCATTTGGGGACTGCCAAGGAGAACGGGCTCTGGTTAACATTCCAGGTTTTTAGTTAAAATTCCTGAATAGCAACATCCTAGAAATTAGAGAAAACTGAAAATAGAAAACTCTTCACAAAATTTGAACCTCAGCCTTGAAGTATCTCAATACCTAATTGGATCAAGATAATTTACACATATGCTGACTTCCTACAAGAAATAAAATAAATCCTTTCTGGAGGTATACATGTATATATACCTACCTCTCAAAGCAAAGGTATAATTAATCTCAAAGAACAAGGGAAGATAAGAGCAGAAATCAATTAAATAGACAGCAAACATACAACAGGAAAAAAATAGAAAAGAGTTTTTCCAAAATATTAATACAGGGCTTCCCTGGTGGCGCAGTGGTTGAGAGTCCGCCTGACAATGCAGGGGACACGGGTTCGTGCCCTGGTCCAGGAAGATCCCACACGCTGCAGAGCAGCTAGGCCTGTGAGCCATGGCTGTTGAGCCTGCGTGTCCGGAGCCTGTGCTCTGCAACCGGAGAGGCTACAACAGTGAAAGGCCTGCATACCGCAAAAAAAAAAAAATATATATATATATATATATATATATATATATATATATATATATATATAAATACAATTAATAAATCACCAGAAATATATAGCAAGAAAAAAAAGAGAGAAAGAAGACACAAGTAATATCAGGATAGTAAAAGGGAACATCATTATAGATCCTATGGAAATTTAAAAGACATTAAGAGGGTATTTATGCCAGTAAATTTGAAGTCTTAAATAAAATGTGAGTATCTTTGACAATTTTTACTTAGTAAAACTGACACACAGAAACTAAAAGTTTGAATAGCCGATATTAGTTAAGTAAATTTATTTGATAATTTCAAAATTCACCTGGAAAGAAAACCAGAGGTCTTGATGGCTTTGCTGGTAAAATTTCTCAAATATCTAAAGAGAAAACAATGCCAATATTAAATAAAGTCGTTCTTCTAGAGATAGAAAAGATATTTTTTTTAATTTTCACAATTTTTCTACAAGGTAAGATTAACCTTGATGCCAAAACTTGACAAGGACATCACAAGAGAAGAAAATTACATGCCAATTTCTCTTGTGAATTTGGGCATAAGTAATTTTAAACAAATATTAGCCAACTGTACTCAGTAAAAATATAATCAGGATAAAACATTATTACCAAGTGAGATTTGTTGCAGGATGAGTTTTTTTTAAGGATGAGTAAAAATTTGAAAATCAATGTAATTCACAATATTACCAATAAAAAGGGGAAAACTTTTCAGTAGATGCAGAGACACAGTGGATAAAATTCAATACATATTTTTGGTAAAAACAAAGCTTTTGGTAAATAAGAAACAGGAAATTTTTTAATTCAGCAGAGAACATCTCCTCAAGAAACAATAGCTAATGGTGAAACATTAAAAACCCTCTTTGCCATTTCTAAGGTAAAGAATGAAACAAAGATGCTTGCCATTACATTGTTATTCAACATTGTAAGGAAGGTCTTAGCCAATGCCATATAATAAGAAAAAAATAAGGTATAAAGATTTGAAAGAAAACATTAAATCTTTCATTTTTTTTGCAGATAATACAAATGTGTACATAGAACATCATAAAGAACCTCTGAACTTAATAAGTGAATTTAGCAAAACTGTTGCCTATCAGGTTAATACACAAAATTAAGTTCATTTCTATACACCAAAAACAAAATAATTAGAATACAAAATTTGAAAATGAAACTTTATAATATTATCAAAAATAATCACTAGAATAAAACAAATAAAACCTATAAATAAGAAATCATTACTGAAATTACTTAAAGAGTATCTAAAGTAATGGAGGGATATACCATGCACTTGGATTAGAGAACTCAGTATTGATGTGTTAAGACAGTTTCTTCACATTGATCTGTGGATCAGTAAATCTCAACCAAAATTCCAACAGTATATTTGCATAACTTGATAATCTGATTATAAACTTCATATGAAAATGCTAGAATAGCCAAGACAATCTTGAGGTAAAAAGAGAAATTTGGCACAATGAATCACCAGATAGCTAGATTTATCATAAAGTTAAGTAAATAAGAGAGTATAGTGTTGATTCAAGGATATACAAGTAGATCAGTGAAACAAAATAAAAACTAAAGAAATAGACCATATGATTTATGACAAAGTTTACAGTGCAGTGCAGTGAAGATTAAGGTGATCTTTCTAATAAATTATGTTGAGTCAAATGGGTATCCATATATTTAAAAAATTAATCATGATTCCTACTATGCATTATACACAAAAATCAACTCCAAGTGGATTATAAACATGAATGTAGAAAGTAAAATTCAATGTGAAAGTAAAAGTTTCTTCTAGAAGAAAATATAGCAACTATTTTCATGACCTTTAGAAAAGCAAATATTTCTCAAATGGTCAAAAAAGCTATAAAAAAAGATTTTAAAAATTGATAAGTTAGGGCTTCCCTGGTGGCGCAGTGGTTGAGAGTCCGCCTGCCGATGCAGGGGACACGGGTTCGTGCCCCGGTCTGGGAGGATCCCACATGCCGCGGAGCAGCTGGGCCCGTGAGCCGTGGCCGCTGGGCCTGCGCATCCGGAGCCTGTGCTCCGCAACGGGAGAGGCCACAACGGTGAGAGGCCCGCGTACCGCAAACAAAAAAATTTGATAAATTACACTAAAACTAAGGACTTCCATGTATCAAAATCATCATTAAGAATGTACAAAAGTATGCACAGAGTAGGAAAAGATATTCGGGAGTCATCTCCAGAATATGTAAAGAACCCCTACAAGTAAACAAGAAAAACTATAGATGAGTAATATAGAAAAATGGTCACATATGAATAGGCACTTCACATAAAAGAATAGACAAATGACAAATAAACATATATTAAAATGTGTTCAGCATCATAAGACAGAGAATCTAAGCAGCAAAAAATTTAAAACTAGCAGTACCATGTGTGGAAGGTTTGTGGAACACTTGGAATTTTATATCCAACTGGTGACAAAGTAGACTAGTACGACCATTTGTTTAAACTCTGACAAGACCTACTAAAGCTAAAACTATACATAACTTGTGGCCAGCAATTCCACACTGATTCAACTGATATGCATAGAAATGTGCACCAAAATACACTTGCAAGAATATTTACAATAGCACTATTCATAGTGCTCCAAAGCTGCAAATAACCAACACATTTATCAACAACAGAATGGATAAATAAATTGTGGTATAATAACTGTATAGTGTGTCAGTTCACATCCTCCGGGAAGCAAACAGTGTTAGAAGTGCAAGATATTTACTGAGAGTAATGCCTGTGAAGTAGAAGAAGCAGGAGTAGGCATGGTATCTTTGGAAGGCAATACAGGTCTAACACTTGTAGAATCAAGGAAAAAGGAAGATTGGGAAGGGAGGAGCTTCAGACTACGGTGTGGCTCTAAGAATGTCTCAGCCAGTTCAGTGGGGAGCTCCCATGCAAATAATGCCCATGCAAGAGTCCCACACTGAGCAGAAATCCTCCAGACTTAATGCCAGCCGCCTCCTGCCTTGCTTAGTCAGTGACTGGGTACTGCTCATGGATAGCATGTCCTAGGTTTGAATGCTGCAGCCCAATCCCAAAGGCACTGTGGCTGGAGGCTGTCAGCTAACTGCACTCCTCAAGGCTGAGGGTCATACCTCCATGGCTTCCATACAATGGGACACTGTGAAACCAATACAAATATACAAACTACTATGAAATACAACAACATAGAAAGATCTTACAAACATAATACTGAGCAAAAGAACCCAGACCCCCAAAAGCACTTACGGCATGATTCCATATAGACAAAGCTCAAAAACAGTTAAAAATAATTTATGGTGGTAGATGTGGGAATACTGATTACCTGTGACCAGAGCAAATGAGTGACTGGGAAGTAGCGTTCAGTAGACTGTTGTAGCCTACACATAATGGTCTGGGTGGTGGTTATGCATATGTTCACGTTGTAAAATTCACTGAGCTATACACAATGATTTGTACCCCTTTCTGTATGTATTTATGTCACACTTCAGTAAAAACAGCTCACTTTTAAAAAATTGGTATGTCGGATAAAGGTATTAAGAGAAATAGATGCCATACAAATCCAGAGAACAAAAGCCCAAGAGAATAATGGATTTGTAGAATGTCATGAAATATGAAGAGAATAGAATATATTTATTTTGATATAGAAGTCTCAAGTAATTTTACCAAAATATTTCTACAATTATTAAACGCCTATTATTAATGGGAAACAGGTGATATCTTGCTGTTATTTATTTTCATAAACAACTTTTTGATGGGTTAATAGCTACTGTATTTTTATTCTGAAAAGGATTGGGCAGACAGATATTAGCTTAACACAGCACTTCTCAACTTTTTTCAGGCTGACACAAGTGAAAGCTTAGAAAAATTACCATTGTGGTGCTCCCTTTAATTGACTTTGTATAATGCTTTGAACAATAATTGATGTCCGTATTACTCAAATATCATCTTTATAAAGAGCTTCCCCACACAAGACATGCTGTTTCCTTTTTCCCTTGGCTAAACCATATGTACTAATGGTCTCAAAATGACAACAGAATGGGGAGAGAATTGGGGAAATATATAGACCATAGGACTGCAAGTATAGGAAGTATTTTGGAACTCACAGGAGTTATCTAGATTCATGTAACCTGGGAAATATTCAATCAACAAAGAAATATTAGAACCTGCTACATGCTGGGTACTGTTTTAGGTGCTTTTCATTTCTGTATATCTCCATAAGCTAGATATGAATTAGCACGAAAGGAACCATTGTGCAGGAATGGAATGAATTCAGCACTGGGGATGTAGCTGAATTGCGTTTTGTTCCTATCTGTGGTGTTAGATCTCTGTGCTATCAAGCAAGTGATTAAACATAGTGGCCTGAAGGATCCTGAGTTGAAAACTGAGGAGGCCAAACCATATGATCTCTAAGATATGTTCTGGTGGTTTTGCATCCTGGATTTTGATCCTACATATTAGCCTTGTGACCTTGAACAAAATTACCTCAGCCTTTTTGTCTACCTTTTCTTGTTTAACAAAATGGCCGTGGCAGATACCCTTGGTAGTCTTGCCTTTCTTCCTTCTCCATTAGATATATTGTTTTGTTCACTTATCTTCCCCTTTCCAGAGGGGGTCAAAAGAAAGTGACCCCACCCTAGCTCTTGCTATGGTACCTAATTTGTTTAAACCATGGTGATAATAACATTCCTTTCTCCAGGGTTTTCTTTAGACATAGGCATGCGACAGAATGCTGGTCAATGAGACTGAGGGATATCGGTCAGGAGGCACATAGCAAGTCACTGTCTCTTCTCTTCTGGGCTTTGTCATCTGAATGTGATGTCTGGAACTGTGGCAGCCATCCTGTACCCCTGAGGGAAGCCAGCCCGAGGTGAAGGCAAAGCTGACGGAGTGCAGAAGATGGAGAGGTGCTGGCTATCAAGTCCCTGTGTACTCGATAATATCCCTGAGCCAAAGTTTATATTGTGTCCTGAGCCTGCCCTTTGGGAGACTACATTTACATATTGTCAAAGCCAGTTTGATTATATTTTTCTTACTCGCTGCCAAAAACATTCTAATTGATACAATGGGTAATAATATTTACTATACAGAAGAGTTGTAAGGCTGAAGGATAATGAAGGATAATGTGCCTGATGCCAGGACCTTGTAAATAACTTAATATATTTATATTAATACATTTATTATGTATAATATGTATATTATATATAATAGTATATAATATATAACATATATGTGTGATATATTATATGCTATATACACTATATATAATATGTGCTATATATACTATATGATACATATACTATATAGATAGTATATATGTATTTACTGATTAAATTCACAGCATTTTAGTATACATAGTATAGAGTATATATAGTTAATTACATATTTATATATATATATATACACATACACATATATACACTAAAATGTGGTAAATTTGAAGATTAAAAACATTAAAACAATGGTCAAAGAAGGTAGACTTCCTTTTATTATTTTACCTGTTAATTAATTAATTGAACTGTAGTTGATCTACAACGCTCTATTAGTTTCAGGTGTACAACACAGTGATTCAATATTTTTATAGATTATACTCAATTTAACATTATTACCAAAAAATGACTATATTTCCCTGTGCTATCAAATATATCCTTGTTGCAAGACTTCCTTTTAAAATTAGCCATTTTCAAAGTTTTATTTAGGAAGCTACATTTGTTTGAAACTGCTTTCTCTTCCTACTATAACCATCTACTGGCTACTAAGAGAAACTATTTACTCAAAAAGTATTTCGAGATCTGTTCTTTTCTGGGAACTGAGAAAAGAGGAAAGAAATTCAAGAAATAGTCACTTCATTCTACAAACTAAAAATCCATATGCAGTAATAAGAAATGATTGTAGGAAACAGTTAAGTACTAGAGAAAGGCCAACATCTCTAAAAAAGCGTTTCAGGCAGTATACACTCTATAAATTCAGAAAAAGTGGAGATTTTTGCATATTGGAAGGGTTAGTTATACGAATTCACAGGGGACAGATCACCAGAGGGACAGTCACTCTCAAATGTGGCTTCAGATCCCTTAGCCCTAGGATATATTGACAACCTTCCTATCATTTCCTTTGTGTGTACAAGCAGTAATGAGTGTATGTCAAGGGCGACCCTCTAAGTGGAAAAGCAGTGAAATCACATAGCCAAGAGGATTTATATCTGGGTAGAAAAACTTTCAGAGCCAAGAAAGCTACAACAGATGAGTCTGAGATGGAGAACTCCCCCTACTACCAATGGTCATCACCTGGCTTGTTGTAGAGCAATGGGCAAAACCACACAAACACTTGAAACTAAAAATAAGTGGTTCTCCTGTCAACTGTCAGATAAGTGAGTTACAAGACTACAATAGATCTACAGAGCAGTCCAAACAGAGACATGTGACTTCTTTCACATGTATGTATGTGTATTCTCTGTACATACCCCAGCATAGGTATCTGCTGATTCTATGTGAAGCCAAATGTGTTTGGGCAGTGACTAAGGATTGGATTATGAAAATAATCAGACCAATAGATTATTCCTTGTGATAGGAAGTGTTTCAGTGCTGCAAAGATTATACAAGAGATTAGTCAAGTCTTCAGAGATATGCCTGTCATCACTAAAGTTTTCCTTTCTCTTCAGGAGAAACACATGGACATTTCTTTCTCATCTCTGTTTCTCTATGGTAACGTGGAATTTAATTGGTTTATGCCTTTTTGAAATTAATGGCACTACAGCAAATACTGAAAACACATAAGGGAATACATGGTCTACTAGACTTTTTTCAATTTAGTCCCAAGTTTAAAGGACAGAACATTCCATGTATCAATGGGCACCAAGTTACCTTCAAGTCACACTCTCTTTCACAGTAAAAAAAAAAAAAAAGGTATATTTTAATGAGTATCGATACACACAGTTTATATAAACTTAGAGATAAATAACATTTACATAGTTGTAGAAATGTAAATATATATATTTGGTTTCACTGAAACCAAAGCCCTCCAATCTATAACTATTTTAATTATCATACATTCAACAAGTGGTTGTTTAGTGCTATACCAAGGGGCACTGTTTCCCAATGTGGTACATAAGCCTTAAGGAAATAGGATAATTTTAAGGGATATACTGCTAAACACTTTAGTTTTTGGTTATACATTTATGCTGGTGTATGTGAATATATATAGAGAGAAAGAAATATATAAACACACATATACACAAACCTAGCACATTAAATACTTGATATAAACTTCTACAAATCTATTTAAGTTTAAAAAATGAGTTGACTTAAAGAAAAAATGTTAAATAAATGTGGTAGACAAAAAAAAAAAAAATGTGGTAGGCAGACTTCTGATGACCTCCAAGATTCCCACCCACTGGAGGATATGCCCTGTATAATTCTATCCTCTTGAGTATGGGAGGAAACTGTGAAAATGATGGTATCGTCACTCCCATGACTACATTATGTTATATAATATCTACAGTGTCACAGTAGATGAGGAGGACTCTCTTCTTGGCCTTGAAGAAGGAAACTGCTGTGTTGTGCAAAGGGCCATGTAACAGGGAACAACAGCCTCTAGAAGCTGAAAACGCATGTCATTGATAGCCAGCAAGAAAGTGGGGACCTCAATTCTACAATCACAGAAAGTGAATTCTTCCAATGACCTGAATGAGCTTGGAAGAGTTCACCAACCTCCAGATGAGACAGGGATACCTGTGACACCCTGATTTCAACCTTGTGAGACCCTGAGCAGAGAATTCAGCTAAGCTGAGCCCCCTAAGTTTGTGGTAATTGGTTACTCAGCGATAGAAAACTAATGTAGTAGATAACAGAACAGGTGGTACAAAGCAATGGCAAAAATCATGAAGGTCATGACTCAAAAGTGTGAGGTTTGAAAACACTGCCTGCTCCCGGAGACAGGACTACTTTTAGGTACAGACATGAAGAGCCCTGCCTTGGTCCCTGCATATTAGAAGGCAACAAGTATCACAAATACACACGAAATGAGCACACACAGGGGCTCCTCTCCCACCGGGGTCCGGTGCTCAGTGCTGACCCAGTACAGTCTGTAAATTTAAACATCCACTCTCACAGCTAATACCATTCAAGCCCCAAAGAAATGCTTCTACCCATTTCTTACCCAATGACTTTGAAACAAAACCTGAGGCAGTGAGACTGTCTGTGTTGTCCTGCCCCTGACAGCAAAGACAGACAATGCAAAGGAAATGGAGTGGGAGAAGCTCAGGTAAGAGACAAGTCAAATAGCTTGTGAAATCTACCTTTCAGCATGAACACAAGAGCTTCTTACATAATGAAGTCTAGTTTGCCAGTGATGTCAAGCATCTCTTCTGCTTCTCTTCAGGTTCCAATGTGTGGTTCTAGAGAGTACAACAGACAGCCCCGGCCTACGATGGTTCGACCTACCAACTTTACGATGATGCGAAAGTGATACACGTTCAGCAGAAATTACCGTACTTGGAATTCTGAATTTTGCTCTTTTCCAGGGCTCGTGATACGCAGTACGATACTCTCTCATGATGCTTGGCGGGGCAGCCGCATCTCCCAGTCAGCCACGTGATCACAAGGGTAAAGAACCAACACACTTAAAACCACTCTGTACCCATACAACCATTCTGTTTTTCACTTTCAGTACAGTATTCAATTAGTTACATGAGCTACTCAACAGTCATAAAATAGGCTTTGTATTAGATGATTTTGCCCAACCGTAAGCTAATGTAAGTGATCTGAGCACATTTAAGGTAGACTAGGCTAAGCTATGATGTTTGGTAGATTATGTACATCAAAGGCATTTTCAACTTACGACAGGTTTATCAAGATATAACCCTATATCATAAGTTGAGGAAGGTCTGTAGTAAAACTGCAGGGTAAGTGCAGTAGTTACAGAGTGACTGCAGAAAACTGTGCGATATTACAGTTCATTTCACTCAGACTGTGTACGCACACACACGGATTCTTTACATTGGTAACTAATTGAACACTGGTTGCTAAAATTGCAAATATTTGTAACCTTACAAAATATTAAATAAGATTTAATTTAATATTGATATTAAAAATGTTAAATAACACAATAGGGATGCAATCAACAAAACTCAGGGGGAAAATTCTATAGGGCAAACGAAAGTGGTTCCTTCAACAAACAAAATGAAAAGGAGAGATAGAGAGAAAGAGAAACAGAGATAGAAGGAGAGGAAAATCTAAAGGTTAAAAGAGACTTAGACATTTCAATAAATTGCAATGTGTGGATGGGATTTTGATTCAAACTACAAAAAATATATGTTAACATTTGAGACAATTGGAATCATGAATATTTGCTAGTTATTTGTTGATATTAAGGAAATATTGTCATGTTTTAGGCATGATAGTGATAGTGTGGTTATGTTAAGATCTCTTATCTTTTAGAGACACTATTCACTTATTTACAGATCAAATTATATGACAAGTGGGATTTAGTTCAAAATATTAGGTGAGGGATAGAAAGTGAGATAAAATAAGATTGGTCATGAGCTGATCAATTATCAAAGCTAAATAATAGGTATATGGGAGTTCCATATATTATTCTGTCTACTTTTGTATATTTGAAATTTTCTGTAATAGAGTTTTTGAAAATATGTATTTTAAAATAAAAATTTTTAACTAGTTTAACTTAATTTTATTTAGAATTTTGATATTTGTTAATAACTTAGGCTTCCCTTTTAACCTTCATAGATAATTTTGAATAACCTGGAGGTAAATTAACTGTTTTGAAAAATTAAAGTAATAATTTTAATTGTTAAAAATGTTAACATTGACTTGAATTTACATTGTTGATAAAAATATTTTCAAGTGGTGGAAGCCTGGAGTACATATACATATTCTTTTTTAATCCTTTAGATTCTTGAGAATGAGGACAAATAGAGAACCTGATAGAAATGGAAAACAAAAAAGGGGAGCTCAGAAAGGAATAAGACACTAAAAAGAAAAACAGAAGTAGAAATTTTCCAAAGAGGCGGTTTGTTTAAGTCTTTGAAAACTGGAAACAATGAAAGAGAGTAGATTTGTGTTCAACATAATGACATAAAATTTATGAAGAGGACAGCATACATTTGATGTAACTATTCATCACAAGAATGAAAATGGACAAAACAATTACTGTCATCGTTAAGCCCTAGATTTGAACAGACCATATAAGAGCTGCATTTTCACATCTTTTACTGCATAAAGACTGAATTACTAAACAAGATGACGAGAATGTCCAAGGACCTTGGTTTTACGCTTGCCTGTGTTGGGAAGTGTTGGGAAGGAGGGCTGCCAGCAGACGTGCAATGCCATCTGCCCTAAGTGGTATATAGGCCCTTCTAGAAGACAATTACAAATAATAATAATAAGTTCAAAACATTATATTTTATATTATAGGAGTTCAAAGAAAAAAGAGTAGTGTAAAGCTCAACTTTTAAAAATTGGAGAAGGCTCATGGTGGGAGGTAAGACTTGTCTGAGCTTTGATGGAAGAAAGAATTTCATTAGATGGAATGGAAAAGGAGGTCACTCCAAGCACAAGAATCCACAAGAGTATAGATGGAAGAATGAGGAGTCCAAATAGTCTAGAAGATTCTGATTAATGGAGACAGGCCTCAATCAATTTTACACCATGAGTGCAAATTTAAGCTGGATTAGTCTGGCCCAGCTAAGTTCCTTGTTCAGAAGCTGAAACATTACAGCTGCAACATGGCAAGCAGAGGAAATGAAATGGAAGCTTATAAACCATGAAGTGTACAGCAGAAGCACAAATTCAGAGAACTAGGTAAAGTTTTATTTGGGGGCTGTACTGCAAAGGTGACTTAGGCAGACCCAAGGGCCAGGCTTCTGAGTGCATGTGTGCAGGCCCTTAGTGATCATTAACTTTTGAGGAAAAAAAAGTTACATGGCCCAGCAAGTAAAAATGATTAAGGTACTTCTTGTAGCTATTTCTGTATGTCGTAAAAACAGCGGGATTTTTTTAGAAAGGGTTGATATTCTTTATCCCAGTCCTCCCTAAAGGGAATTAAAGAGCTGAGACCTGTAGGAATTTATGGGTCTGACGGGACGAAAACACAGCACCAAAAGGAGCACACACATTCCCAGGGACTCATTTGAGTCTCTATCGAAATGCAAAGCCTGGTCTTATTTTTTGAAACCAGCCTTCTGGTAGACCATTTAAGAGTTAAGGGATTATAAGAGTAAGTCATTGATCTCCCATTTCTAAAGCTAACAAAGAATTTCATATTACTGAAACCAGACATTGCCCTTAAACTGACAGATTTTAACCAGAGGGAAGGAGGGAGGGTGTTTTTGTTTGCTCTGTGATCATTTGAAAGCTGCATGACATTCTTGAGAAGGAAAGAAAGAGAAAACATTCAATCCTATGAGAGCACATTTCCAGGCTCTCCTTGCAAAAGGCAAATTAGAAATTACCTTGGACAGAGTGTACAAAATGGAAAGACCCAAAGCTCTCTGAAGGGTGGCCTAACTTTTAAAATCAAGCAGCATGATTTACTGTGTACTTAGGAAAAAAACATTGTTTTCAGTCAGAACAATTTCAGGTGAAAGATGGAGGTACTTACAGACGAGATAGTTCCATTGCTATATTGATGAAATCAAGCTAAACAAATATTTTACAGCCCTTTTGACGAAAGATTTTGGTTAGAAGAGTTACAGGTAGAGGTAACCTGCACTAATGAAGAGGTTTCCTCCATAATATAAAGCAACTGAATTTTAAAACAAACACACCAAACTTGCATCTCAATGAGTATTGCCTCCCTCTCGAAGGAGTTACCTTGGGAAGCTAGAAGCTTCAGTAAAGCTGCAGCAGTTTATTAAGAGTTTCCAGCTCTTCTGTTCAAGCCTTCAGGGACAGCAGTCTATTGTTTCGACTATCTTCAAAAACGAGAAAACTTCAACACATGAAAATAGATTTTTACTTCTGAAAAATAATCAAAAGTCCATTGAAAGCAAGTCTGGAGACTAAGAAGGTGATTAAGCTGAGTAATACTGTTTTCACTTAAAAATAAGTTGTAAGTTGAATATAAAGGGGTGACTTCTAAGTGCCTTTGAAATTGGATCTGGAGACGGTTTTTATGAAGAACTGCAAAAATGATTTGTTGAAGGACATGTTATGACTCCCAACTGTTTTGAAGGGAAAAAAGATCAATCTTAGCATATTATAGACATATTTCATACTTATACATACTAATATTCATACAGCCATTCTGAAGTAGCAATATGCATCAAAATAGAAAACGTGCATACGCTTTGGCCTAGCAATTCCACTTCAAAGACATTATCCTGAAGACGACTGAAGAAGTAAACAAAAATACCTACGTAAAACAATGTGTTTCTGAATTGGTGAAAAATGAAAAACTAATTGTCACCAGTTAGGGATTAGTTAAATAAAATATACCATAGCCACAGTAGAAAGCATGAAGTTGTTTAAAAGCATGATGTATAGCTGGGAGGCCACACAGATTTCATGTCCTATGTCAACTGCAGTCAAACACTGTGCTGAGAAGGGTTCTGAGACTGAGTTTAATCTCACAGAAAGAAAGCTGTTATGGATTAGTGATGCCTGGAGCAACAGCATTGAATAGAAGAAAGGAAATGGCAGTACAATGCCCGGGTTCCTAATGTAGTTATCAGTCAGGGTTAAAACAGGTAGTTCACTAGAAGAAATTTACTAGGGAGAACTAGTTACAGAAGTGTTGGGAAAACCAGAAGAGGAAGCAGGGAAAGTGGGACAACCCAGTGACCTGTGACCACAGGAATCACTGCAACCCATAGCACTAAAGGACAGTGAGAGAGGTATGTACAGACAGTCATTCAAAGAGCTGTGCGGCCAAGGCCATCAGGTGTGAACCTGAGTCTTAGAAGAGATGAAGCCCCTTGCCAGAGACCAGAGCCAGCTTTTTGGCCTGCAATCTGTGCACTCCCACAGAACAGCACACTCAGCAGGGCCCTGGGGCACACTTGGTTTAATGACCTGCTGTCATCTTAGCATTTTTAACAATTTTTGAACAAGAGGCCCACATTTCCATTTTCCACTGGGGCCCAGAAATTATGTAGCCCGTCCTGCCAGAGAGTCTACCCAAGCAGAGAGACAAAGGTAAGTATCAGAGCTGTTCTACCTTCCTATCCTGCATCCTCCCACTGCCTCCCACTGATCTAACTTAGGTGGAAGCTCTTGGGAAGAGGAAGTGTAGTTTATAGGGATTGGTCCTGAGGAACGGGGCATGGCGGGGGAACAGTGGGGAGGAGATCTGAGAGCTAATAGGAAAACAGCTGCCACCTGCAAGGTAGGTGAATGTATGTTATCGTGGGCAGATATTCAAATGTCAAGGATTTTAAGTTATAGAACATGGAACAGTATGTGATCCTGTTGATCTAACTGTATATATATTTACATTCATTTTTAACACTCAGGAGGTAAATACATCAAGGTGTTTAAAATATGTCACGAGGGACATAAATCAAGGTATTTAAAATAGTTCTAGGTGAGATTATGACCACCTTCTAAGCTTTCTATTTAATGGTATTTTCTGACATTTCACATATATTCCTATATACAATTTTTGTATACCTATATATAATTTATGCATACCTATATATGTACCTATATATACAATATACATAATATTATACTACATAAAGAAGATTTATTTTTTTTAACTTTAAAATATAGGAAGAAGACCTGCTTGTAGAATGAAAATTTTTGTCTTTTTTACCATTAGGGAGAAGCTAGAATAGAAATTTAGCTACTAACCTAATTTGTCAAATATGGCAGAGAGATGGAGAAGGATGAGAACTGAGGAAACAGACGCGGGAGTGGGTAATGGGGCGGGGCACTGAGGATGATCTAAAATACAGTTTTAGTAAATCAGTGACGGCCGGAGTTTGATTTCAAGTTGGTGATGAGGAAATATAAGCAGCAAGTGAGGAATAGAATAGAGCAGGAAGAAGAAGCAGTGGGGCCGTATTTTCAAAGGGTACCTTGGAGGGCTGAGGGGAGAGAGGCATGGCCTGATACCTGGCAACCAGGGCTGACGTCACTCACCTCTCAGGCCCAGAGTCCCTTCTAGGGGGGCCTCGGGAGTTAGACCATTTCTCTTGCAGAGCAGCTATTCTGGATATTTTTATTTTCTCCTGAAAGCCCTGCTAGGAATGGCAGTTTATAGGAAAACCACGGCCTGGTGTTCGAACGTGGACCACAGACTCAGCCTGCCTTTCACTTCCTGACATCTTTTCCTTCCGTACGTACCTTAGGTCACAGTTTAAGTATTTTTAAATTTAAATCCAGGATGCTTGCAAATATTCTGATTTCCTGTGGACTGGTGTTTACCAGTAGGAAAGGAGAGTAAAACTTCAATTTTTAAGGATGTCTAATTAGTTCCATAAAAAGCAGATGATTTACATGTAATTTTTTTTCAATTTTTTTTATTTTTGGTTGCGTTGGGTCTTCATTGATGCACACGGGCTTTCTCTGGTTGCGGTGAGCGGGAATTACTCTTCATTGCGGTGTGCGGGCTTCTCATTTGAGGTGGCTTCTCTTGTGGAATACGGGCTCTAGGCACGTGGGCTCAGCAGTTGTGGCTTGCGGGCTCTAGAGCGCAGGCTCAGTAGTTGTAGCGCACAGGCTTAGTTGCTCCGCGGCATGTGGGCTCTTCTGAGACCAGGCCTCGAACCCGTGTCCCCTGCACTGGCAGGCGGATTCTTAACCACTGCGCTTTGAGGGAAGCCCTGCATGTAATTTTTTAAAGGAAAGCTCTAAGCACTTTCCTACTGAATAAGTGACCATTTTCAAAGTTAACTTCGGCTTAAAGCTACTCATTTAAGGAATTATTTCTCAAGTTGCTGAGCTTGAAGTCAGTCACTCTCAACATTTACAGTGATTACATTTTGGTAGATATTTGAATCTGCCATGTTTTTACAATGCTTCAGAAACCCATTTGAGGCACAATTCCCTTTTCTCTTTCTGTCATTTCTTCCAAAAAGTGCTCTGAGAAGTGTTGCCTTGACAGGAAGCAAATGAAGCTCTATGCTCAATATTGTTAAAGCAACCTTAAAATAAGGGGTTTATGTTGACTGTTTTTCTCTCTTAGCAAAGAAGCTGAGCACCTAGGGAGGAAAACTCTTCAAAGTTCTGTGTGTATTAATCCATCCAATGCAAACTTATGTAATTCAGCAAGGAAATTCTTTGGAATTGGGATCAGATAAGACACAGCTGTCTCGGTTAATTTCACATTGTTGATCCCAGAAATACAATCCTCATCTATGTTTACCCATTCTTCTCATACAGAATCATTAACCCTGCTCTCCTCCTTTATGTTAATTTACATGTCTGTCCCACCGGTTATCACCCAGCTTTTTCCTTAATCATGGTTGCGTCACATACAAACCTGTCTCCGTCTCAGAGGAGCTCTGTTTACCAATGCTTAACACTGACCCACAGTCTGCTCAACTGCAGGAAACTGTGTGACAAAGGGCCATAAATGTGACACTGTCCTTGAAAGACATCGGCAAAATTTTATATTATTATCCCGATTGAGGGGGAAAAAAAGAAAGATTCTTGAAAAGGTGTAAGATTATTTTCTTTTGTCAGAGGTTAAGTGGATAATTAATTTGCAACTCTGCCTTTCCACAGCCATTTTACACCTATCTGATTATAAGCCATGAAAAATGAATGGTTCCCTTATTTGGACATAGATGAATAAAATCTTTGAACATGTTTCTTTTTTACAGTGATTTCAAAATAATAAACATCAGGTTCTTGTTTCCATCACCGTCAGCTCCAAGTTCAGTTGGTTCCATGAAGCAGTGAGTGCCTCCTCAGGGTCCAGGTACCTGGAGGGCGTCAAGATTAATATAAACTCTTGAGTTACTCACCTGACAGTAATGTGAGGCAGAGGAAAGGGCTGCGGAAGACTCTGCAGAAGAAGCTAGAAGAAGAAAGAAGAAGCTATTATCAATAGGGTGTCCAGAGAAGACTCTGCACAAGGGTCTGTTGAGTCTTGAACTAGTCTTTGAAATATGGGTTCAATGTCAACAGAGAGAAACGGCAGGGGGAAGAAGGAACTGATCCTAAGAGGAGTAAAAGGAAATAATGGAAGATAGAAGGGAGTTGAGGCTGAGTCCAGCTTGTAGGAGACTTGAAATGATAGAAAACGTGCTTTAAATTCAACTCATTAAGCAGAAGAGCACAGAGTAGCCTTAACCGAAGACTTGGGATAATGGTAGCTGAGTTTGAGAAAGAAAACTCCAAGAGCAGTGTGGGGGACACATTACAAGAGAGATACTGGTAGTCAGAGAAACCAATGAGGAGAACTCCGGCGGTATGTGTAGAAGAGGAGGGCCTGGCTTAAGGCAGGCGAAGGAGGAATGGAGATTCAGAAGGAACGGACAGGATGCAGGAGAGAAGTAGGCTCTTCAGAGCATGGTGATCAGTTAAGGTAGCAAGAGAAAGGCGAAAATGAAGGTAACGCGATGATTTTGTTATAGTGCCTTTAACAGAGTTAGGGAAAGTAAGAGGAGGAGGGATTTTGAAGAGGAGACAATGAACAGAGTTTCAAAACAATGAAGCCAGAGTACTAATGGACATACATATGGAAGTTAGCAATGGAATTGAGAATAAGTAATCAGAGCTTTGGAGAGAGGATGGGATAGGGACATAGATTTTGGAATCATCGGCATAAGGACATTAGTTAAAATACAGAAATAAAGGAAATCTCCAAGTTGTCTTAACATTTAATCACACAGAATCCCTACCTTTAGTGAATGGGAGAAAAATGAAGGGCCTGAGAAGAATACACCAGAAAGAAAGAAAACCCAGGAAAATGCAGAAGCCAAAGGAAGGTTGTTTTTTTGCCAGAGTGTAAAGAAGGGCTTGAGGTACAAATGGGAGATGAGAAAGCAAACACAGCCCATATAAAAATTCAATTATCAGAAGTTTAGCAGCGAAAGAAAGGAGAGAGATGGCCAGGAGCGGGAAGAAATATCAAGTGTGAGGGGAGGCATTTTGAAAGAGGAGGAGAATTCCACAAAGAAGATGTCACTGAAGGCGCGCCAGAGAGAGAAGCAAGGAGCTCTGGAATGTTCCTGCATGAAGCAAGGTCAGACGCCACCTGAGGGTCATCAAAACCATGGTCCCCTTTGCAAGGAAGTCTATGGAGCACAGTAAACAAAGAACTTTAGCTAGGCTACATTTCTGCAAATAAAAGCAAGTAAGAAGAAGGAACTTGCAAAGCTCTGAAACATAACGCTGGAGGACTGAACAAGGAGATTTTGGATTCTAGGACCCCAAAAGGATGGAAAAGGATAAAACCAAGACTACACATGAAGTGCCTTGCTTGGAAGAGGAGGAAAATAAAGGGAACCTCTGGGGAAGGAGCCATCAGCTAGAGGGTGTTGGGGAGCGGAGCTGGTCAGAGTTACAGAAGGCGTGTACTGGCCCTGAGGGGGAGTGTGAGAGGAAATCAGATGAATAACAGTGTTTCTAAGCATCACTGAGGGCACAGCTGAGAATAGAGAGCATTGATTTGTAGTGCATCCATTTATATATAAAAATTATGCCATGTACATGAGTATTGGCTATCTAGCCAAGAGCTAATGCACGCATAACAATATTTTATCTCCAGGAATGGTACTTAAATTTTTTTAGTAAACTCCAACAGTCAAACACAATTCTAACTTGACCTCCCTCCTGATGCGGGTGCATTTACTGAATGTTGCCTTGATGCCTTTTACTCACTCAGCATTTCTTGTTAGTTTTTAAAAACCAGAAAGAATTGATTCGTTTTCCTCAGCAGTTCTGAAATCACCCCACTCATTAGGTTAGATTTAAGGGAAAGGGGAAAAAAAAGAGTTTCCATCTTGAACATGTTTGTATTTTTGGCAAGAAAAATCATCTTTTAGAATTATATTCTTGGACACCTTGAGTGGAAGGTGACCAGTGCTATCTTTGCAAGTGGTGCACACTGAACCAGTGGGAACACATTGGAAAACACCTTCATTTGTCCTGGTTCAGTGACACTTGTCAGACACCTACCTCTGAGCCCTCTGCTCTCCTGTTGGATTTGGAAAGTTGTATGGAAGAGCAGCAAGCACAGAGATGCAAGGAGAGCAGATGGTGATTTGCAAAACATTTTTCCATGGGAAAAAGAAAAGTTACAAAGAACGGATTCTGCTCTCATATAAGCTAATTGAATAGGAATTTCATGACCTACGGTATCTAAGACTCATCTAAAAATGAGCTGGGGGCAGGGACTGTTCTTTGGAGGAGGACATATTTTATGAGTACTTTCCATTTCTGTAACTCTCTTCATAAAATGCTAACAAGCATTTATCGGTGAACCTTCACTGCAGTCTCCACAATGACAAGCATTCCTTTGTGTTGATGGCCCATTAGAAAAGGACCATTGGTTCCCAGGACCAAGAGGTTTATCTCTAGCCACTGATAGGAAACATTGAGGTTCTGGCTGAAGAGGTGATGGAAGTCAACGATAAGGCTATTGCTTTTGATTCCAGTGCCCAGAAAGCATCTGATTTTCGGTTCTGCGTTTTGAGTCTTCATGACGCCAGAGACCACAGTTTGTATTGCCGGCCTTCAGCTCCAGCCTCACTGCGCGTTTCTCATTCAGCAGATCCTCCTGGCATGTAGTGGGAGGAGGTATTGTTCTGGTTTCCATGTGAGGCCATGAAACCACACAAGCATTAACTCACAAAGCCTAACTGTGGCAGTCAAGGAGAGAACTCAGACCTCAGACCTGACTGGGACCAGAATTCAAAGCAGCCAGAGGAAGCCTCCTTCACCTTTCTTTTCTTTAGTCCAACTCCAGGCATTACATATTCCTAGCTCTTCTCTGTAGGTCTCAATTTCTGAACAATAATAATTATTGATACACTTTTACTGTTATCATTATTAGAAAAAGTAGTTCCCAGCACTATGTACAATATTTAAGAAATTAGAGGCGATGTCTCATTTAAGTTTCACACACCTGTGAATATATGTAGTAGTCTACTAATGCATGTCAAATGCATTGCAATTGCACACACGTCCATCTGTACAAAAACTAGTGCAGTATCATCGTTAACTTCCTGCCCTTCGCCCCAGTATGCTGGGGTTTAAAACAAGAAAGTAATTTTGGATTTTAGCCAAGGTATCTTGGGAACTGACTTAGGAAGTGACAAACAAGAAGTATGTATCATGCTTCTAAATCCATTCTGTCCTTTTTGACACATCCTAACTTCCCTCTTGCCATATGCTCTCTTGATATCAACCAATATTGCAAATGAAGCAGCAAATCCCAGTCAAATTCTCTGCTCTCTACACATCTCCCTTGTTACTTGCTAGCAGGTAACAAGATCAATCAGTAATTCATTTGCCCTCTTGAAAGGGAGCCGTTTCATTATGCAGTACACAGAAAAATGACTCAAAGCATATATCTAGGGTCTATACATGTCTATTCAGCCTATCACAGTCCCGGTTCCTGAGTCCCCTTTAGCTGCACTCTGGAAGTCAGATTATGGACTAATTTTGACTGATTCACAATAATCACGGTGGAAGAGAGGGCAGCCCCCCAAACCGATACTTTCTCATTTCTGGTATTAATGTATTCCAGATGTTAAAAAAAAAGATGCTTGCTGAAGCAACAAATGGTTGTGACTTTTGCTTTGAAAACTCTGTAAAGGAGAAATGCATTTCATTGCAGAGTGAAAGAGTAGACCAAGTGCTAGGATCAGAATTTAATTCCATCACAGTTAGGTAACAGAGAAGAAAGGAAGCCCGTTCTAGAGAGACCTCGGCCCCCTCCTTAAAGGAGTTCTTAAAGAATACACGTGGGGGGTTTCCCTGGTGGCACAGTGGTTGAGAGTTCGCCTGCCGATGCAGGGGACACGGGTTCGTGCCCCGGTCCGGGAAGATCCCACATGCCGCGGAGCTGCTGGGCCCGTGAGCCATGGCCGCTGGGGCTGCGAGTCCGTAGCCCGTGCTCTGCAACTGGAGAGGCCACAGCAGTGAGAGGCCCGCGTACCGCAAAAAAAAAAAAAAAAAAAAAAACAGAATACACGTGGGTACTATTATCCATTATCCTAATATTAATAGGTCAGCAAGAAGTGGAATTTGATGTCATTCCAGAGTCCATACTTTTAACCAGTACTTTATATTGCCTGCCTCTTATGTATCTCCCTCTCCTCTATGAAAGAATAATTACTGGTTAAGAGCTAATTGTGCTGTGCTTTGAAAAATTCTAATCGTTAAGGACAACCAACTGTGTCCACCAGTGGTGTCTAAACCTATGTAGTGTTGGATCACGTAAATATCACAGACAGCCTGGGCTGAGTCTGAGCTCTGCCATATGCCAGCTGGGCAAGGCACGCATTCAGCCTTTTGTCACAGGTTTCCACACCTGTAACCAAAGAATAACAGAATCCACGTCAGATTGTTGGTTCAAGGATCCCCTGAAATAAGCAAACTGTGTATTTCTATACAAATATTTGGTGCTCTTTATTACCATAATTATCACTCTAGTGTAATATTGTCCCCTCTCAGTGGTTCTTTTTCAAATACACACTTTATTAGGAAGAGTAAGTGTCATCCCAGTATTCCAAAATAATGTTGGAGACACTCAGAACTTCACGGTTTATGTTACCCTGCTATGAGATGGTGGAAAAGCAAGCTGAATTAAGAAATGGAAGACAAGAATTGCGATCTGGCTCTACTTCTCATAACCCAGCTTCAATTTTCTCATCTATCAAACAGAAAAGATAATACTCTGTTTTGTGAAGGTCAAATGAGTTTTTTTTTTAAATGCATGTGTTTTATAAACTTGGACATTATTTAAATGCAAATTATTGCTATAAATCCTCTTATGATACTGGAATCTATGCTTTAGGGTACAAAAAAAATAAAAAACCATTAGCAGTTTGCTTATGATCATTCTCATTAGCATCTGATTGAAAAAGAAACATATTTTCCATTAACAAACCCATTTATTTTTCCTTTTCTTTTATAGTAACGAGAGAAAGTTACAGGATAAATCATCTGCAAGGCTTTTGTCCTGTCAAAATGGTTCATAGGATGAAGATACTTGAAAATCACGGAATTGGAAGGTCAATTTCCCACTCTTGACTAAAAAAAAAAAAAGTAGGTATCTTTCCATGAAGAATACAGAGAAAGGGTATCTGTGTAACATTCTCTTATGTTTTTTCCTGGGCACCACATCATAGCCTACTAGAGCTAGAACACACCTGAACATGCTTGAAAAAGAAAAATGGCAAAGGAACAAAACCCCAGATTTGACTATAGCTATGAGAAATTCAATCCTCTTTTCAAGTTCAAGTTGACAGCTTTATCCTGGCAGAACTGGGACTCAAACTCTCTTATCTCCTGACTCTCTATCTAGTACATTCCTATCAGAGATATTACTCCTGAAATAGTGCACAAGCCAATTTAGGTGCTTATTATAGCATTTTGTTTCTTGAAAAATAGTGGAAACCATGTGATATAAAACTCTTTTCTGGTAAAGAAAGCCATTTATTCTAGCCGTGAAGCAGGCTATGTTTTTATTTTTTGGCTGTAGAACCATACAGAACACAAGCAAATTTCATTTCAGATGATTTTCTTTTTTAATATCAAGACTCCCTCATCAAAAGCAAATGATGAGAAGGGGTTGGAAACCCAACTTATTTATACAAGGGACACTTATCCAAGGAAATGGGTCACAGGGAAATTAGCATGTCTTGAATGATGTTATTCCTGAAATGTCAGTCAGTCATTATAGTGTTTGCTTCTCTCATGGTATTCGCAAAATGGATTATTGTCCCTGAATTTTTAATAACAATTTAGTGGTTCAAAATACTGATGGTGATATATGAAGACAGCTTTAAAAAAGTGCTCTGGCTTTCTACATTGCATAAACAGAACACAATTGTATCTCTCTAGCCAGTGTCAGAATCATTCTCAACAAAGATAATGTGGAAGCCATCTGCCAAGAGAAGGTCAAAAACATATAGAAAATAAATCATGACAAACATGGAATTAGCTAAAGGTTAAGGATCTAAAGGACAAACAGATACCTGAAAGCACAAATCACCCTTCATAGAGTAATAATTTAAACCACCTCACCTCTGGACTCCTAAATATCTGGCTTAGTAGCTACTTATATTTCCAGAAATATTGCAAAATTTAATGAAGTAACAAATGGAAAATGTAACTGGTAATGATGTCAGAAACTTTTAGCTCCATTATAGCTTCCTTTATTTTGTATAGAGGCTCAAGACTTGCTATTAACCTGCTTCTGTGCACTAGAGAAATTCAATAAATAAATGAGTTGATCCCAGAAATGTCATTCCAGTGACATTCAAGGAATTGTTGGTCACAGCCTTGTGGGTAGTGGGCAGAACAAGAAGAGTTGGTATATAAGCAGTGGCTTCAGACCATGAGTCCTAGAGGCAGTGCAGGAGCCTCAAATCTCAATGAGTTGTAATATTGCCTTGTCCTCCCAGCTACCTCCCATTCATTCAGAGGGTCTCAGCAGCTGGCAATCACTAGCTCATGCAAAGCCAGCACTGTGAATAGGTAAGCTCTGTTTGCATGTTCGTAGACAAAAGGAGACCTCAGGAATCCTATTCACAGGTAAGTAAGTATTGCATAAACACAGGGGAGCTACACCCACCTCAATCAAGACAAAAGCTAAAGTCCAAACGTTCTGTCCACTACTTTCTACAGCTCCTTTCTGATAGAATTAATATTTATAAAACCAATGTTTCCCCGAGGAAAGCTCTCCAAAAATAAAAGGTAATACAAAGAACGGATTCAAAGAATTCTGCGTGCTCAAGTCCTTGACTCTATCACACAGCCTTGGAATGATAATGCTTTGATCCAACTTCACCATTAAACTGTAAGCTCATTGAAGACAGGACATTTTCTCTTCGTCTGCACACCGTGCCCAGAACATCTCGTTGCTGGGCACATGAGATGTGCTCAATGCACATTTGCTAATCTGCTGACTGTAAGCTACAGGGAGGTAGGAATTGTATCTTATTTTCCGCTAGAACCCATTGCCAGTGCAGGGCCAGGCACAGAATAGATGCTCTATACATTTTTATCTGAATAAATGAATACATGCGAAGTTGATCCCCAAGTCACTTTCCTTTAGCACATTCCAAATAGTTCCTCTTTACTAACATTCAGTCGGCTTACTACATTTAGCCTATTTACGTGGAACCAGGCCCCAGAGATCCACTCTTGTAGGGCTTCTACAACACAGGTAAGGAAAAACTCTCATTCCTGCAGTAGGGCTAATTTTTATCCATGTCTTAATTTAAAAATATTAGTCCAAGCTAATGCTTTCTTATTTTAAATAAATAAAAGACAGAAGTGTTTAACATAAAAGGGAAAATGGCCTCTTCATTCATACCCCCATCTTATTCTTTGGAGCTACTGTTATATGCACAAAGTTAGTAGACAAAATAAGATTCTATTTGAGCATAATTCAACTATGACTTGCCTATAATAAAAGACACAGTTGTTTTTTTTTCCCTCAGGGATGGGGCGTGGGTAATAGATTCTTCATTTTAAGTCCCACTAGAAAACAGGTAGTAAAGGCCCTACTGGACAGTCAAATGTTTATGCCTGCCAATTCTCCAACCGAAGTATTTCACAAGATAAACTAAACTAAGATAAAGCATAATTAACAGCCCTATAGTTGATGTTAATTACCCATAGTACCACAGTCTCTCAAAGGACCCACAAAGGTCTAAAATGTCACAAGAGTGGCTAAAAGGTCTCTCCCTCCTGGATTCCTTGTATTTCTGGCAGTCAAATGCTTGGCTCACTGAGTTCCCGAGGTGTAGAAGACCTGCAGATGGGGCTTTCTCTCCAGGTGGCCTCAGCAGCCTGTTCCAACTGAGGTACCAAATAAAGATGTCTTCCTAGCTTGTGGCATCATCTCCCAGGGATCTGCAGTGCCCATTGGGAGCCATAAGCATCTGTAGGGAAAAGAAAGAGTAGTATCCCCTTTCTTTGCTGTGACTGGCACCTTTTCCCTTATCCCTGAGTCTCTCAATGGTCATGATCATGTCTAGGCAAAATCATCTTAGCAGAGAGCCATGTGTCGATGTCTTCTCTGAGCAGGACTTGCCAGATTTTCTTTCGGGTCTCTTTAATTCTGAAAGTGGCCCAGATGGTTGCCTTCCTCGGTCCTCCTGATCACTGTCAACCAGAGTATCTCTCCTCCCTGGTGTTTATGCTTATTGGGCTAAGCTTGCAGATTAAGAACAGGTGCTTAGAAACACTGACTCCTCTAAGTCACCTTTGGTTTTTCTGCATTGTGATTATGAATGTGAAACTCAATACCTGTTGTTGCTTTTTAAAGTGTGTGTGTGTGTACGTGCCAGCCCAATGAAGGCCATGACCCTTACATGTTTGCATAATGCTGATCACACTATTAACTGGGTGCCTATAATCAATCATATTCTAAAACACATGAATTCTCTTCTAGTCAGCAATACTTTCTTCTTAAAATTGCAGGCTACGACAGACACAGTGTCTGGAGATGATAAACTGTATGTGCGTCTGTCTCTGGAATACCACTATTTCAGGGTCTTCTAGCGATACTTGCCAAGTTAGATGGGGTAGGGTAGAGAATGGAAGCAAGTTGTACATTATCCTAATAGATTAAGAAAATATAATCCCATTTGGATCATTTCCTGGGCTTCCATCCAAACCATGAGATAGCTTTGTTAATCATTAAAATGTACAGGGAGAGGGTGGGCTTTTTTTTTTATAACTATATTGTATTTCTAAAGGGCACTATATTCATTTCTTTATGAGTATAATGTAATCAGAAAAATAATTGATTCAAAGGATGATAAGCAAAGTTGCCATTGTTTTAGACCGGAATAGCAACACTCAGCCCATTTCAGATTTTTCATTTATACATGTACAGTAATGAATAATTATTTTCAGGAAATAACTGTAAATATTTTCAATTGCTTTTTACTGCTTCAGCAAATTTTGTTCACCCTGTAGTTAGGGTCAGGCCCATAGAGCAAGGGCAACTAAGAGTAACTGAGGTTTGGAAAAACTAGAAATGCAACTCAAGGTCAAATGAACACTTTATACATGCCCTGGGTCAACAGAAGATAAACTGATTACCCATTAACATGACATTAATTTATCATGTGTTCCCATTAAACAATAATAACAATATGGGGGTGATTCACCAGGATAACCTTTAGGTTACTACATTATTTTCATTTCTTATTTATGTGCTAACCAGTCCTGGGGTCAATGACAAATAGATTTGTTGGTTATGTTACCAATGTGGTATGGAGAGTGTTACAACTCATAATCAGAAAATCCATGCTTTTCAGGAAAAATAATTCATAATAAATAAATATTGGTTGCTTAAGTTTCTAATGATCCTCTTCATTCTGTATGAGGAATAGTAATATTTGGTGAATATCAATCTCTGACTGCTAGTTTTCTTAAACTGTGCCAACACCTGGGCTAATCATTAAATTATGTTGTTTAAATGTGTTTGCGAATATGTTACCCCAAATAAATGGTGATTATTTGAAGATGTTTATGAAGCACAATTTTATACCACTTTCAGAAAAGCTTTCTCCCATTTAAATGTATTTTTTAAAGGCAAATTTTGAATTAGTTTGATCTTTTAAGACTGGAGATGGCTTCTAGACAGAGAAAAGGAGCAAATTTATGAAAATGTATTAGGTATCAGGAACTCTGTTATCTGAATTGTTTTATTTGATCTTCAAAGCAACCCATGAACTCGATAATATTATCCTATTTTATAGATGAGAAGAAAATGAGGCTCTGAACATTAAGAAAACATGTCCAAAATTATGTAGCTAATGTGTGGTAGAACACTCAAGGCCATCAGATGCCGAAACTCTGTGAACGGCTCTGCTTGGAAACTGTACGAGTCTCTGAAATAGTACACTGATTAAGATGTTGATCAGTGAAGTGGGAAGCCAAAGCATCTCTCCTCATATAAAAAAAGTTTGGTTGTAAAGCTGGCTTTCTTATTTCTGAAACTTGGCCATTCAAGCAGCCTGTACATGCTTTCAGAGTGTGGATTCATATTTCTTTGTCTACCCCAGAGTCTCTACCATGGGCACTCAATAAATGTTTGTGTATATATTAGTCAAAAATCTTCTGATTAGTAAAAGTGGCTGAAAGTCAACTTAAAATTGGTTATGTACCAAAAACAAAACAACAGAAAAATGCAAGGGTAGGTCTAGCACAGGCCCAGATGGATTCAGGACCTCAAAAGATGCAATCTCCCTCTTCATTTCTAAGACAGACACTTTCCATGTGGTGGACATGATAGCCACCAGCAGTGTGAGAATCATATTCCTTTAGTACAGTAGTCTCAGCAGCAGATGGCATCCTTCCTGATAACTCCAGCTGAGACCCCAGGAAGGACTCTAATTTTCCTAGCTTGAGCCATAATACCTATCCCTGAACTGATCACTCTGCCGAGGGAGAAGTATTTCAATTGGTTCCACTTCTGGAGTGAGGGATGCTGACTCTGAAATTTCCATTAGAATCAGTTGCCACACAAGAGGAATAATTTCTAAGTGGAAGGGGTATGAAGCAGGTATAAGAAGAAGGAGAAGGAGGAAGGAGGAAGAAAAATCTTGCTTTGAATTTCTAAACTAAAAGTAAACTTGAGAGAATTTATTCCCAACATTCCAAAAAAAGATACTGAATGTGACTTATTCAATATGCAGATAAGATACCTGAGGTCAAGAGAGAAAAAGGGACTTTCCTATGGCCACACAACTTGATAGGGTCAGAGCTGCACAATGTACTATGCTGAACTACCTCTGGTTTTATTAGATTTGAAAAGGGGCTGCAGTAGAAAATGTCCATGACTGCAAGACAGTAACAGTATTCATAAAAGTCGACAATATCAGCTGTTTCATGGAGCTCCTTTTCAGAAACTTTCGTTGCTTCAAAATGAAAGAAGTCTCACGAGACAGCAAATTGCTAGAGAAAAAGGAATGCTAAGGTGTCCTATAAAGACCGTTCCCCTCAAGTCAAATTCAATCCGACAGTAGGAAGGCTAAAATAAAAATGAAGACAACAACAAATGGTGAAAATGTAGAAAAATTGGAACCCACCTACATGCATTGCTGATGGGAATGTAAAATAATACAGCTGCTTATACATGATTATTCTTAGCAGCATTATGCGTAATAACCAAAAAGTGGAAACAGCCCAAATGTCCATTGACTGATGAAGAGATAAACAAGGTGGTGGTATATCCATACAAGGGAATATGACTCACCTATGAAAAGAAATGAAGTCCTAATATATGCTACAATACAAACACTGAAAATATTATGCTACATGAAAGAAGCCAAACACAAAAGGCCACATATTGTTTGATTCCATTTTTATTAAATGTCTAGAATAGGCAAATCCACAGAGACGATAAGTAAATCAGTGATTGCCAGAGGACTGGAAGAACGAGGTTTGGTACGGGTTTATTTTTAAAGTGATGAAAATGTCCTAAAATTAAATCATTGTAATAGTTGCACAACTGTGTGAATATAGTAAAACCCCACCGAACTGTGCAATACATACATACACACATATAATTTCCATTTGAAGCATACTTATTAAGGGCCTACCATGTACTGTCTTTTGTTATATGATGGAGATACAGACACAAACAACATAGTTGTGGTTCCTGCCCTCACGGGCAGTCTTAAAAGGAAGGTGTGTTTGGTGTACCAAAGAAGAATATAAGGAATAATGGCAACAAAGCAAAGCAGTTGCTTTGGTTAAGAGACATTTATTAGGATTTCCTTTAGAAACAAACCAAAAGTCTGTACCAGGCATTGTGTTA
Source organism: Aethalodelphis obliquidens (assembly GCF_003676395.1). Classification (NCBI taxonomy): domain Eukaryota; kingdom Metazoa; phylum Chordata; class Mammalia; order Artiodactyla; family Delphinidae; genus Aethalodelphis; species Aethalodelphis obliquidens. The sequence continues at coordinate 15,937,681 of NW_020837946.1, read as the reverse complement.
TCTCTATTGTTTTATCTAATATCCAAGAGAGAAAACCCAATGAAAGGTGTATTAATGAGTGGGTTGCAACACAGAAAACTGAGGCTCAATGCTCCAGGGCTCACTGAAGTATCATGACTTCATGTTGTAGATTCTCTCCCTGAGGACACTGACTCCCATCCCAGCGGTGGCACTGCCCGCGTGAGAAATGGACAACTCCTGGCATGCTGGAAAAATCCGCTAGCAGAAAATGGTCAGTGTGTACCAGAACTGTCCACTGTGGCTGTCAATGAACTTAGAAATGGGCCAAGGGAATATGGGACAGGTATTAACAATGACTGTTATAGAAAACATCCATCAAAAATCTGTGTATATTTATCATTAGAGAAATGCAAATCAAAACTACAATGAGGTATCACTTCACACCGGTCAGAATGGCCATCATCAAAAAATCTGCAAACAATAAATTCTGGAGAGCGTGTGGAGAAAAGAGAACCCTCTTGCACTGTTGGTGGGAATGTAAATTGATACAGCCACTATGGAGAACACTATGGAGGTTCCTTAAAAAGCTAAAAATAGGGCTTCCCTGGTGATGCAGTGTTTGAGAGTCCGCCTGCCAATGCAGGGGACATGGGTTCGTGCCCCGGTCCGGGAAGATCCCACATGCCGCGGAGCAGCTGGACCCGTGAGCCATGGCCACTGAGCCTGCACGTCTGGAGCCTGTGCTCCGCAACGGGAGAGGCCACAACAGTGAGAGGCCCACGTACCGCAAAAAAGAAAAACAAAAACAAACAAACAAACAAAAACTAAAAATAGAACGACCATATGACCCAGCAATCCCACTACTGGGCATATACCCTGAGAAAACCATAATTCAAAAAGAGTCATCTACCACAGTGTTCATTGCAACAGTATTCACAATAGCCAGGATATGAAAGCAACCTAAGTGTCCATCAACAGATGAATGGATAAAGAAGATGTGGCACATATATACAATGGAATATTACTCAGCCATAAAAAGAAACGAAATTGAGGTATTTGTAGTGAGGTGGATGGACCTAGAGTCTGTCATACTGAGTGAAGTAAGTCAGAAAAAAACAAATACCGTATGCTAACACATATATATGGAATCTATACGTTTGAGCCCTGGTCTGGGAAGATCCCACATGCTGCGGAGCAACTAAGCCCGTGTGCCACAACTACTGAGCCTGTGCTCTAGAGCCTATGAGCCACAACTACTGAGCCCGAGTCCCACAACTACTGAAGCCAGCATGCCTAGATCCTGTGCTCTACAACAAGCGAAGTCACCACAATGAGAAGCCCACGCACCACAACAAGAGTAGCCCCCGCTCAGCACAAATAGAGGAAGTCCATGCACAGTAACAAAGATCCAACACAGCCAAAATTTAATTAATTAATTAATTATTTTAAAAAAAGTTCTTGCGGACAAAAATTGCTTGTTTCTTTCCTGTGGTTTGCCTACAGAAACCCAGGAAATATTCAGTATAGAATAGTAAGTTTTGACATTATCGGGCCAAACTACAGGAGACAAGAAGAGTGATGAGCAATAACCAAGGCAATCCCAGAAGCCCTACAGTAGACCTGACGTTGTGAGCTGTCAGATTCATGGGATTCAGCCCAAATCTGAGTACTTACTATTTACTCAACATTGCTTCCAGCTATGGACAATCCTGAAGTTCAAAACAAATTTTTGATCATAAAGAGATCTTTGTAAAGACACAAAATGAATGTAAGATGGAATAGAAGGCAGGCTCACTCTTGTTAATTATAAACCCATATCTACTTTTCCACTTTGCAGTTTTGGAAACTGATTTGAGAAACATCAAGAGTGGATTAATCTCTCAGAAGTCCCAAGATGAATTATGCTGGCTTTTGTGTCTATAATTTTCATTTTCTATGCTTTATTGCTGACTAATTACTCTTCTGACAGTCACACTCTTTCCGTCGGTATTAAGTGTACTCAATTCAGTGGCAGTGCGAACAAGGTTACACGTTTGAGATTTGGGGTTAGACAGCCCAGATTTGAATCAAGTGATCTCCGTGTCATCTTCAAGTGAGCTTGAGTATTACTACACCACTCTGAGACTCTGTGACTATATTTAAAAGGCACAAATAAAGAAACTCATTAATAGAACTTTGGAATGATTACAGGATTGAGCACTTGTAAAGTACCTAGTCGTGTCTGTCAAATAAATAGAATAACTATGTCATTGACATTGCTGATGTTGTTTCAGTCCAACGTTGCTGCCTTGGAACCACAGACGTAGTCTTGTTTCCATCATCTCTGAGTTCTTGGGGATGCCTCACATTAGTCTTCAAGTATTGACAACAGCAGACTGTAGTCATCAGCTAGGATTACCATAACAAAATTCCATAGACTGGGTGGCTTAAACAACAGAAAATTTATTTTCTCATAGTTCTGGAAGCTAGAAAGTCAAAAACCAGTGTCCAGCAGGGTTCAGTTTCTGGTGAGGCCTCTCTTCCTGGCTTTTAGATGGCCGCCTTCTCACTGTGTCCCAGCAAGGCCTTTTCTCTGTGTGCATGGTAGAAAGGAAGAGCTCTCTGCTACCTCTTATTATAAAGACACTCATTCTATTGGATTAGGGTCCACTCTCATGACCTTGAATAACCCTATTTATTTCCATTGAGGCCGAATCTCCAAACATAGCCACATGGGGTTTAGGGCTTCAACATATGAATCTTGGAGGACACAAACATTCATCCCGTAACACAGACTCTCAACAAAACTAGTTCCTTCATCCCCTCAGGCTCTGAATTTATCTCTATTTGACAGTCACTCTAGGACCTTAGAATTGCAAAAAATCAGCTAAAGGGCAACAGGATGCATTGGTGGATATGTTGATTGGCTTATTGAGCAACCTAAACTAAACATTTTCCAAAATGGCAGACCCTGAACGCACAGAAGCTGTCTCAACTTTCTGAAAATGAAAACTCAGTGTTCAGTAATTGTGAGGAATTATTATTATATTACACAGTTTCATAAGAAAATATTATCTTTTGTCAATGTTATCTAGGGTTATTAACAAATGTGTAAACGGCCAATGGTCTTCCTTCTTCAATACCATCATTAACACACATCAGCAGCAGCATTTTGCACTTTCCAATCTCTTCCTTCAGAAGATTTATAAGCATTTTATAAATATTGTCTCCTTTTTCTTGACAACTTTCCTTACAGTCAAGCAAAGGATAGAAGAACTTGATCATGTAAATGTGAAGCACATCAAATGCAGCCAGCCTTCTCACTGGAGTAGGTCTTTCCTTATGTTGAACCCCCGGGACAAAAAATCAATTTTTTTTGATAGGAAAATGGTCTAAATGAAAAATGAAAGCAGCTAATTAACAAATTAATTAATGAGCAAATTAATGAATAAAAATAAAAAGATATATGATATGTCCACTGTGAATGTGATAAACATATTATGTCTATTTTATTTTAATTATTGATGACTATAGGACTGGAACCATTTCCTGGGTCCTTTTTATTCTGCACCTCACAGACAAATTGTTTTCATTGAAGAGCTGGATTTTTGTGCCCAGGGTAAAAAGATATTTCTATGGTGCTTCTGAGAATCCATCAGCAAATCTTTAAAAAATATATGAGTCATATTTTACTTCATTTTTCTTCTTGAGAGCTAAGATTAAGGAAAACCTTAGGGAGTATACCTACTTAGTTATTGCTCTCATATTAGGAGCAGAGAAGAGTAGGGAATTGTCCTATAGTGTTGGTTTTGCCATAAATGCTGTGTGCAGGAGTGGAAGAATTTTAATAAGAAAACTAAGAGATGTATTATATAGTATACAGATATCTAAGGACTGTTCAGGATAAAAAATGAACTTTCATGTCTTGGAGAAGAGAAAGGAACTGCGGCAGTCAACCAGAGGCTGAGTTCCAGATTCCTGAGGGAGTACATTTACTCTATACTGTAATTAATGGTAACTTGCAGAGAATTTTTGGAAAAGAATGACTTATGATTACTTGGGTACATCTTTGTGCCATTCAACCAAATGAACCTAAGGCAAAGTGTATACCAAGTTATTGTCTCAAACCATCTCTTTTGTCCTATATTGTTCCTGAGACTTAATATTTTTAAATGAGTGCTCCTGAAGTATTTATTCCAAGTTACAAAAGTGTAATCGTTGCTAAGCATAACCCAAGTGTCATGCTGGGCCATCCTGCCACTTAAAATCTATGTAAGATGATTTTCAACCACCATCTCACATCCTGTAGAAAATCCAAAGTTCTCACTATGAATATTTAGAAATTGTAGGGGTTTCTATTACTCCTTAGTCACCTTTGGTTCCAATTTCCAGCTTCCACTCAATTCTCTATATTTTGTTTCTGTTACTCTGCCTTTTCCCTTTTCTTGGTGGCTTCTCTTTACTGTACTCTTATCCTCTCAATACAAATACACTCCATCCAACTCATACAAGGCAGCTCTTAGAAATTTACTGGTGAAGAATGAATAATGCTACAGAAATGTTCAGCAATTTAAAACTGGACGTTACTCTTTTATTTAACAAGTCCTTTAATAATTGTTGTCAACTTGAGATTCAAATTTTCATAACTTGACCCAGTGACCCCTACTTTTCTTTCCTACCCCATTATAACTACTCTACTCTCCACTGCCCTCTCTCCCTACCAATTCATTTCTTTGAAGAAAAGTTTTGCTGTCTTTATTGCCTTCTTCCAATCTGTTCCTAAACACCTAACCTTCCACTTACAGTTTATAAGGTACTTCCCTGAACAAATATAATTCCTTCCCTCAGCGGAAAAAAATTACCAGTTAGTAAAATATTTTATTAATTTCCCTGTATAAAGAACTTCTGAAAACCTAAGCTGTTTCAGACAAAATTGTGACCATCTCAGTGCAACCTCTCATTTTGCTGTGTAAGTGGAAAACATCCCAAGTCTCACCATCACCATTATGGCATTTTAATAACAGACAATCATATATTCTCATATCGTATTTCTTCAGCTAACAAAATAAAATGGAATAGCAATGCATTTTTAAAAATCTGATTTGGCCCAGCTTAGAAACAAGGGTAATTTCAAGCTAGACCTTTTGTGCTAAGAAGTGTCCTCAAGAGGCAAATGGCTCAGTTATGGTCACTAACATTCAACCAGTCCCTAGGCTCGGGAAGCCCAGGGGCATGGTGTGAAATTAAAAATAAAGAGTGACTATGTCTGTTCTGCATGATATGTAAAAATTTGGCATCATTTGTGGGCAGAGCTAGACTATGGAACAGCTAGAAAAATGTCAGTTCCGTGTATGTTTAGATTTCACTATCTATGAGAATTGTTTGTCCTCGATAAGCTTGCGTGCGCATGTGTGTGTGTGTGCTTGCCAATGGTTACTCACCAGATGCCAGAAGAATTAGAAGACCAGTCTGCAGCTCATGCTGGTGGGAGACTTTTTTTTAATATTCACATTTTTTTAAATTAAACTTTTCAGTTAAAGAAATTAATATGTCATAAAAATAATTTTCAAAATTTAAGACAAAAGACTTTGGAGATCAAACTATATGAATCTCTCACTACTAGACAGTAGCAAGGCCAACTGCCTACCTACAATTCAAGTCAAAATATAACATAGTCACACACAAATTTTAAAACAAATACTTTCAATCTAATAGAGGAATTAGCAAATAAATTGCAGGGCTGAAATAACTTTTTTCAGGTTGAAGGAAATTAGAATATATTTAAAAATTTTTTGGTGGGAAACTCTTAAAGAGACAAAATTTAAATGTCCACACCCACCTGTACTGTGGGGTGAGACTCAGAGTATCAAAGATCATGAATCTGGTCCTCCTGGAGTCTCTTGGACATTGTATTAAACACATTATTTCTAACTTGAGGAAATAGACTGACAAGGGAGGAAATTCTGGAGTGAGACAAATCCTTGGTTAGTAAAAGTGTTTCCAAAAGATGGATGAAGTTAAGAGAGGCTTTCTTCCAGAGGAAAACAACCCTAATCACAGAGGGAGACAGAAAAACTAAGAACTGTGATGGACTCAGAGGCTGGCTTTGGTTTGGAAGGGCCTCGATCTCCCTCATATATTTTTCCCACCTGTATTTTCATTCCTTTCGACTTCCCCCACCAAACAGCGTATGAGAGAGCCCTAGAACCATCTGTGCATAGTGGAGCATGGGGAACAAAGAACTAGGCACTACGGGGAAGTGGGTTCTGCCCCAAATACCCACCCTCTCCTGGGCCCAAGAAGGAAGCTGCCCTCCACAAGGGATACTGCCAGGAGTTCCAGGCTATGAAAGGCAGTGGATGGAACTGAGCAATGTCCCCTGCAGAGCTGGGAATCATGAGACAGAGCATGAGATATGGATGAGCAACTGCCAGGACATAACTCAAGAAGGACAGGAGACCAAGTGCTCTGTACTCCAATATATACCAAGGGAGGTGGCCACTGAAAGGAGTGGAAACTTGTCTTACTCTTGCAGGAAGAATGGAACAGAATCTGGCACTTCCAAGTGCATCGGCAATGTGAACTTGAGGGTAAAAGACGTTGCATTCTAGTAATGTTAAAGAAAATAGAAGAAATATTCTTTCTCTAATTCTGATCTACAGGCACATCCAATTCAGGGAAAGGAAATGTGAGCTCTTTAGAAGATGCAATTTTGGAGTTGAACCCTTGAAGATATTTTGGAAGTAAGTGCTAGCTACGATTTTAATAATATTAATTTCTCCCTGTAGTCAAGTGTTTTCCAATTTAAAAAGGACGAACATTTACAAAAATGAATCACTTTGGTTGATGTTTATGAAAAATTCACTGTACTGTTCTTATTTTCTCATTTCTTTGAGGACCACTGGAAACTTTGCCATGAACCCTCAATAAATGAGATCAAAGATTTTTAAAGCTATAACTCTAGAAGAGCTAAACCTGTCTATGAGCTTTCATTAGGTGAGTTTTTGGGTATCCATGCCTCAGTAGAGAGCTATGCTTCGATATCTGGGGTAAAGATCTTTATTTCAGTCTATTATTCTTTTCTGTCACTTTCGCTCTCAAGTTTATAATAAACTTGGCTTGGATATTCCTGAAAAAAGAAAACAAATCGCTTTGGAAAGGTAGGGATATGGTAAAAGTAAAACTGATTACTTTTTTCACTGGAGAGCAGTCTGGGGAGACGTGCACTGCCTCGTGTCACCTGCTGTTCTTTTCTTGACTCCACACGTGAGTGGGCATCCAACATACTAATCCATATCAGACATTCCCCCTTTTGTCTCTTTAGACAGAACTTGGTTAACAGCTGAGTTTTAGACAGTGGGTTCATGCCTTCAGTAATCAAAGCTTATTTCTGATTTCTCTGAAAAGGAAATAACCATAATGCTTTTGTTGAAAGTGACATCATTGAACTATAATTATTTCTAGCACCAAGGGGTGCGTGAGGAGGCATTTTGTAAAATCTGTACAGTAGAGGAGCAATTCATCAAGGATCCCAAGACTTTGCTAGCATATTGTGATGGCTAATTTTATGTGTCAATTTGTCTAGGCACCATACCCAGATATTTAGTCAGGCATTATTCTAGATGTTTCTGTGAAGGTTTTTTTTTTGGATGAGATTAACACTTAAATCAGTAGACTTTGAGTAGAACAGATTACCGTCTGTGATGTGGATGGGCCTTATCCAATCAGTTGAAGACCTTAATAGAAAAAAACCTGACTTTCTAAGAAGAAAAGGAAATTCTTCCAGCAGACTGACTTCTGACTCAACTGCAAATCACCTTTTTCCTGGGCTTCAGCCTGTCAATTTATCCTGATGATTTTGGACTTGACAACCTCCAAAATCATGTGGCCAATTCTTTAAAATAAATCTCTCTCTCTCTCTCTCTCTCTCTCTCTCTCTCTCAGAATCCTGACTAATACCGATATTTAGTATATCCCACACCATGCTTATTTCGAATTCGTGGAGAAAGGATGTACCACTGTACATCTGTACCAGTTATAACTGCAACAGTTTTTCCAAATACCTACTTACACTTTCTTATTGCTGAATATCCTTGAAAGAGGATAGAAATCTTCACCCCTTCCTTGAGCCACACAATCAGGAGAGAATCCCTTGATCAAAACCAAAAGTCATTGTATACGTAGTATCAATAGTGTATATATGTCAATCCCAATCTCCCAATTCCTCCCACCACCACCCCTTCCCCTTGGTATCCATACGTTTGTTCTCTACGCCTGTGTCTCTATTTCTGCCTTGCAAATAAGATCATCTACACTATTTTTCTAGATTTCACATGTATGTGTTAAATGTGATATTTGTTTTTCTCTTTCTGACTTACTTCACTCTGTATGACTATGTATAAAATAGACAACTCATGAGAACATACTGTATAGCACAGGGAACTCTACTTAATGCACTTTGGTGACCTAAATGGGAAGAAATCCAAAAAAGAGGGGACATATGTGTATGTATAGCTGATTCATTTTGCTGTACGGTAGAAACTAACACAACATTGTAAAGCAACTATACTCCAATAAAACTTAATTTAAAAAAATAATAAATTCAGAGGTAAGTATTCAAACATTCAAAGAAAAACACTAAATGTCACATTTGTGCTCAAGAAACTTCACGTAATTAGATGAGAATTCAGTAATAGTAATACACCTGCGGCAGGATGAGGGAAGAGATCTGACAGAGAATAACACAGACAAGGCTGGTGACACATTAACCACAGTCTACATGGAATGGGGGAGGGACACTGCAGACAGAGAGGATTTTGTAACAGCACGATGTCGAGAAAGTTTTGAGTTGCTCATCCCACCACAGTTACTTTACTGCCAATAAATTACAGAAACCCCAGAAGCATCACATTCGAACCATAAAAATAAAGGAGAAGTCTCTTAGCTTCAGAACGCCACGCACATGGAAATCCCAATGGCTTAGCTCAAAAGCCAGAAGCATTTGAAAGGACTACCATCTATCTATTAATCACGGATCTTTCTACCAACTTTTTCAGACTGAAGAATTTTACTGATACGTAAAAAATTCAGAAGAAGCACTAGAATTGCTTTTAATAGGATTTCTTATAAAACAAATACAATTTATAATACAAACTGAATTAGGAGTTATTTTTCTCAAAAGCATTGATTTCTATATCCTTTGGCTAATGTATTTCTATGGATGTCATTGAAACTATTCACCAAAATGTACAAAATAACTGAGTTAAAACAGAATTTAAAAAATACATATTTCAAGAATTCAAATGTCTAAGTAGGTAACTCCTACCATGAATGTTTATTTATTTACAAATTATATACTTGTAATACCTAAAATGTGTCATGAGCATTATAAACTAAATATAAAAGTAGAAAATTTTAAAGGATAAAATCAAAATGCATTTTTAAAGATCTAGTATTTTCTTTCTTTATTCCAGTAGATGGTCTTGTGCACACCCTACCCTGGGGGGCAAATGTCATGAAGAACACCTCTTCAATTTCTGGCTGTCTGAGCCCCTATATAATATTAATGTACTGGAAATATACAAGTGATAACCTTATTTTAGCTTGCTAAGTACAAATCAATCCAATGTGGTCTAAGACACCTTTATAAAAATTATCTTAGAAATCCCTTTTTAATAGGTATATGAAAAAAATCTCTGACTTTTCTCCCTTATATGTTTCCAGGTAAAGTGCTTCTCTCCAGCCCTCAAGAAGCCACTTCAATACTTCCTTAGAATATAGCTCCATATCTTTCCATTCAGAACACTTACATTTCCTATTTTTTAATGGCATATTGTATTCTACTTTTGTAGATTTCTTTTGTTTTCATTCTGTCTCCTTCAGTATAAATTTATATTTTTCAAGGGCAGGCACAATGTCTTCTGTGCCTCTCACTCTCCTGCATGCAGTGAATAATCCTTAGAGTCATGTAGTATTTACTTGGTGTTTCACAGAAGAAGAATAATTCATGATCTCACTCTGGTCAGAGAAAGCAAAATAACTTCAGTGTTGTCAAACAAATCATGGTGGCCTTTACTTGGAATGCATTCTCTTGAAAGGCCAACTTGCTACAAATATATGCTATGGACCAGCTGAACAATGAAATGAACAAGGGTTCATGACACAATGTTCCACAAATTTTGCCAACCACATCCCGCCCCTCTGCGGGGTAGGAAAAGGACAGCAAGGTTCAAATGCAAGCAGCCCAGGGAAGAGCAGAGTGTACCCTCAGTACTGGTCTCTTCGAACTTGGGGATGCATTTGGTCACCGTTTCGTAAATGGAAGGTCAGACCTCAGAACCTTCCTTATGCAAAGGACTGTGAAGGTCTGAAGATCTTCCTGGTCCACAGAATGACACTCAGGATATTCAGAACAAAAAAAATCAGGACTAAATAAAGTTTTATGAAATCATTGTGGGTCATCTCTTCCATAAAATAATAGGCTGTTTACTGTAAAAGATGGAGTATGTGAAAAAAAAAAAAGTATTACACCACACTGGACCATGAAATGTATTTAAGTTTCAACAGAAGCAGAGTATCTCAGAGCCAGAATAAAATTTCTCTACCCAACCTTTTCGTTTATTTCTAACCCTTTTATTTTACAGATGAGGATGGGAGAGTCAGAATTAGACTCAGGGCAGAAAAACATAGAGACAACACCAAGAACTAATTCATTATATATATAGACCTTAGGTTTTTAAAGTATATCAGTGTTAAATTGCTAGGGGAAAAAATAAATGACCAAAAGGAATGTGTCAATTTTCCAAGTCATTTCAAGACCTAGACTCATATTTCAATTTTTATTTAATTACAGTTATATTTGAGGTAACAAGTTACACCAGGACAGAATTACATTAAAAACATCTAACCCCAGGAGTAGTCTCTATAAATAGCTACACGTGTATCATTTCAAATAGTTTTCTATTAGCTTAATACACATATTTGTATGATACATCTATATATTTATAAGTACATGAAAAAGTATATTTTTGTCTCAAAATGGCTACATACTAAGAATATTGCTCAGTAATTAGCGTTTTTCACCTAACAATCAATCATAGACAATTTCCCATAGCAGCAGGCTTAGATCTGCTTTGTTCTTTTTAATGGCAATATTATATTTCATGGTATGTATAGACTGTTATTTATTCTCCTACAGAGAGAAAAGTGGGTCATTTCCACTAAGATATTCTTAGATGAAATGCTGACTTAAACATACGAACCTCACTACTTTTATTGTGATGGTATTTCTTCAGGTCAGATATCTAAAAGTGGAATTTCTGGGACTTCTATTTGAGAATCATTTTAACAGGACTTAAAAGAGACGGTTTTTCAGGGGGAGATTTTTTTGCATGTATTCATGTAAAACTTTTAAACATCTACTTCTGCTAGATGCTGATTGCACTCCTGGTGGAATATTCTCTTGTCTTCTGAGGTCACTTTTAAGATCACTTGATTATAGGACTTTGTTTGTTTGTTTCATTTATCTTGAAAACCAACAATAATGCATGAAAAGTGAGTACATGTCAATGAATATTCATTGCATAATTGTACAACTCTTTGGAGATGACTTACATTTTCAAACTCTGACCCAGTTATGACCTTTGAAATTAAAATAATACAACTGATATAAAAGTTTTACATCACAGACCGTAAAACAAAAGAGTTGGAAAGTATCAAAAATATATTTGGTGATTCCAACTGACCCTGTTCTTCTTCACCATATCCTCCTCTTGATATTTCCCAGGCAGCCCTAACACTAAATTAAAAATTTTTCACATGTGCCGTGTATAACACATACCCCAGAGATGGCAGCAGTTACAAACCTAATCCCGTTTCTATTCAAATATACTTCAGGAAAGACTTGATCTTAGTCGATGACTACCTGGCAAAATTTAAAACTGTGAAAGAAAGACTTTAAAGTAAAGAGAGGGAAAGAACTAACATTTATCAGAGCACCTGCTTTGTACACTCTCCCTGTCCATCACCTCTTTTGTTCTTCCCTGGCCAGAGAGGAACAATCTACGTCTCCTGAATGGAGACGTAGATTGTTTAGGAAGCTCATACAGCTGGTAAGTGATGGATTGGCAAAGCAAACCCAGACTTTCTGACTCTAAAAGTGATGCTCATCTGTTTCCAGAACTGCCATTGTAATTGTCAACCCAGTCTCACTATACTGCACAGCTGAGAGCACAGCCCAGAGCCCATGTGTGACCTCCTGAGGGCCACATAGCTAGCAATACCTCTGGCCTCTGATTCAACATTCTTCCCACTGCCCCATTGGGTTTACAGAGATTTTGCAACTGGCATTAGATCTGACTAATTCTGAATATTAAAATGGGTCTCTGTCTCCTCACCCTGCTGCAGAGTACCTTGGCTTCTATTCACCTCAAGGGGCTGGGTTTCTAATGTGGGTGTGGCCACCATCCCTTCTGTCCATTTCCTTTCTCTCCAAAGGCTCTCTTCTGAACTGTATGAGCACAAACCAGAATGGCACTTTGCATGCCTCTTGACATTTTACTGCAAACGGAAAATCTGGCAATATCGAAAACCAATCTTAAGTCCACACACGGCTAAAGAGAAAGGAGGTAGCAAACAGCCATGGTCTGGCTGCCATTGTCCAGATAGTCCAAGGAGCTGAAATTATAATTTAAGAATTGAGATGGAAATAGGGCTCTCAGTTCCAACAATGAGGAGAGACGTCCCAGCAGTGGCTTCTTGAACTGTCACTGTGGTCCCCACTGTTGTTGAAAAGACTCTCAAACTCTTCATCAATTAAGGCGATGAACACCATCTTCTGAAACTTTCTGAAAAGGCTTTTCTGACTGAAACTTCATGTTTCATAGAGGTTTTATAAATAACCGCTGAATGAATGGCAACCTCACGGAGACTCACCCTCAGCTTGATTTTATCTTCAATGAGTTACTAGGTTGGAAATGCAGCAATTTCTATGTTAGATACACAGACTACATAGTTTCTTCCTTTACTAGGGATTTATGGACTATAAGAGAGTTCCGTTTTATTTACACTATTTATCAAACTGCACAAAACTAAGTGGATTTAAGTAGAATTTACTGTACACAATTAGAGGAACTAGATAACTGACTCTCTCCTTCCAGAGGAAGACACCAACTTAAAAATTATGTACTACTTTATTTCTTAGTAAATTGGATATGATCATTGAAACAGTCATCTTTGGTCTACCTACACAAGGAGGTCAAATAAAATGAATAAGTTTTTAGTTTTCTTTAGAAATGTATCCTCTATAAATATTTTCTAGAACTCTTCTATGTGACAAATCTGTTCTGAATTTTCTACTTCAACAAAAACAGCTATTTATCTGACTTTTTTTTTTTAAGCAAAACAATAACCTATGTGGGCATAGATAAGTCAGGCCATGTACCAGGTTACTCCTTTTATTAGAGCTTTTGGAAGAATTATTCAGAAAACTCTGGCTTTACGGACTGTCCTCATTGTCTTTCTTCCCACATGGAAGAAGCTAAAAAATAGTCATGAAAGATTGAGTAGGGCCAATTTTCTACGAGTCAAAACAACAGCAACGTCGATATTTCAGGGTCTGCCAAAACATGGCCATTCTCTTGCCTTGAAAAAATTGTTAGAAATCATTGTATTTTAATGAATTCAAAATAACTCAAGAGATTTCAGAGCTGCTTGAGTTCTGGAAGTGCAGAGATAGATCAGATTTTTTATAACTTCTATTTGAGTAAAATAGATCTGATACTGTCCCTCTGCAGACCCACGGCAGGCTGAGGCATAAGGTAACTGGTGATATTTTCATCATGGTCCTGGAGGACTCCTGGTTTCAAGGCAGTTTCACCTGTCACAGTTGCTTAGAGTTTACTGAGCTGTTTTCAGTTACTCATTCAAATATTCATAAGAAGTGAGGACCACAGTTTACTGTCTGGTAACAACTTCATTTTCGGCTCACACTAAGCTTGTCCTTGTGGATTGCTTCTTTCGACCCGGATAGGGCTTTCTGCAGTCACATGGCCTTTCAAGGATAATGGAGTTTCCTTGGGAGTAAGCAAAAGAAGCATGTTCCATCTTTTATCTGCACTTGACTGGATGGTGAAAATAATTACAGAAGACAGTTATGGATTATCAAAGAGACAAGTGAAATAATCAAACCTATATCAAGCACTGCTTTGTGCTACCCAAGAAGGCAGATCGTTGAATTATTTACCTTGTGAGACTACGTACACCCCAGGAAATCCTAAAATGGCAACATATTAGTGCAAATATTTACTCAACAGTATTCTTGAATACAGTAATGAAAATATGTGTAATCTCATGATATGTTCTTGAAAGAAACCGAGGGACAGTGTCATTTCTTCGCACAGGAGAAAAGTCCCTTCATTATGATCTCTCTATTATTTGATTAAAACGCTGGTTAAATAAATCTTTTAGGTAGACAAATTGTACTGCTTAGTTGGAGGCTAATATCTAACACTGAAATTAACTGCAGTAATACATGAATTAGTGCAAATAAGCAACAGTATAATATACAAAGTGCTATTACTTAATTAAGCTATGACATGAGCTGTACACTGTCATTTTATCATCTACATCCTCTATGTTGCTACCAAAAAAAGGACTTGTCAGTCAAGATACATTTCTAAACTAACTTTATGCTTTGACATTAAACCTGAATTATTCTGGCTATAATGTACACCATATTTAGAGAAAGGGATAAGGTTATTTTTTTACCAATTTATTATTTACATTAAATAATGCTCATTTTACAAAAAAAAAAAATCTATGCCTTTTTTTCCATTGAATTTTCAAGTCCTTTTTGTTAAAATTACCCTACATTTGCATAGTTCTTCTCAACGTGAACACATTGGTGCTTCTGAGACCATTTGTAATATTCTAAAAAAGCCCAGGCAGGTAAATTCTGTATTACTTTATTTAGACTGGGAGAAAATATAACCCTGTCTGTGGCAAAGCAAAAGGAATTTCAATCTCACAGCCATTGCCAGATTAAAAACCTGGAAAAGATCATTAATCTCATTTGTTTTCATTACAGAAACACTCGTTATCACAACTTTAGTTAAGGAACTGCCAACATTTATACTAGCAATTATGTATCGGCAAAGTTAGTTCTAAAAAGTGAATCTCCTGGTACTATAAACTCTGTTTGTGCCACAGTCTTTATGTGTTGTGACAGAGAAGGTCCATGTTATGAATTCTTGACAGAATAAATAATTGCTTGGATAATGCTTGGCAGGAACTGGAATTTAATATGAATTCCTAAATAAAGTACCTACATTTTCACGGATCTGATGTAATGTTTTATCCTTTAAAGGCAGACATATATATATATATATATATTTCTTTTTTCTTTTGCTGACATGTTTCTTCCATCTTTATAAGGAGAAGAAAATGTAAATATTCACCCATTTCTGTTCATCTTTTTTAACAGATCCATGAATGAACACTCTCTCCCTGGTGGAGATCTCAAGCACAAGTGGATCAGAAAGGAGTCCCGTGTTGGCAGCATGTTGTGCTTTAAACAGAGGCAATGAAAATTAAGTCTCCTTTAAACAGAACATCAGCACTAGTGATGTGAAGGAATCCTGACACTTGTGGTATAGTCTGTGTGGTAAAATGCTGGTCTTCATGGAACTTAGATAAAAGATTCTAACCAATATTTCAGAAATGTCCCCCTGACTAAATTTTTTTTTAAAAAATTACAGACACAGGATAGGTGAATTATTAAGACTTAGTAGGATTTTACTTTTTAAAAAAATATGTGTGCTGTGGCTGCATCACTCACACTATTGAAAGCAATCCTTCCTTGCCCACCAGTCAAAGGAGAATCCAGAAAACTCATTAGCTCTAGGGTAGTGAAATAACTTCCGGGGGGAAGTCTCAATGCCAGGTTGTTCATCGAATGCAAGGTGATGGCACACTTCATAATTCCAATTATTTATTGAGGGCCTTCTGTGTCAAGCACGTTACAGACACCATCATATTTAATATTCACGTTATCCTGGAAAGGTAAGATTATCTACATTTTATAAATGAGATTCAGAGGTACTATGCTAAATATCTAAGGGCACACCCTTAGCAAGTGGCAAAGTAAAAATTCAAACCCAGTTTACATTAAGTCCAATCCCCATCCTCCTTTCACTACGCAGTCCTGTTTCATGATTAGAGGTAACTGAATTAATAGTTAACGGGCACTATCCTGTCCCCTGACACTTGTGGAGACAACTATTTCAGCAATGTGACATTCTTCAAAGACAGCCTCTATATAAATGTAATCCAAGTATAAGTGAAATTGAAGAGAAAACCCAAGGAGGCAAGCTGGGTTTGACCCTAGCTGCAGCTGCCACTGGGGACGTCTAAGAGTGGGAGAAAGGAAGCAAACATGGAAGAAAAGATTTCTGAAAGAAAAGCTGTGAAAGGAAATAGTCTTATAAAAAAAAAACCTATCACTGAGTAACAGAAGGCAGTTTGCAGCATTCATTCTAATGGAGAAGTTGGTAGACCATGTATGCATAAAAGAAACCATGCAATAATGGATAGGGCTAGAAGCATTAGCACAATAGAAACATAGCTGATAAATCTTGACAAGTTCAAGAAACATGCTTTGCACACCAGAAAATGAAAACCTTCAGCCACTGGTACATGACCAGTGATAGAAGAAAATGATGGCCAGTCTATCAAAGAGATTGACAGAGATCCGCGCAGAGTCACTACAGTGGAGCAGAAGATGCTGCTGAGTTAGATACCGAGGGAAGGGGATTCATGGCAGGACCGATGTGAAATACAGCCATTGTCATTCTTGACTAAGGGTTCAACCAACCCAGTCTGATGCAAAGAAACTGGAAGTTAGTGTGCCAAAACTACATTATAATTGATTCATAATACAATTTGAAGTTCATGCATATGTATATATTTGGATATAAGTCATTTTCAAAACTTTACATGGTTTACTCTAGTCTGTTTAACTGTTAGTCTTCATGAAATCACAAATGAAATATCACTTGAAGTAAAACTTAAACAAAGTTACTGAACTAAATACTCCCAAATGACAGTTGAAAGCATCATCCTGATACACAGATAAGGGTAGACCATATATAACAACTAACCCTTTGTTAATACTCACCATATTTCAATAATTCTCATCTTTAAAATAACTGCAAATAAATATTAATATACCTCTTTATGAAAGAAAGGAAGAGAAATTAAGAGATTCTCTCAAGGTTTTCCAGTTACTACTTAGAGAACCGAGATCTGAAGCCAAGATGGTCAGGCTTTAAAATCCATGCCCTTCAGCCTGCTGCAAGTTGCATGTACCCCAAGGTTAAGAATCAGCTCCTAGGGGATGGACCTGAGCATTGTCTATTATTGGGTGCTTAAACCACCTCTTAATTAAGGAACGGGCTTGAAATCCTAACACAGAATATTTCAATGTCCCATAACTTCCCTAAGATCTGGAATCAACAAAAAAGTAAGATAACTGAAAATATCATGGTCAATGAACTTTAAAATAAGGCCATGTTTAATGATACATAATGGTAAAATGAGCAATTAGTTCAGTAATTCCTTTCTGTGGAATAATCAATCTAACATGATGTCTGGCATCTAACAAAACGTCTATCATTTCTCATCAATTCTGAGATGAAGTTTTTCATACTTTACATCTATAAAATCAGAGTGCCTCTCACAATTGCTGTTGGCTGGGTGGAATTGCAAAGTAGTTATCATTACCTGTGCATGTTTGAACTCAGCTGTTATCCCTAGTGACTCAACTAGACAATCATAACCCCTCAATGTGTCAGTCAACAAACCATTTAAGGTTCATTTGAGGAAGGAATATGAGTCCTGGTTATTGCCTGGAAATATTCTGTTGACACCTTCTTGCACAATCAAGAAAGCACAGGCATCAAAACTTGCATATAAGAGTCAGCTGTTTCAAAGAATATCCCAGAGACTACATGGGAGTACTTTGTTAAGAAATGCTGCATTATCAACACCCCAGATGGTACAGTGGATGATAGTGAGTGGAAAAATCATGACCGCAGCAGCTCTGAGCCAATGGTGACTCCAAAGAGCCAGAGTCTGGTTGTGAACACATTTTAGGAATGTCTTAACCAGTTTTACTTTTCTTTCCTTTTGACAGGTACACAATACTGAAGTATGTTTTTTAAAAATATATTTCTAATTAAGTTTCAAAGAAATCTTTCAAACTGTATAAAATAAATTCATAACTGATAAGCATCATATCTCTGTGTGTGATATATGGTACAGCTTTCAATTGAAAGTGTTTCAGATTTAATAAAATTTGTGAATTTTCCATATTTTTAAAAAATGTATTTAGGTCTTATTTTTATTCCTGTGTGTGTGACTGTATTTCCTCCAAGCACAGTTTCAAAAATATTTAAATCCTAAAAGAGACACATTGGCCTCATTTTCAGAAGATTGTTAACCCTCTGTTTAGGAAAAAATATTTCATTTAGGCCTGAATAGGGTTACAAAAAGCGTGGGTTCAACGTAACTTATGTTATGTAATATTCATGGAACATCTATAATGTACTAGAAGTACTATATAGACTGTCAAAAAACCTTTTCTTTCTAAAAAAGCTTACCTTCCAAGCTATGTCCACAAAATGAGTATATCCACTTCCTGTTGTGAATTTGCTCATTACATGAGCCATAATAATGCAAAGGATTTGTTCAAGTATATTATATATATAAGTATGCAGTGTCTGTCTTCAGATGCTATAAACTAAGTCCTTTTTAGGAGATTGGAGGTCATAGTTTTGAATTCTAGAATTTGAAATAAGACAGAAAGTTTGGGAGTGGGGAAAGAGAAGTCTATAGAGACAAAGGAAAATTAAATGTCTCAATTCTAGTGTAATGAGGACAAAATTAATGTGCAGATGTTCCCAATTTTGCCACATGCTCCTTCTATCCCATACATTAAAAGCATTTTATCTTTGCCACTCAGTTTATCTCCCTATTCCCATTCCACCCAGGAGTTTTTTGGGTTTTGGGGTTTTTTTAACCAGCCTATTCTAGACTTTTATAATGCATAACATGTTAAATAATTAGAACAAGGTACAGAATCAGAGAGGTGAAAGGAAAGAAAGAAGGGATGAAGGGGAAAGAGCTTCAATGAACTAGGTTGGAGAGAAAGATAAAGTATAGGGTTGAGAAGGAGAGTCTTTGGAGCAGCCTTGAGGTGAGAGAGTTTGGGAAATGAGAGAAAAGATATTTTATCAAATTAGCTGGATTTTAAAAATTGAAATCAACACAATTCAAACATGGGATGAAGAGTGTACAATAAAAAGAAAGTTGCACAGTTGTCTTGATCTGTGTCTAGCCCTTTATTTTTCAATTGCTGTTTCCATAATATTCCATTTGCTGTAAATAAGAAGGATGGAAAGAAAATAAAGGAAAAGGAAGCCAAGGACAGGTATACTGCTATGAACCTGCAGAGCGCATGTGACATAGTTGAGCTTAGGTTGCAAATAAAAAGCAACAGCCACTTCCCCCTTTTGTTCTTTAAGTTCTACCTAAAATCTAACAAAATTATCAGGTAGGTACCACACCTTCTTTATCCATTCCTCTGTTGATGGACATTTAGTTCACTTCCATGTCCTGGCTATTGTAAACAGTGCTGCAATGAACATTGGGGTGCATGTATCTTTTCGAATTATGGTTTTCTCCAGATATATGCCCAGGAGTGGGATTGCTGGATCATATGGTAGCTCTATTTTTAGTTTTTTTAAGAAATCTCCATACTGTTCTCCATAGTGGTTTTACCAATTTACATTACCACCAACAGTGTAGGAGGGTTCCCTTTACTCCACACCCTCTCCAGCATTTATCATTTGTAGACTTTTTGATGGCCATTTTGACCGGTATGAGGTGATACCTCATTGTATCAGTAGCTTTGATTTGAATTTCTCTAATAATTAGTTATGTTGAGCATCTTTTCTTGTGCTTTTTAGCCATCTGTATGTCTTCTTTGGAGAAATGTCTATTTAGATCTTCCACCCATTTTTTAACTGGGTTGTTTGCTGTTTTGATATTGAGCTGCGTGAGATGTTTGTATATTTTGGAATTGATCCCTTGTCATTTGCAAATATTTTCTCCCATTCAGAATGAAATAATGCCATTCGCAGCAACATGGATGCACCTAGAGATAGTCATACTGAGTGAAGTAACTCAGACAAAAACAAGTATCATAGGATACTACTTATATGTAGAATCTTAAAAAAAAAAGGGTACAAATGGACTTATCTACAAAACAGAGAGTTACAGATTTAGAAAACAAACTTATGGTTATCAGGGGGTAAGCGGGGGAAGGATAAATTAGGAGATTGGGACTGACATATACACACTACTATACATAAAATAGATAATTAATTAGAACATACTGTATAGCACAGGGAACTCTACTCAATACTCTGTAATGACCTATATGGGAAAAGAATATAAAAAAGAGAGGAAGTATGTATATGCATAACTGATTCACTTTGCTGTACACCTGAAACTAACACAACATTGTAAATCAACTATACTCTAATAAAAAAAAAATTTTAATGAATAAAGGCTAAATAGTTAAAAATTATCAGGTAGAAAACTTCTTAAAAAGGTAAATTTAAAAAAAAAGATAAATGAACAACTAAGTCAAGAAATTATGTTTTGGCTGGCGGCTAGGTGGCGTATGGGGGTGGGGCAATAGGAGGAAGGGTACTAGTTATAAATGTGGGGAAAGGGGGAAATAACTATAAATATGACTTTCCAAACCATAACATAGATATAAAATAGGGAGGAGGGGATAAAACCTAGATTTTACTAAAGAACTGTGTTTAGAGGGAATGCGATAGAACCAAGATGGCAGAGTCAAAGGACATGCTCTCACTCACTCTTGCAAGAACACCAGAATCACAACTAACTGCTGAACAATCATCGACAGGAAGACACTAGAACTCACCAAAAAAGATACCCCACATCCAAAGACAAAGGAGAAGCCACAATGAGATGGTAGGAAGGGCACAATCACAGTAAAATCAAATCCCATAACTGCTGGGTGGGTGACTCACAGACTGGAGAACACTTATACCACAGAAGTTCACTAACTGGAGTGAAGGTTCTGAGCCCCACGTCAGGCTTCCCAACCTGGAGATATGGCAACGGGAGGAGGAATCCCTAGAGAATCAGAATTTGAAGGCTATTGGGATTTGACTGCAGGGCTTTGACAAGACTGGGGGAAACAGAGACACCACTCTTGGAGGGCACACACAAAGTAGTGTGCGCATTGGGACCCAGGGGAGGAGCAGTGACCCCATAGGAGACTGAACCAGACCTACCTGCTAGTGTTGGAAGGTTTCCTACAGGCATGGGAGGTGGCTGTGGCTCACCATGGGGACAAGGACACTGGCAGCAGAAGTTCTGGGAACTACTCCTTGGCGTGAGCCCTCCCAGAGTCTGCCATTAGCCCCACCAAAGAGCTCAGGTAGGCTCCAGTGCTGGGTGGCCTCAGGCCAAACAACCAACAGGGAGGAAACCCAGCCCCACCCAGCAGCAGTCCAACGGGTTTAAGTTTTACTGAGCTCTGCCCAACAGAGCAACAGTCAGCTCTACTGACCACCAGTCCCTCCCATGGGGAAACTTGCACAAGCCTCTTAGATAGCCGCATCCACCAGAGGGCAGACAGCAGAAGCAAAAACTAAAATCCTGCAGCCTGTGGAACAAAAACCACATTCACAGAAAGATAGACAAGATGAAAAGGCAGAGGGCTATGTACCAGATGAAGAAACAAGATAAAACCCCAGAAAAACAACTAAATGAAGTGGAGATAGGCATCCTTCCAGAGAAAGAACTCAGAATAATGATAGAGAAGATGATCCAGGACCTCAGAAAAAGAACAGAGGCGAAGATGGAGAAGATGCAAGAAATGTATAAGAAAGACCTAGAAGAATTAAAAAACAAACAAACAGAGATGAACAATAAAATAACTGAAATGAAAAGTACACTAGAAGGAATCAATAGCAGAATAACTGAGGCAGAAGAACAGATAAGTGACCTGGAAGACAGAATGGTGGAATTCAGTGCCACAGAACAGAATAAAGAAAAAAAGAATGAAAAGAAATAAGACAGCCAAAGAGACCTCTGGGACAACATTAAACGCAACAACATTCACATTATAGGGGTCCCAGAAGGAGAAGAGAGAGAGCAAGGACCCGAGAAAATATTTGAAGAGATTATGGTTGAAAACTTCCCTAACATGGGAAAGCAAATAGCCACCCAAGTCCAGGAAGCACAGAGAGTCCCAGGCAGGAGAAACGCAAGGAGAAACATGCTGAGACACACAGTAATCAAACTGGCAAAATTTAAAGACTAAGAAAAGTTATTGAAAGCAGCAAGGGAAAAATGAAAAATAACATACAAGGAAACTCCCATAAGATTAACAGCTGATTTCTCAGCAGAAACTCTACAAGCCAGAAGGGAGTGGTAAGATATATTTAAAGTGATGAAAGGGAAGAACCTAAAACCAAGATTACTCTACCCGGCAAGGATCTCATTCAGATTCAATGGCGAAATCAAAAGCTTTACAGACAAGCAAAAGCTAAGAGAATTCAGCACCACCAAACCAGCTCTACAACAAATGCTACAGGAAATTCTCTAAGTGGGAAACACAAGAGAAGAAAAGGACCTACAGAAACAAACCCAAAACAATAAAGAATATGGTCATAGGAACATAAATATCGATAATTACCTTAAAAGTGAATGGATTAAATGCTCCAACCAAAAGACACAGTCTCACTGAATGGATACAAAAACAAGACCCATATATATGCTGTCTACAAGAGACCCACATCAAACCTAGGGAGGGGATAGAATAAGATATTCCATGGAAATGTAAATTAAAAGAAAGCTGGAGTAGCAACATTCATATCAGATAAAATAGACTTTAAAATAAAGAATGCTACAAGAGACAAGGAAGGACATTACATAATGATCAAGGGACCAATCCAAGAAGAAGATATAACAATTATAAATATATATGCACCCAACATAAGAGCACCTCAATACATAAGGCAACTGCTAACAGCTATAAAAGAGGAAATCAACAGTAACACAATAATAGTGGGGGACTTTAACACCTCACTTACACCAATGGACAGATCATCCAGACCGAAAATTAATAAGCAAACACAAGCTTTAAATGACACAACAGACCAGATAGATTTAACTGATATTTACAGGACATTCCATCCAAAAACAGCAGATTACACTTTCTTCTCAAGTGCACATGGAACATTCTCCAGGATAGATCACATCTTGGGTCAAAAAAATCAAGTCTTGGTAAATTTAAGAAAACTGAAATCATATCAAGCATCTATTCTGACCACAACACAATGAGATTAGAATCAATTACAGGGAAAAAAACGTAAAACATGCAAACACATGGAGGCTAAACAATACGTTACTAAATAACCAAGAGATCATTGAAGAAATCAAAGATGAAATAAAAAAATACCTAGAGACAAATGACAATGAAAACACAATGATCCAAAACCTATGGGATACAGCAAAAGCAGTTTTAAGAGGGACGTTTATAGCTATACAAGCCTACCTCAAGAAACAAGAAAAATGTCAAATAAACAATCTAACCTTGCACCTAAAGGAACTACAGAAAGAAGAACAAACAAAACGCAAAGTTAGCAGAAGGAAAGAAATCATAAAGATCAGAGAAGAAATGAATGAAATCGAAACAAAGAAAACAGTAGCAAATATCAATAAAACTAAAAGTTGGTTCTTTGAGAAGATAAACAAAATTCATAAACCATTAGCGAGACTCATCAAGAAAAAGAGGGAGAGGACTCAAATCAATAAAATTAGAAATGAAAAAGGAGAAGTTACAACAGACACCGCAGAAATACAAAGCATCCTAAGAGACTACTACAAGCAACTCTATGCCAATAAAATGGAAAACCTGGAAGAAATGGACAAATTCTTAGAAATGCACAACCTGCCAAGACTGAATCAGGAAGAAATAGAAAATATGAACAGACCAATCACAAGCACTGAAATTGAAACTGTGATTAAAAATCTTCCAACAAACAAAAGCTCAGGACCAGATGGCTTCACAGGCGAATTCAATAAAACATTTAGAGAAGAGCTAACACCTATCCTTCTCAAACCCTTCCAAAATATAGCTGACGGAGGAACACTCCCAAACTCATTCTACGAGGCCACCATCACCCTGATACCAAAACCAGACAAGGAGGTCACAAAGAAAGAAAACTACAGGCCAATATCACTGACGAACATCGATGCAAAAATCCTCAACAAAATACTAGCAAACAGAATCCAACAGCATATTAAAAGGATCATACACCATGATCAAGTAGGGTTTATTCCGGGAATGCGAGGATTCTTCAATATATGCAAATCAATCAACGTGATACACCATATTAACAAATTGAAGGAGAAAAACCATATGATCATCTCAATAGATGCAGAGAAAGCTTTCGACAAAATTCAACACCCATTTATGATAAAAACCCTCCAGAAAGTAGGCATAGAGGAAACTTTCCTCAACATAATAAAGGCCATATATAACAAACCCACAGCCAACATCGTCCTCAATGGTGAAAAACTGAAAGCATTTCCACTAACATCAGGAAAAAGACAAGGTTGCCCACTCTCACCACTCTTATTCAACATAGTTTTGGAAGTTTCAGTCACAGCAATCAGAGAAGAAAAGGAAATAAAAGGAATCCAAATCGGAAAAGAAGAAGTAAACCTGTCACTGTTTGCAGATGACATGATACTGTACATACAGAATCCTAAAGATGCTACCAGAAAACTACTAGAGCTAATCAATGAATTTGGTAAAGTAGCAGGATACAAAATTAATGCACAG
This sequence comes from Aethalodelphis obliquidens, assembly GCF_003676395.1. NCBI lineage: Eukaryota > Metazoa > Chordata > Mammalia > Artiodactyla > Delphinidae > Aethalodelphis > Aethalodelphis obliquidens. Next base: position 15,912,789 of record NW_020837946.1, on the reverse strand, counting down.
AAATCTCTGGCATTCCTATACACTAATGATGAAAAATCTGAAAGCGAAATCAAGAAAACACTCCAATTTACCATTGCAACAAAAAGAATAAAATATCTAGGAATAAACCTAACTAAGGAGACAAAAGACCTGTATGCAGAATATTATAAGACACTGATGAAAGAAGTTAAAGATGATACAAATAGATGGAGAGATATACTACGTTCTTGGATTGGAAGAATCAACATTGTGAAAATGACTCTGCTACCCAAAGCAATCTACAGATTCAATGCAATCCCTATCAAACTACCACTGGCATTTTTCACAGAACTAGAACAAAAAATTTCACAATTTGTATGGAAACACAAAAGACCCCGAATAGCCAAAGTAATCTTGAGAACAAGAAACGGAGCTGGAGGAATCAGGCTCCCTGACTTCAGACTATACTACAAAGCTACAGTAATCAAGAGAGAATGGTACTGGCACAAAAACAGAAATACAGATCAATGGAACAGGATAGAAAGCCCAGAGATAAACCCACGCACATATGGTCACCTTATCTTTAATAAAGGAGGCAGGAATGTACAGTGGAGAAAGGACAGCCTCTTCAATAAGTGGTGCTGGGAAAACTGGACAGCTACATGTAAAAGTATGAGATTAGAACACTCCCTAACACCACACACAAAAATAAGCTCAAAATGGATTAAAGACTTAAATGTAAGGCCAGAAACTACCAAACTCTTACAGGAAAACATAGGCAGAACACTCTACGACATAAATCACAGAAATATCCTTATTGACCCACCTCCTAGAGAAATGGAAATAAAAACAAAAATAAACAAATGGGACCTAATGAAACTTCAAAGCTTTTGCACAGTAAAGGAAACCATAAACAAGACCAAAAGACAACCCTCAGAATGGGAGAAAATAGTTTCAAACGAAGCAACTGTCAAAGGATTAATCTCCAAAATTTAAAAGCAGCTCATGCAGCTCAATAACAAAAAAACAAACAACCCAATCCAAAATGGGCAGAAGACCTAAATAGACATTTCTCCAAAGAAGATATACAGATTGCCAACAAACACATGAAAGAATGCTCAACATCATTCATCATTAGAGAAATGCAAATCAAAACTACAATGAGATATCATTTCACACCAGTCAGAATGGCCATCATCAAAAAATCTAGAAACAATAAATGCTGGAGAGGGTGTGGAGCAAAGGGAAGCCTCTTGCACTGTTGGTGGGAATGTGAATTGGTTCAGCCACTATGGAGAACAGTATGGAGGTTCCTTAAAAAACTACAAATAGAACTACCATATGACCCAGCAATCCCACTACTGGGCATATACCCTGAGAAAACCAAAATTCAAAAAGAGTCATGTACCAAAATGTTCATTGCAGCTCTATTTACAATAGCCCGGAGATGGAAACAACCTAAGTGCCCATCATCGGATGAATGGATAAAGAAGATGTGGCACATATATACAATGGAATGTTACTCAGCCATAAAAAGAAATGAAATTGAGCTATTTGTAATGAGGTGGATAGACCTAGAGTCTGTCATACAGAGTGAAGTAAGTGAGAAAGAAAAAGACAAATACCGTATGCTAACACCTATATATGGAATTTACGGAAAAAAAAATGTCATGAAGAACCTAGAGGTAAGACAGGAATAAAGACACAGATCTACTGGAGAACAGACTTGAGGATATGGGGAGGGGGAAGGGTGAGCTGTGACAGGGCGAGAGAGAGTCATGGACATATATACACTAACAAACGTAAGGTAGATAGCTAGTGGGAAGCAGCCGCATGGCACAGGGATATCGGCTCGGTGTTTTGTGACCGCCTGGAGGGATGGGATAGGGAGGGTGGGAGGGAGGGAGACGCAAGAGGGAAGAGATATGGAAACATATGTATATGTATAACTGATTCACTTTGTTATAAAGCAGAAACTAATACACCATTGTAAAGCAATTATACCCCAATAAAGATGTTAAAAAAAAAAAAACTACAAACAGAACTACCATATGACCCAGCAATCCCACTACTGGGCATATACCCTGAGAAAACCATAATCCAAAAAGAGTCATGTACCAAAATGTTCATTGCAGCTCTATTTACAATAGCCCAGAGATGGAAACAACCTAAGTGTGCATCATCAGATGAATGGATAAAGACGATGTGGCATATATATACAATGGAATATTACTCAGCCATAAAAAGAAACAAAACTGAGTTATTTGTAGTGAGGTGGTGGACCTAGAGTCTGTCATACAGAGTGAAGTAAGTCAGAAAGAGAAAGACAAATACCGTATGCTAACACATATATATGGAATCTAAGAAAAAAAAATGTCATGAAGTATCTAGGGGTAAGACGGGAATAAAGACACAGACCTACTAGAGAATGGACTTGAGGATATGGGGAGGGGGAAGGGTAAGCTGTGGCAAAGTGAGAGAGTGGCATGGACATATATACACTACCAAACGTAAAATAGATAGCTAGTGGGAAGCAGCCACATAGCACAGGGAGATCAGCTCAGTGCTTTGTGACCACCTGGATGGGTGGGATAGGGAGGGTGGGAGGGAGGGAGATGCAAGAGGGAAGAGATATGGGAACATATGTATATGTATAACTGATTCACTTTGTTATAAAGCAGAAACTAACACACCATTGTAAAGCAATTATACTCCAATAAAGATGTAAAAAAAATTTTTTTAATTAAAAAAAAATAAACAAATGGGACCTAATGAAATTTCAAAGCTTTTGCACAGCAAAGGAAATCATAAACAAGACGAAGAGACAACTCCCAGAATGGGAGAAAATATTTGCAAACGAATCAACAGACAAAGGATTAATCTCCAAAATATATAAACAGCTCATGCAGCTCAATATTAAAAAAACAAACAACCCAATCCAAAAATGGGCAGAAGACCTAAACAGACATTTCTCCAAAGAAGACATACAGATGGCCAGGATGCACATGAAAAGCTGCTCAACATCACTAATTATTAGAGAAACGCAAATCAAAACTACGGTGAGGTATCACCTCACACCAGTTAGAATATGCATCATCAGAAAAACTACAAACAACAAATGCTGGAGAGGGTGTGGAGAAAGGGAACCCTCTTGCACTGTTGGTGGGAATGTAAACTGATACAGCCACTATGGAGAACACTATGGAGGTTCCTTAAAAAACTAAAAATAGAATTACCATATGATCCAGCAATCCCACTACTGGGCATATACCCAGAGAAAACCATAATTCAAAAAGACACATGCACCCCAGTGTTCATTGCAGCACTATTTACAATAGCCAGGTCATGGAAGCAACCTAAATGCCCATCGACATACGAATGCATAAAGAAGATGTGGTACATATATACAATGGAATATCACTCAGCCATAAAAAGGAACAAAATTGGGTCATTTGTAGAGACATGGATGGATCTAGAGACTGTCATACAGAGTGAAGTAAGTCAGAAAGAGCAAAACAAATATCGTATATTAACGCATATATGTAGAACCTATAAAAATGGTACAGATGAACCGGTTTGCAGGGCAGAAATTGAGACACAGATGTAGAGAAGAAACGTATGGACACCAATGGGGGAAAGCGGTGGGGGGGGTGGGGATGGTGGTGTGATGAATTGGGAGATTGGGATTGACATGTATGCACTGATGTGTATAAAATGGATGACTAATAAGAACCTGCTGTATTAAAAAATTAATAAAATAAAATTTTAAAAAAAGTTAAGGGCTTCCCTGGTGGCACAGTGGTTGAGAGTACGCCTGCCGATGCTGGTGACACGGGTTCGTGCCCCGGTCCAGGAAGATCCCACATGCCGCGGAGCGGCTGGGCCCATGAACCATGGCCGCTGAGCCTGCGCGTCCGGAGCCTGTGCTCCGCAACGGGAGAGGTCACAACAGTGAGAGGCCCGCGTACCGCAAAAAAAGTTAAAAGATATATATGTAAATAAAAACATTCTGATTTCTGCCTACAGGTTTGGGCAGATACTGTAACCACAAAAAAAAAAAAAAAGAAAAGAAGGGAATGCCTTAACCAAATCCCCATTTCTCTCATGGCTTGGGGGGGCCTCTCCCCTGGTCAGGGTGTCTGGGCTGGGGGTTAAGGGCCATTATGTATAATGTTTGCTGTGAATTTTTGGCATGGAAGCTGCATGAGTTCAAGAAGTTCTGTTTTATTCCTAGTTTAGTAATAATTTGTATCATAAATAAATAACAAATCTTTTTTTAAGAGAAAAATAAACTTTATCATTTAGAAAAGAAACATGGAGAGTGGTTTCTGCTGGAACATGTTGGATATATTCTGTGTAAAAGCTTCAAAAAATTCTTCTAGATTGAAATTATTATCAATCTGCCAACTTGGCTACAAGCCAGATGGGTACAGATATTTGGTGCTCATTTATATAATTTACTGTTGACTTTGAGAATAAGATGTACGTTGGACCATCCTAGGACGCATATCAAAAAAGCAGAATGATTACCCAGTGAAAAGTTACAGTTCTAATTTCATTTTAAAAAGTAGACATGCTGTAATCTAGAAAGACGAAGATTCACAACACACGTTAAAAATATAAAAATTAATGGGAAATAAAACTGAATAGTTTAGAATTTAATTTTCAACTTTCACCAAATCTTTTGGGAATCTTATAAAATGCCTTGGAGTGGTGCCCAATTACCACGTTTGCTACAATTCAGCTCTTTTCCCCAGAGGTATTAATTGAGATTGTAGGGTACACAGAGCAAAACTTGGAGACTCAGCTTTTTACCTTTTTTAAAAGGTTTAAGACAGAATTTGTTTTTTTCAAACAAGCTTTTATCTGTATGTGGGCACATGTACATATGTGTTGTGTAAGTATGTATATGTATATTTTTACAAGAAGGTAAATTGTGCCTGTCCTCTTTGGACCCTAACTACAAAAAGGTAATGAACCAGTCTGTTGTGGACCAACATATTTAGGGCTTGTACACTCCCCACACTCTGGATTTAGCACTGCTTGGAACCCAACCATAATTTCAGGTTAGCCTTAATTTTATAAAAGTGCAGTTGCTATTTTCCTTTGGCTCCAACCTCCTGTGATAAAATGCAAAGAATCAACACATTGTTTCACATCACTCACTTTCAAAATTATATTTCAGTTACAGTAATAGAAAAGCTTCTTTCTATACTGACATCTACTCCAGTTTTCAAAAGCAAATACATAAAAAACACATTTCAAGAATGAAAAGATGATACAAGCTAAAATAAATAAGTGCTTTCTAGGACATAAGTAATAATTGCACCGTAAGTTTTATCAGCCCCAGTGACAGTGCTCTGGCAAAGACATTGGTTTATCATTCGAACCAAGTAATTCTATGTCTGTGAATGGCAGAAGGAGACCAGCTTCGACTGGTTTATGAAGTGATTTTTTTCTTTCTACTGAATGATTGAGACAAAGGACCAGCAGGAGATACCACTATCTATAGGAGATACCACTCTCTATCCAAGTGCCAATTCTTTTTATTACTTTCGTTTTGTTTCTAGTGCTGACATTGTTGCCTCATTCACCATCTGCTAATGTTAAGTAGGAAATGTTTAACTCTGGGCTACTCTGGATGAATTGCCCCGAGAAAGTAATTTAATAGTTACTATCCTTCTTACCTGCTGCTTTGAGTGTCAGGGAGGGAAAATGTTGCAGCCCTGGGAGTCAGCAGGGAACATGTCTGTATTCATCTTTGTATACTCTTTTAAGTCTAGCATGGTCCCCAGGACAAAGGAGGCACGAAAAAGAAATTGTAGAATCAAGTTGAAACAGACTCTAAACCTGTTGGAAAGGCAGGAAAATATGCTGGGAACAGCATGAAGCCAGTCTCTTAATCCTGACTCTGCCATTTACAAACTGAATAGACTATGGATGTACTTTGTAACCTCTTTGAAACTCAGTTTGCCCATCTATCAAATGGTAATAACCAACCTCTACCTTACAAGGCTGAAATGGGTATTAAATAATAGTGTATGTAAACTGCCAATTACCAAAAGAAGGATGGTGGGCCAAGCTATCTCTTATTAGATTTAGGCAAGAGAGAGACTGGTCTAGAAAACTAATCTTCTGTCTTCCTCTTCCCCCCAACTTTTATACAGGCAAAAAGATTCCAAGTGTTGATTTAAAAACTGCGTGAGGGCGCACTGAAACACACACACACACACACACACACACACACACACACACACACACACACCCCTCTAAAGGCAGCCCGAAGCCAGAAGGACATGAAGGGAGATTAGAGACAAGATTGATCCACCAATTCTTCTTGTTATTAAACACAGGCTTTGAGCTGATCTCTGTGTTTGTATTGATAGTTTTTCATTCTTGTTTCTCCTCAGCCCGCACCTCCACATCAGCTGGGAGAACCACTTCTTCCTCTCCCCACCAGCTGCCACCCAGCTCACAGTTTAACCAATTGTCCTTACAGCCATATAAGGATTCCCCAAAACACCAAGGGTCAGGACATCAGTCCTAATTCCACACTTCTCACTGTGCAGTACCGGCGCCCCTGGGTGGATCAGTACATCTTGGGCACAAGTAGCCTCAGACAAAAGCAGAGTACCTATTTTCCTTGAGGATTTGGACTACAGAGCAATATTTTTATACTAAAACAAATACAAAGAAATTATGGAATAAAATGTAATATTCTCATGAATTTTTAAGACAAAATAGTGGATGTTAAAGAAAATTCAAGCAAGATGGCATTGGGCAGGACCCCAGGCTAGATCTTAAATGCTCCATTTCCTAACACATGCGTACGCTTTCCCTCTTTTGGACATTCAGGGTACTTTGCAGACAGTGACGGAGAAGCACTGCCTAATGGATTTCCTTCGATACGGCTTTAAGTATTTCATAAGAAAGTGGGTGTTCTCAGGAAAAAGCTGTGTCCCTGAAGGTAGAATTCCACTGGACCAAATAACACAAGACATTCTAACATAGTATTTTGCCCTCTACCTCTATTTCCAGTTGCTGATTTGTAACACATAGTGTTAATTTTAAAGCAACTAGAAAATCTATCAGGTGAAAAATATTATGCGCAGCCACAAATATAGCTAGTAAAAATTGCTGAATGCAAATGGGCTATTTTAGCCCAATTTTATGCACTTGTACAATATCATATATTCTTAATAAAATAACTTATTTAACAAGTATTCATGCAGCAAACATTATGGAGAAGCAACTATGTGCAAATCATTTCGAGTCACACAAAAAGGAATAAAATATGAGTTTTACTATCAAGAAATCAACAATCCGAATAAGTGCTGTCCAACAGAAAAATAATGTAAGGCACATATATAATTTTAAATTTCTAGTATCTATATTAATAACATGAAAAAGAAATAGGTGAAACAAATTTAAATAATTTAATATTAAATAAATAATATATTTATTGAACCCAGTATGTCTAAAATATCATCATTTCAACATGAAATTAAGATAAAAAATATTAAGGAGATATTGTGTATTCCTTTTTCATTACTAAGACCTGGAAATCTGGTGTTTTCCACTTATGGTTCATCTCTATTTGGACTAGCCACATTGCCAGGAATCAATAGCCACATATGACTAGGGGCTACTATGTTGGATAGCACAGACCTGGATCGTTTATAAATATTTGTTAAGCACATAATTATAGAGTTGCAGGTGCTTTACTAGTTCCTGAAGATATAATGGTGCACGAGATATTATCCCTGACCCCAGAGAACACAAGTGAGGATGACAAAGAAGAAGTAAAAAATGATTACAAGTGGTAAGTTTTACTACAAAAAAAAAATCAAACAAGGTACTGAAGTAGATACTATGGGTGGGAATGGGAATGAGAGTGGGAATGAGAGAAGAGGTAAGGGGCTCTATTTTAGATGGGGTTGTTGGGGAAGGTGTCCTTGTATAGACGGCATTTTTAAGCAGAAACTGTATTAGTGTCCTATTGCTGCTGTAAGAAATAACCACAACCTCAGTGGCTTAAAGCAACACAAATTTATGATCTTACAGTTCAGATGTCAGAAGTCTGAAATGAGTCTCATGGAGCTAAAATCAAGATGATGGCAGGGCTGTGTTCCTTCTGGAGGCTCTAGGGGAAAACTCATTCCTTGCCTTTGCCAGTTTCTAGAGGCTGCCCACGTTCCTTGGCTTGTGGCCCCCTTCATCTTTAAAGCCAGCAATCATACCCCTTCCGCTTCCAAGATCCTTAGCTTAATCACATCTGCAAAGTCTCTTTTGCCATGTAAGGTAGCAGAGTCCTAGTTAAGGGATTAGAACATGGACATTTCTGGGAGGCCGTCATCTGCTTATCACAAACCTGAAGGGTAAGAAGCAGAGAAAGAGTGGTTGAATCTGAGTGTAGAGTAAGAAAGAACTTGGCAAATTCAAGGAACTGAAAGAAGATCAGTGTTGCAAGAAGTACAGAATGCAAGAGGAAGAATGGTATAGGACAGGCTGGGAGCAGGGCAGGGCCAGATCACAGAGGACTTTCAGGCCATGGTAAGGAATTTGGGTTTATTCTATTACAGCTGGGAGCCGCTGAATGCTTTTAAGCAGTAGACTCAAATAATTCGTTTCATGTAATAAATGAATCAGCCTAATTGCTAGAGGAAGCTGGATCAGAGTGGAACATGAGTGGAAGCAGAAAGACAATGAGAAATGACACCAACCTGATTAAGACAATGGACCGAAGTAGCTCAGTCAATTGTGGTGCTGTTCACGGGGGGCATGTATTTATAAAAAACTTTACCAAGCTGTGCACTTAAAATCATGCATTTTATAATATTTCATGTTATTAAATATTATAAAATTATGAAGTTAATTTTTCTTTTTTACAAAAGGAGAAATGAACTCTGGCTTTGTGGGATCGAAGACCACCTTGTCTTCAGAGTCTTATTTCCCATGGCAGATTGTACAAAAAACTGTGATGGTGTTCGTCTCATTCCATCCACATATTTGCCCTGCCCTTCATGAGAACTCAGTATACGCAAGTTGTCATCAATTTGATCTCAGGATAAAAACTCTCTTAGACCCAACTTCATCTGTTCATTCATTTTACAAAGAGCTATTGAACACTTGCAATGTGTACCATAATGTACAGGCACTAGGGAGCCAATGGTCAACAAAAGCAGGCAAAAGCCCTATGCTAATTAATTCAGGTTACAGTCTAGTGGGGAAGATAGACTTTGATCAAGTATTCACACCTATATGTATAAAATTATATGTTGTAAGTGCTATGAATATGGTTCTATGAGAAAAGAGCTATGAGAATCTATAGTAAAATATTGATATTATGGGGTTGTGGAAGGTTCCCCTGAAAAAGTAATGCTGGTTCTAAAATCTGAAGGACAAATAGACTCTAAGTAGATGATAAAAGTGAAGAAAGAAAAACTATAGTCAAAGGGAATGATGTATGCAAAGGGGCAGATCAGAAAAAAGCTTGCTCTGTGAACTGAAAGAAGGTCACTATAGCTGCGACACAGAAAAACATGTGCAGAAATAACTCTGTCATTCCTCAGTCTACTATCTTGACCAAAAAATATATATGAAAACTCATATTAATAATATTAGACTGCATTAACTGAGCACTTACTATGTAGTAGTTGCTGTTTTAAATATTTTATATGTATTAAGTCATTGAATCCTCATAGCAATCCTGTTAAGGAGATACCACTATCATCCCCATTTTATAGATGACGAAACTGACACAGAGATAAGTAGCTTGCGCAAGTGGTAAAGCCAAAATCTGAAGCAAGCATCTTGAGGCTTGTGTTCATACTTACTTCCTAATTCTCACACTACATGAGTTGAAGGCAGCCTGTCCCCACCTGGATCCCTGTGATAGGTAATTATGAGAGCCTCTACTACAGTTTCTCTTAGAGAGAGGCTGGTGACCAGGAACTGTCGCTAACAATCCCAGGTGGGTTCAGTAGTTCCTAATTAGTGCCCAGAGAGAGGTGAGAATGCTTTGTCAACACCTGTTGGAAAGAGATAAGAAGGACAATTGGATTAGGGTAGGTTTCAGTCACCCTAGAAAGGGACAGTGAGTCTCTATGAGAAGATGGCTAGCATATCCATTAAACTGCTGAGGGGAGGAAACACCTGCAAGACAAGAGTGATGTGGTAGAAAAATCACCCCACTTCAGACAGACAAGAGACCTTGGTCCTTGTCTCAGCTCTGCCATTGACCTTGGACAGACCTTCGCATCCCCAGGCTTTGGCTTTCTCACTTGTAAAATGAGAGGGCTGGATCAAGCGGTCCCTTCAGATTCTCACAACTTCTGAAGTTACTAAGACACCAGGAAGTCAAATAGAGCACATCTCCCATGCTTCTGAAAAAGCAGAATCATAGACAAGATATATCCCTGAGCAAGAGATAACCCAGGCCCTTCATGCCATAGGAATCCTAGATACAAGGATTACATAAGTAGGGAATTCCCTGGTGATCCAGTGGTTAGGATTCAGTGCTTTCACTGCTGGGGCCTGGGTTCAATCCTTGGTTGGGGAACTAAGATCCCACAAGCCGCACAGCACGGCCGAAAAGAAAAATGCTTTAAAAAAAAAGATGATATAAGTAAAGTAAAGTCAAACAAACAAAAGAGAAATTCTACAACCCTTTACAAACCATGAGGATTTTTCTAAAGATGATCTCAAATTGCACTGAAATATAATTGTAAACAAAATCCAAACATCTACCCTCCCTACTAGTGTTCCATATTCACTCAAAATCTGCATTTGCTCAAATCCATCTATTTCCTTCTCCTCCCTTCGCCCACCTTATTAATTGTACAAATAAGGGGCAGCCTAAACATTTGTTTCAAGTATGCAAATTTTAAAAATAATGAATAATATTATAAGCTTCCTTTGTGTTCCATTGTCATAAAATGTGTTGTTTCATCGGTCTCATTAGAGTAGGTTTTGACCTATACTGGAAAAACCACTCAAATGAGCAAGCTCATCTGTGAAATGAGAGGACACAGGGGGACAATTGCCACGGCTTCCTCCCCCATGGACCATTATATGATTCTCCATGGAGATGATTATAATAGGCCAGCAGCACTGTCATTTTACATAAAGGGTAGGACCTCATCAGCAGGCTGAAAGCCTGGAAATAGGATGTGCCTAATGTCTCTGTGGTACAGAAAAATCTTCTCATGGTTACTGACGTGTTTTCTTAATGTAAATTTTAAGAAAGAACTTAGAATTCTCACACTTTTTTTCCTTGCCAAATGACATGGTTCTAGAAAAATACTATTAACGAGCACCTCGGTGTTGCTTTCAGTTTTTTCACAGAAAAAACCCCCACAAATTGCTAAAAGAAGAGTCATTAAAGAAGTTACCTCCTATCCAGGTTTTCAACAAGTCACATTGTAGGCGTGTGAGATGAAAGCACCAGAATTTTGATTATGTGTAGATTATGATTATGTTTTTAGTTTGGGACCATATGTGGCTGTTATTTTAAAAATGTTTTCATCCGAGAACTAAAACCTTTTAAAAATTCTTATTGGGTACTGAATTCTAAGACTGGAGTCTATATATTCCTTATACTTTACGGTTGCCAAAGTGTCAGATCATTTTGCCAAAGTTTCCTTCATTTTTATCTACTATTTCCACAATAAGGGCAACATAATTGAATCGATAAATTAAGTTAGTGAATAAATACGCTGAACATCCAATTCATATATTTCTAGCAGAATGCAACAAGCAACCTCTTCGGCTAGGCAATTCTATTGATTTTTCCTTAGTCTTGTTTATTCCATATCATTACATAAAACAAACAGCAAACCAAGCAATTATAATATCTTGCTTTTGACAAAAAATAACATGCTGAATAGGAAAGACTGTGTTAAGAAAGGAATTAAAAGCAGATTGATACTTTTGTCCAAGTGGCAAAATATTTACAGATGATGATATTTTGATAATCACTGAGGAGAAAGATTTGGGTTCCTTTCTGATTTGCTGAACTCTTCCCTTCTTTGTTGCCACTGGGAAATCTATGAGCTGACGGCAGCCCTGAGTGTGGCATTAAGGTCCCACACATGCACTCATGCGATTCCAGAAAAGAATCTCAAGGAAGGGACTGGATTTCTTTCCCTTGACCCTCCTGCAGTTGAGTTAACCAGCTGCAGCTGAGTGGAGCCACCAGCGATGCATTTGATTATGAATCTGCTCCTTCGCCACGATCCCAGGCATTGACCTAGTTACACATATTTATATGTACACATTCTTATAATTATACATATGATCAATTCTCCTGAAGACCCAAAAACTGCACAGCAAACTCTGTCCTTCCAGCAAAGGTAAACTTACACTTCTTCTCTGCGTGTTTTTAAACATTATGCGTCTGCATTTTTACATTAGTTGGGCATAATATTAGAGGCTAACTAAAATACAAAGTCCTATAAATTAAGAATGCGTAATATTCCATTTTAAGAAATACCACTTTCTAAGCATTAGTGTCTTTAGATTTTCATAAACAAAACATCAAGGATGATGCTTATACATAAATCTCTGACCACTTCTCTGATTTTTCTTTGGGATAGAACTTTTGAAAATAATTCTGTCAAATTGAGAGGCAATAAAAGTGTTCTCATTTAATTGAATTTTCTTTCTTATTAGAGGTTAAGTGTTTTGCATATGTTCTTTGCCATATGTATTTCTACTGGGAAATATCTATTGACATCCTTTGTTTATTTTTTTGTTAAGTCTTTTTTTTTTTAAACCAACTTATTTTATTTTCCTCAATCATATTCTTTAGGATTAACCAATTTCATTTTAATAACAAGACTGACTCTTTAGAGTTTCCCTCCATTTTCACCGATTCTTGAAATATCTAGAAGACAGTTATTTATCTTCAAGAATAATTGGGGGGCTTCCCTGGTGGCACAGTGGTTAAGAATCCGCCTGCCAATGCAGGGAACACAAGTTCGAGCCCTGGTCTGGGAAGATCCCACATGCCGCGGAGCAAGTAAACCCATGCGCCACAACTACTGAACCCGCGAGCCACAGCTACTGAGCCCGCGTGCCATGCTACTGAAGCCCGCAGGCCCCAGAGCCTGGTCTCTGCAACAAGAGAAGCCACCACAATGAGAAGCCCACGCACTGCAATGAAGAGTAGCCCACTGCCCGCCACAACTAGCGAAAGCCTGTGTACAGCAACGAAGACCCAATGCAGCCAAAAATAAATTAATTTAAAAAAAAAAAAGAATAATTGGGTTCTAGAAGCAACCCTGGATGTCCTCTCTGGTTAAGTCTAAAGTTTTTAGTATTTCATTCAATTGCATATGTAATTTGTAGTTAAAACTATGGGTTTGTGGAAAGATAGTTTACAAATGCATCACACACCTTCATTTACTTATTTCCGTAAAGCTTCCATTTGAAGTTATTCTTTTTTTAAATATCTCCAAAACTTTTTGTTAAAATGCCATTGTTAAAACCAGACGGGAGTTCTGAATACCCAAAGGCAGTGTTAGACTGCCACCTAGTATTCCGATGTGGAGCTGCCTAAAACATTCACTGAAGGTTTTCCTGCATTCATAACATGCGGAATACAGTAAACATAAAAATGTCACCTTATGTCCTGAATCTAAAAAGGCTAAAGAGTAAAGGTCAATGAATGCAAAAATGAAAGCTCCCATCAACTCAGGGGCGAGGGATGCTATATATACCCTCTGTGTTTAACGCTGCTCACTGTTTACTCTAGTTACAATAAAAAGATCACCACTCAGAAAGTGGAGAAAACTTGGGTCCTCGTTCTTAGCTTACTGCTAACAGATGTAATTTTCTCTCAAAACTCACTGAGCCTCTTTGGGGCTTAACTTCGCTATAAAATACAAGCAAAGACAAAGGAAAGCTCTCTTCTCCCTCCCCATTCCCTAGGGTGCATATCAACAGTGCATCCTGCAGAGAACCGTGGGCTTCGGGACCCATAGTAGCTGTGGAAGTTCAGATTCTGCAATGGTCCAGACTTGGGCCTCTTCTTGGTCACCTTCCATTTCTTCTTGCCCCTCCGCCATGGAGATGGAAGGGACTGGTCGGGTGGAAATGCCTGAACAAACAATTGTGGTCTAAAAGAGAGCTTTGGGGAGGCAGGGACAATGTAGTAGAATTAAAGACCTGCTTTCACAATCAGCATATCTACAATGACAGCGACAACTGTCAAAGTCCTAAAACACACAGTATCCAGCGCCCACACTGGACACCTATTACTCCTGGCAACATTTTGATCCTCCTGTATTTCTCACCAGCTCTCCTGCCTGGAGGGGCAGTGTGTTCCCTGAAATGGCAAGCACATGACAGAAGAAGCAGATGTCATGGTGGGGCCACTGATCTTCCTGGGGAAGACTAGAGACCATGGTGTGGAAGGGTCCACCTCCTCTCCCTGCTAGGTGATGATGCTGGGCATAAGTCTGGCCACCGTGGTGTCCCTGGCTCTGGCTCCATTGTCCTGGGTCTCACCGGGAGACGTCAGGCTGCTTCCCACCCTGTGTGCCCTGTGTCTGCTTCCCAATAAAGGAAGAAAGTGAAAAAAAGGCCTTCTTCCTGTGCTCCACTTTTTCCTTCCACAGGCTGTAAATATTCCCTGAAGTACAGTCTTCAGTAATCTGCTCTTCTTTTCTTTTCTTCATACTCTTGTCCTGAAAGGAATTACTTGTTAACACATCTTAAACTCTTAGGGTTTGACTCAAAAAAATTTAACTCCTGGGCAGAACTCTCACTTGAGTGCCAATCGTGTGTGTTCAGCTGCCTGTGGAATTTTTGAGGTCCCAGCACCCCTAAAACCATCTCCCTTCTCCACAATGTATAACCAAACACTCACAAAATTCTAAACGAAAAATGTTTTTGGTTCTGTTGTTTCTCCTGTTCACTCCTGCCTTTCCATATACAAGGGGCTCATCCTGGTGTCCTTGGATTACTGAAATCCTATGTCCTGAGTCTTCTGTCCTTTGAACCCAGATCTTCCCCAAGCAGAAGCCCACTTTTCTCCACTGTGCAGTGATAGCATCATTTTCTATGTGTCCTGACATGATGCTTGGTAAGCTCTACTCGACTCCATCCCGTTAAGTGTCTGCCACATGAGGCATTTTCAACACTGGCCCTGATGCTACAGTCCTACCTCTGTGGTCCTAATCATGGCAGTCTAGGTGCCCCTCAGTCTGGCCCAAAACTTTCTCTTAACCTTCTCTTTCCTTCTTCCTCCTCACCCTATTCTACCAGGATTCCTGTGCTACATCCAGCCTTATATCACCCAAGATTCTCAGATCATACCATCTAAAGCCTCGCTACTCAAACTGTGGACCAGTAGCACTGGAAACCCTTGGGATCTTTTTGAAAATGCAGACTCTCAGGTCCACCCCCAGAACATCTGAATCGGGATCTTTTAACAAGACCTCTGGGAGATTCACATGCACATTAAAATCTTGAGAAACACTGACTACACTCCCACCCCCACCTCCCTGTCTTTATCGCTTCACCTTGTTTATTTCGTCAATTGCACATCCACAATCTAAAAATATTTTGTTTTCTTTTTATTGTCTATCTCATCACACTGGAATGGAAACTTCATGAGAGGCAAGACCTCATGGTATTTACTGCATATTTTTCTGGCAAGCACTCCATAAATAATTACTGAATGAATACATTCTGAGTTCACTCCCTTATTTCTACTTTTAGTAATGCCATATCCCCAAGGCATCTTGCCTTGTCTCCTCCTTTTTAGATCTTGTCCATCCATCAAATCCTAACTTCTCCCAAAAAATGTTTCCCAAACATTCCAATCACACTGGCCCTCTAATCTCCCCAGTCCCTGTAGGATCAGTTCAGTTACCCGATCACACATCACTTCAAATGCTTCTTGTGCATATGTCTTGTATCTCCAACCAGAATGCAAACTCCAGGAGGGCAGAGTCTGTGTTGTATATATTTTTGGTATTTCCCAGAGTTTGGCTTCAGGCTGATGAATGTGTTCATTCTTTGCAAAAAGAAAGACCCACCAAAAGAGTTACAGAGAAAGTATGGAAAAGATAAAATCTAGAAAATGGTTTGGGCAGATCTCTTTACAAGAAGACTCTCTAGTGAATGGACTTTGCGCGGGTCCTAGAGCAAGCTGGCGTATGCTTTCCTATTACATTGGGTAAATGGGTACAATTTAATTCTTATAATTTAATCATATCACTTTCCAGTTGTGTTTTACATTTTGATATTATTATATAGTCTCGCTGAGACTAGTTTAAAACACTGTCTTATCATAGAATAAAATTTGCATCTAAAACTATGTTTGGCCATTCCATATTATAATCTTGCTACAATAAGATTCAGTTAGAATTAACTTAGGACACATGAGGTCCTAGCTTCCCCTTTGGTTTGTTAATAAGATCTTCTTATTTTTGAATTTGAAAGTAGGACTACTCTCAAAGATGCTGGGGTAAGAAGTCTATTTTTAGAGGCTCTGATTTTTTAATCATATTAGTGAGGTTTGGAAGTCCCAGCCCTGTGATGCAGGGCTTTCCCGCCCATTCTTACACTGCTTACAACCCAAATATGCCAAGAGGGCTGGTTAATCAATCCACTAATCTTGATAAAATGCCTGGATATGCCCAGAAGAATTACGTAAAGTAATACTTCATATCGTGACACAATGCAAGCTGGAAAAAGTTTCAAGCCTTAGATTAAATACTTTTCCCATACCAATTCTCTAAGTTTATTATGGCTTTCCATCTTCTTTTCTGTCTTCAGGGTGGCATTTAACAAAATATATTCACATGCTCTCACAATACTAAATAGGAAATATCTTTACATTTACATTATAAAAAAAAGAAAATTTTCATAAAAAGTTAATAAAAATAGTTGCCAGGAATGAAGGGTACAGTGAGTCTGAATTCTCCGCCCGCACACAGGTCACAGAGGCCCAGAATAAAGCAAAGGCTGGGGAAATACATAGAGCCACGTGACCTTAGTCTCCAATGGGTGAAACCAAATGTAGTGCTTCTCTGACCTGGAAAGGAAAGAATGAGAACTTACCTTTTTCATCTGACCCAGAACTTAAATGAAATTCAGCAAAGAAAATGAATTCAGTCATCCAAACACTAGAAACATTTTCCTTCTCTAGGCCTCTGAACCGAGTTTATCAGAACTCATCTAGTTACAACACACATTATAATGAGAAACTGGCCAGACTGTTTCAGGTTTCTTCCAACCTGAGAGTGGTCCTTTCCTATCTGGTTATCCTCCATTTATGAAGTCGTATGGCTTATTAAAATCCTTGGAAGCATGCTAAATAACAGGGAGTTTTGTTTTTCTGTTTGTTTTTGCCTTGAGCAGTACGGGTGGCTGTTTTCTACTGGGCTTAGGACAATATTCTCTAAACCTCCTACAGGACTGAGAGAAAAGCCTGAGCTGTGGCCGCAGATCCTTCCCGTTTCACCATCTCATCCAAGGGGCTCATGCCTACACTTGCACTCTGCACCGTAACCCAGTGTATCCGTGCTACGTTGACTCACTTGTCTTGATAGTAGGTATATGTGTGTATTTTCCCTTGGCAATGCCAGTTTTTTAAGTTTAAGCTGGTGGAGTACCAGAGACAGGGGTGAAAGTGTTAAACTTTCATGGGTACGTTTCATATTAGAAATATGAATATTGCACAGCTATCTAATAACACAAAGGATGATAATTACAGAACAATTGAAGGTAAGCAGAGAAGGGAAAGTGGTTCACCTGAAGAGGAGAAAAAAAAGGTTGAATTGATGTTTCTAAAGAGCAAGAAATTACAGCGTGATTTGCTTCTGCCACACAATGTCTCTTTTTTATTTTTTTCTGCCTACTTGCGAGTAGATTCATTGCACAAGGCTTCCTGATGTTTCTCCCATCATGGCACACATAGAAAGTGATAAGATTTGCTCAACACCCTGTGATCATAGCTCATATCTGTTGGTGATGTCCACTTTTAATGCCCTTTTTTAAAAAATTTTTTGTGGGGTTTTTTTGTTTGTTTCTTTGTTTTTTTTAATGAGTAGGCTAAACTAGCACTCCCCCAGGTAGTAAGCCCCAAAAAGACTAATATAACTTGTAAAGATTAGCTGAGTTTACAATTTAATCTGCAATTCTAGAAGAACATGGGCGATCTGATTCCTTGTGTGCTCTTTTCCCAAAAGGCATCATCAAAATGAACATAATTGCCATTTACAAAAATTATTAAAGACACAATAAATTTGAACTGATAACAAAAAGCTATAGATCTCTTAACTCCTCAGAGTCCTCCTGTCAGTGGGGCAACATGATAACCAATGATTAAAAAAAGACAAACTTCAAAGCAAGGAGATCTAAGAAATGGATTATAAATTTCAGTACAGGAGTAACAGGTATAACTTTCCTCATCTTCAAATTTAAGGTTCAGTGAGTTCAAGAAGAACCACTTTGAAGAGTGTTATCAGTGTTCCCAGGAGAGTCTAAAATGTTACCTTTACAACAAAATTATCCACTTAATCTATCCTTGTTGATAACCCATCCACTTTCCAGACTAAACTACTCCTGTGGATAAAATTAGCATGAGTGATGAGGAAAGTTCTATGTTCTCTACCTAAGACTTGAAACCACCACCTAAGAATGGTCTCCCTTGGAGAGGTAAGAAATGGGAAGAGAGTAAAACACTAGACATTTGAATTAAACAGCAATATCTCTTCCGAAATTCTTGTTTAGATGACTGGTTTTCCAAGGACAGACATGGTTAAAAACTAGGGAGGGATTACCCAGACGAGCAAGTTAAGTGATCTAACCCAAGGTCATTTCCTACATATGCATGTTTTCTCCTTTTCAGAAATTAAAGACTTACACAACCATATGAAGAAGACTCCCAGACCCTGATGAATCAAACAAGAGACAAAAATTGTTTGCCTCAAAACACAAATATTTTAACGGACATTTTAAATTCGATATGATTTACTAAATTTACAAAGGCTAACAAGTAAGTTTCAGCTCTAACAGGGGACCTGGCTCTGACGGAGCCAAGACTTAATATGCCAGCCAAGTACCAAGGGGTAGACAACACTCCCACCTGTATCCAGTCACATTTTCTAATTTATTGTTCCCTCCCCATTACACACACACACACACACACACACACACACACACACTGCCCCCCAGCATGACATGAAATATGGGACAGATTCATGGAATGGGAGAAGAAAACATTGTTTTCCTTCAGCCTAAGAGCACAATAGGCACGTGCAATGCAGGGACAGGCTGATGATGAGAAGCTCTAGGCAGCAGTGACGGAGGGACAAAGACATAAAGAGATGCTCTACGGGTGTCACTGGTCAGGGTGGGTCACTGCTAGCATATGAGTGACACAAGTGCACTGGTAGAGGCAACACCAAAGCAATGAACAGAGAACAGTGACCAGGGCCTGGATGCAGAGACCAAGACTTGGAGACAGCAGAGAAAAAGGAAAAGACAGAAGGAAGCAGATGTTTGACTCATACATGAAACATGCCCCTTTTCCCCCAACGACACCTTAGGGTCTGCAAGACGACATAAGGAAGAAGACCGTAAGTTTTATCAGTGAGCATACGGCCATCTCTCCCTCTCCCATCTTTTTGTTCCCGCCTATAGAGTGTCCATATTTGCTGCTTCCATGTCCTCGCCTCCCATTCTGCATTCTCCTCTCTAATCAGACTTTCCTCATCCACTGAAACTGGTCTTGTCTAAGCCAGAAATGGGTCAAACCCAACCATGTATTCTCATCCCTCGCTTCAGGGCACAATATTTGGACCTCTTCTCTATGCATGCCCACTTCAAAAATAATCTCATTCAGTCCTAGGCTTGAAATATGCTGATGGCTCCCCAGTTTAATTCTTCATCCCCAGATTCTCCCCTGAACACCAGATTTGTATATCAAAATGCCTATTTCCACTTGGAAGTTGAATGAGCATCTCGAAGTTAACATATCCAAAACCAAATTTGATTTCCACAAACACCCCCAAAACTTCTCCTCCTGCAGCATTCCTCATCTCAAAGTCCACCAGTGCACGTGTTCAGCCGAAAACCTGAAGTCATTCCTGATGCTTCCCTTTCTGTCACACCTCACAACAGCAAAACTATCAGCTCTTCCTCTACCATGAATCTGCCCACTTCTCACCACTTCCATTACTATCATCCTAATCCAAGCTACCATATTGCAATAGCTTTCTAATTGATCTCCTTGTGGCCACTGTCCCCTCACTACAGACTGTTTCCCCCATAGCAGCGTGAGTAATGCTTTTGAGTAATAATTCAAATCATGTCACTTCTCTGCTAAAAACCCATCATGCAGAATACAGTTCAAAATACTTTTTCTGGCCTACTGGCGCTGCATGATCTGACTCACAGCCATTTTTCCAATTTAATTTTCTGTTAACTTTTCACTGAGCTCTACCCACATTGGCTTCCTTGCTAATTCTAAAAAAAAAAAAAAAAAGCACACTCCCAATTCAGGGACGCTGAATTACTCAATTTACTGTTCTCATGCCTGAGATACTCTTCTTCAAATCTCTGCATACCTTTCTCTTCCTGTGACCCTTCAGGCTCCGGTTTATTACACCTTCAGAAAGACCTTCCCTTATTCTCTATGAAACAGCGTACCTCCCATCGACCTCTTACCCTGCTTTGTTTTCCTCCTAGTACCTCCACCATTTGACACATTAAATATTTATTTGTCTATGATGGTGCTTCTCCAACTAGAAGATAAGCTTACTGAGGGCAGAGAATTCTGTGGAGTTCATTGCTCTATCATGAGCATCTAAAACCATGTCTGGTCAATAGCAGCTTCTCAATAAAAGCTGTTGTTTGCTGAATGAATAGAGGCTATTGATCCAGCTATTAATCAATCAATAAAATTGATCCTATATTAACAAACCATTAAGGTGACCTCAGCCAGGATTCACAAATCCATGGGACCTTGGAGATACTCATTAGACTCTTGTAGAGAGGAAAAAGTTGGTTCTAAGCTACAAATGTAAGAGACGGAATAGTAAATTTGATGGAAGGCGTATGGAGATAGAAAATAGTCTTCCCTAAGGTAGGAAGGCTATTGCAGCTAGAGGTGCCCTAACTGAGACTACTTAGCAATTGCCTAAGAATCAAGAACACAGGCTCTCAGACTCCAAGGCCAAGCACCAGCTGCTCTGGGAGCCTCCAGAAACCAGGTGTTCCTTTTATGCTCTAAAGGCGGCATTTAATTCTCAAATGCCTTCAGACCATTCGAGTAAAGCAAGAGAGTAAAGGAGGCCTGAAGGCAGCAACTAGAGGGAACAGACCCCCTCCAGGGGAGCAGCTGTGTTCCTCAGCTCCAGCTAGATTCCTTGTGGGAATTTTAGAGTGCAAGAATATTTGCAGCACAGTTGACAAAACTCCCTTAGTTTTTTTTTTTTTTTTCTTTTAAATTTTTATTGGAGTATAGTTGATGTACAGTGCTGTGTTCGTTTCAGGTGTACAGAAAAGTGAATCAGTTATACATATACATATATCTACTCTTTTTTTTTTTTTAGATTCTTTTCCCATATAGGCCATTACAGAGTATTCAGTAGAGTTCCCTGTGCTATACAGCAGGTTCTTATTACCTTATTATCTATTTTATTTATAGTAGTGTGTATATGTCAATCCCAACCTCCCAATCTATCCCTCCCCACCCTTATAACCATAAGTTTGTTTTCTACATCTGTGACACTACTTCTGTTTTGTAAATAAGTTCATTTGTACCATTTTTTTAGGTTTCACATATAAGCGATGTCATATATTTGTCTTTCTGTGTCTTGACTTACTTCACTCAGTATGACAATCTCTAGGTCCATCCATGTTGCTGCAAATGGCATTATTTTGTTCTTTTTTATGGTTGAGTAATATTCTGTTGTGTATATATATATATATATATATATATATATATATATATACACTACGTCTTCTTTATCCATTCCTCTGTTGATAGACATTTAGGTTGCTTCCATGTCCTGGCTATTGTAAATAGTGTTGCAATGAACACTGGGGTGCATGTATATATATATTTTTTTTAATTCATTTTTAATTATTATTTATTTATTTATTTTTGGCTGTGTTGGGTCTTTGTTTCTGGGCGAGGGCTTTCTCCAGTTGCAGCAAGTGAGGGCCACTTTTCATTGCGGTGCACGGGCCTCTCACTATTGTGGCCTTCCCTTGTTGCGGAGCACAGGCTCCAGACGCGCAGGCTCAGTAGTTGAGGCTCACGAGCCTAGTTGCTCTGCAGCATGTGGGATCTTCCCAGACCAGGGCTCGAACCCGTGTCCCCTGCATCGGCAGGCAGATTCTCAACCACTGCGCCACCAGGGAAGCCCCCGCATGTATATTTTTGAATTATGGTTTTCTCTGGATATATGTCCAGGAGCGGGATTGCTGGGTCGTATGGTAATTCTATTTTTAGTTTTTTAAGGACCCTCCATACTGTTTTCCGTAGTGGCTGTATCAATTTACATTCCCACCAACAGTGCAAGAGGGTTCCCTTTTCTCCATACCCTCTCCAGCATTTACTGTTTGTAGATTTTTTGATGATGGCCATTCCGACTGGTGTGATAGCTCATTGTAGTTTTGATGTTCATTTCTCTAATAATTAGTGATGTTGAGCATCCTTTCATGTGTTTGTTGGCAGTCTGTATGTCTTCTTTGGAGAAATGTCTATTTAGATCTTCTGCCCATTTTGGGATTGGGTTGTTTGTTTTTTTGCTATTGAGCTGCATGAGCTGTTTGTATATTTTGGAGATTAATCCCTTGTGGGTTGCTTCATTTGCAAATACTTTCTCCCATTCTGAGGGTCGTCTTTTTGTTTTGCTTATGGTTTCCTTTGTTGCGCAAAAGCTTTTAAGTTTAATTAGATCCCATTTGTTTATTTTTGTTTTTATTTTCATTACTCTAAGAGGTGGATCAAAAAAGATCTTGCTGTGATTTATGTCAAAGAATGCTCTGCCTATGTTTTCCTCAGAGAGTTTTATAGTGTCTGGCCTTACATTTAGGTCTTTAATCCATTTTGAAAACTCCCTTGGTTTTGACTCTTCTTTTGTCTCCTGGTTTTATGGAGTGAGCTTGTTGTCATTGCCTTAGTGTCAAAAGCAGTTCCTGCCCCCATCTCTCTGAGGCTAACACTGTGGGACAATCACAGAAAGTCTGCCTGTGGCTTCTGCCTGCAGTTCACCCATTTGCAACCTTGACTTTAAAGCAATAGTTGTCAGCCATTGTGTTAGAGACACCATTATGTCACAACCAGTCTTGAAGTGTATCACAAATAATTTGTTAATCCATAAGCATTAAGGGATCAACGTTTGCAAATTATTTTCTTTTTACTGAATTAGATTGTTTTCAATCACGCTAATGCCTTTATAGTTGTATGTTTGCATTCTGATAGGCATCTCTGAGCTGCAGATAAAAGCGTGGAGTTAACATGCAGGAAATTAGAAATATTCTATCTATGAAGTATGTGTTACATGCTAACATCATTTTTTTAATGTCTACCCCAAGAGAATAAAAAAGGTTGAGAACAGTTGCTTTAAAATTACCCCTGTAAGAACATATAATATTTTCCATTAAATTGGAACTAGAAATTTTAATTATATATAAATTTAGTCCCATTAAATAGAAAAGAATGTCTTGGCAGGCAGTCAAGCCAGAACACTTAGTCTGAACTATAAGGCCCCTGAGAAAACATTCCTTAATTCTTTTCCAACTTTATCTCCCATTCTAGACTTTGATTTCAGCCACCAACTCCTAGATTGTACCTTTCACATTTTTATATCCAAGCCCTTGCACATGATATGCCTCACTCCTGGTATCCATTCCCCACCTCTTCTCTCCTCTTATTTAAATCCTGGCCAGTCTTCAAGGCTAAAGTGATTTTCATATCATACATAAACCCCCCTTTTACCACTATGGCCCACAGAGATCTGCCCTTCCTTAGAGATTCTAAGATTATACTATCAAGCATTTATTATGCAGCCTTATAGCAGCAGTTCTCTCTTTATGATGGAACAGTGTGGACTAAATCTGTTACCCAAGCAGTGCAAGGGACGGACTGTTTCAGATGTGGTTGTTGCCTTCGTCATAGCCCCTTGCGTGGTCCCAGAGGTCACTTTCAGCTTGATGCACAGTTCCCATATAGGCTGATGGTTTCTTATCTGCCTGTCCCCAACAGGATTCTCAGCCCATGCACCGGATAGGCCAGAAATGCCAATGAGTTAAAATCCTCAGAAGCAATCCCCAATCAGTGAAGGATGAGAGTTGGTGGATCAATACCCCAGCTTCCTCATCCTTGGTGGGAAGATCCTGAGGCATACTCCACACAGGTCCTCAGAAGATCCTTGACGTGACTGTACCCTAGTTACCCAGGACACTGACCTGTTTGGTTACTTCCCTTCCCCTCCTCCCCATGCTTCCTGGGATCATCTTACAAACTACTAGTATCTAAATCCTTATCTCAGGGCCTGCTATTTGAAGAACTTAAGCTAAGACATTCCTTGAATACATTTTTGCTTCTTTGAAAACAAGTCCCCTGTCTAACTGTATGGACTCTTGAATAAGAGAGGTACTCAAAAACAATACTCAATAACTACCTGAAATCTGTTGTTCAGAGGTAGAACTCTTACATTATTTGACCAAACTTGAAAAAGATTTCAACACTTTTGCCCTTGCCTTGTCTTCCCTCCCTACCCTTCATATAAAGAGATCGATCTAATGCCCCGTAAAACAGAGCTAGCTAGAAGTAGACACATTTCTGATCCAGTTTCCTTCTAGCCTCAGGCTTAAGAAAGAAGGTTTTGATATAGGAAACCCTAGTTTTGATATGCGAAACCCTACGTTGACCATGGTCTCTGAAACAGATCTGGTGTTAGTCATTCACCCTTTAGGGAATATTTAAGTCTATGTATTATAATGCCTCAGGGTCTCATGTTCATTAATTCTTTTAACAAACTGGAGATGATGGGTTTTAGACCTTTTTGAAAGAATTCCAAACATTAGAGTGCAGGTTTGTAAAGGAGTTGTTGAGAATTGAGGAATACTAATGAATTACTTAGTATTCAATTTGACTAGTAGTAACAGAAAAGTCAAAATAAACAAGATAATATTTATTTCTTTCTCTCAAAAAAGTTGGCATTGAGTGGCACAGGGCTGGTATGGTACAACAGTGCCAGGAATCCAGGTTTCTTCTCTCTTATTGCTCCTCTGTTTGTGGTTTGATTCTCTAGATTACCCCTGAGATGGTTGCTCCAGCACCAGCTGTTACATCCACATTCCAGCTGGCAGGAAGAAAACAAGAGGAGAAAGGAATGTTGTTTCTTTTTAAGGACACTTTCCAGAAGTTGAATAGCCTGCTTTAACTTACACCACATTGATCAGAATTTAGTCCCATGGCAATCCTTAGCTGTAGGGGTCTTTATTCCAAGCAGCCTTAAGCCAACCTAAAAGTTAGAGGCTGTGTCACAAATATTTCTATAGAAGGGAAGAATGGACATTGGGAGACAACCATGTTGTCTCTGCTATGACTGATATGTCCCTAGAATGGCAGCAAAACCTGCCCAAATCAAAATATTATGCCAGAAAATATAGAATATGTACATGATAAGTAAGAAGTAGGTATGGATCATCAAGCAAATACCTATTACAGATCCACCAACAATTGAAGAGTCTCAGAATGAGGATGAAGATAGGGTTTCAAAATGTAAACTCAATTTAAGCTCATACTGGAATATCATGTGTGTGCTTCTTTTAATAGTGCCAGTTATAAAGAAGGATACCCAAACTAGAAATTATCAGAACAGAGTCTAGCGTGATTTATGGGAGGGTAGTCCGGGAGTAGTGCCCAAAAGAATTGCCAAGAAACTTCCCAAAGGAAAAAAACACTTCTGAGTTCCAACTCATATCCTGGGTTATACTGGGCTAGAAGACAATATTCTGAAGGACTTAAAGACGAGCAGCCGTTCAAATCAGCTCAAAAACCAGGCAGAGGCAGTAGAATTTTACCATCTAGAGATGGACAGATAGCACTACTGTTGGGATCTGTCTCTTCTGTTACCCTAATTCCAGATGCCGTTTTGAAATCAGCGTATACTGCAAGTGCCTTTTTTATGTTGTGGGTCACCTGCACCTTGGCACACCTTAGAACCAGGGTCACTACCCTGTATAGAGCTACGGAAAGAACTGTTCTTTGAAAAAGGACACACAGACAATGCAAGAAGGCAAGTTTTAATGGAGAAGCTTGAAAGGTCTTTGAAAAATCAGACGGAATCATATTAATGTTCACCACGTATGTCCTGGAGCCCTGGTGTTAAGGGGTGCTATGAGTGTTTCAACTGGACCATGAAAGCCAAGCTAGAGCACGCAAGTTCCCTCTGGCCTGTGATGTAATGTTGGATATGCCCCAGATTCCACGGGCCATCAGTTTTATAAAATGATGAGTTATCTATGTGTTACCTCCTTGGCTATCTTGGGGAATTCTGTAAAAAGAAATAATGTGCATTGAAAAATCTTTGTTAAATGTTATCAATTGTTTTAAGAGAAATGTAAAAGTGATAACTTTTTGTCCAAAAAAAAAAAGGAGCATCATTGGTAAATCACTAATGAACAAGTTTTATCCTCTTCTCTCTTTGCAGTTTTGCTTGATCAGCCTCTTAAACACCAACCAATTTGAGCTGCATCAGATTCTATGGGTTCTCCCCTCCTTTCAATTAACTTTAAAATCTTATTAGTCCAGTTATTAGCAATATGTTACAAGGCGCCAAGACTGCAGCTGTGAATGTGTCTTTATTAAAAAGGCACTGCCATGAGTTAAGAAACTTCAGCATTATTATAAACTCTATCAAGGCTAGAGAGATAATTCAGTTTACAAATTGGTCCCAATTCAAACTTGGCAGAAGAATGCAAATTAGTGTCGAATTAATTTGTTCTCCCCTCCCACTCCTCTCTCAAAACATGTAATTCCTGTCAGTAATTAGCATCAGTAGACTTTCCACTGGCACTTGGAAAGGTGTACCACATGTAAAATAAGAGCCAAAGGTGTGATGTTATTTTAACTTAAGAACCGATGTATGAAGAAGGAAGAGAAATGTGCTTTTGGATATATCATCCTTCCTAAGGGACATATAAATAACCCTAAAGTTCACCTCCCTTGAACGGCTGGAATATAGTCAAAGTTTCTCTGCTTTACAAACCCAGGCAATTCTAAGAGAAACAAGATAAATTTGTCATGGACTCAGCCCCAGAGAACATTCTAAATATAGAATCATCTGGCCTTTGTCCACAGCTATTCCATTCTAGTAGCTTCACCAAGGGCTCAAACAGCAGGTTCCTCTATTGAAAATGGAACTAGGGGCAGAATATTTTGCCTTTTCAGGGCAAAAATAAAAGAAAATGCCAAACCAAAGAGCTCTGGTAATCTATATGTTCTACTCCAGGTTCACAGACTATCTGATGCAAAAAATAAAACCACGTGGAGGGGGCTTCCCTAGTGGCGCAGTGGTTGAGAGTCCGCCTGCCGAGGCAGGGGACACGGGTTCGTGCCCCGGTCCGGGAAGATGCCACATGCCGCGGAGCGGCTGGGCCCGTGAGCCATGGCCGCTGAGCCTGCGCATCCGGAGCCTGTGCTCCGCAACGGGAGAGGCCACAACAGTGAGAGGCCCACGTACCGCAAAAAAAAAAAAAAAAAGCACCTTATATTTTTAATCACACTTAATCATCCTTATTAGCTCTCTTTTTACAGATGAAAACGTGATTCAGAGAGGTTTAAAAACTTTCCCAAAGTGGTACATGGTGGAATTTCACATCCAGGAGCTCTACTCCAGAGCCCAGTGTTTAACCACTGGTGTCAACTGTCTCCAGGGACAATTGATGGAGCTAAAATGTCTGTGACTCCTCACAGATTTTACTCCAAAACATGCAATACAACACAGGTATTCACAAAGAAAACAAACATCAGGGACAGCGTTAGCTGTTCAGCAAATCAGAAGGGCACAAAATAAACGTAAATAAATGACATACAATAGACCTCATTAATTCTAACTTTATTCATTTAGAATGTGCTATAATTCAGGAAGGAACTGGGTAAGCATTGACCTTTCTACTGTGTACAAAAGAAAAATCTGTGCAGTGATAGTAAACATAAGATTCTCAAGGGAGTTCTTAACTTCTGGAGAAAACACACAAACACTTACTTCTATACAATCCAGTTGCCATCTATGCAAAGACATATCCTGCTTAGATGCAAAATGCAAATAGCTCATCTAGTCATTGAAGTAGGTCCTTTACTAGGCCACACTTTTTGCCTAGCTACAGTGACATCATCCACTCAAAAGTAATAAGACTGCATATCTTTAAAAGTAATATTCAGATATACTTTGATACTATTTAAGACCTCTCTCCCGCTGGGCTTAGAGACTGCTCACCACTCACAGACACTGGCACTAATGGCTCTCAACACAACTGCCATGGAAAACCATCACAGATAGATTAGAATTGGTCCTCGAGATGATGCTATTTATTCCTCCTGCCTTAGTACATCATAATAAAGGAGTTATTGGTATGATACACTAATTAGGACCTCTCTCTGCTCCCCTGTGGCTACTGAAAATGGCAGGACTGCAGTGGAGATGCTGCCCATTATGATTAAAGTTACTGAAATCTGCACAGTCTAGTTCAAAACAGGCCCCATTCTCTGCTTGAGATTCCCACATGCCTTGGGATAAGGGATGTTGAGGAAGGTTGACAGTTTTACCATGAAAGTTATAGGAAAATTACTACAGATACAGCAATATCAATGGCTCATGATGTGTCTTCCTTTCCCTCGCAGAGGTGGTAAGGATGCCCCCTTCTCCAGTGTCAGGGAACAAAGTCTGCAGGATCACCATTCTAATATATACTTGTATCTGCAAGAAGGAGACCTTCTTCATTTTGTTACTAGATTGAAAGTTTACTCAACAGCAGGCTTACATCTTCTGCCCTGGTGTTTTGGAAGAGAAACGTGGTCACAGGTACAAGATGGGCTGGGGTACAGCCTGTCATAGTGGAATCCAGGACCACCTTGTCAATTCCCAGTTCATTGGCAATAGCTCCAGTTTCCAAAATTGGACCAAACGGGGTAAACTTGATGAGGACCACCACAACCTGGGTTATAGAATTGAGTGAAGCAGGGGCTGTGATGGGAGGCCAACTGGGATGTCAAAGGAAGGACACGGATGAGCTTGACATGCAAACATTGAAACCCAGGGACACTGCTTAGAGCCGAGTCTCTCTGCCATGGAGTGTTTCAGGACCTGCACTAATCCACAAGGAGCCTGTAGACTCGTGACCATGAGTCATATCAGCAGTGATCACATCCCCTCTCCTCCCCAGCACCAGAGAAGCAAAAGAGGCCGGAGGAGTGGGGAACAAGAGACCACTCTTCAACTCTGGCTCCTGGGCTGGCTGCTGGAACCACAGTCTAGCCTGTGCTGGAAAAACAGGGGAAAGATTGTAATTAATAGAACTAAGTTTTAATACCTAAGAGGCTGTTTTAATAATCGAATATGATTAAGAAGTATGGAATTAGGGTTTCCCTGGTGGTGCAGTGGTTAAGAATCCGCCTGCCAATGCAGGGGACACCGTTCAAGCCTTGGTCCAGGAAGATCCCACATGCCGCGGAGCAACTGAGCCCATGCACCACAACTACTGAGCCTGCACTCTAGAGCCTGAGAGCCACAATTACTGAAGCCCACGTGCCACAACTACTGAAGCCCATGCACCTAGAGCCTGTGCTCTGCAAGAAGAGAAGCCATTGCAATGAGAAGCCAGCGCACTGCAATGAAGAGCAGTCCCCTCTAGCAGCAACTAGAGAAAGCCCATGTGCAGCAATGAAGACCCAACGCAGCCAAAAATAACTAAATAAATAAAATCTATTAAAGAGAAAAAAAAAAAACAAGAAGTATGGAATCATACTAATTTGAACTTAGAAGTACCTTCTACCCAGTGGAAAAGGTGGGTTACACAAAGTCTACTGGAGACAATTATTAGATTGGAAAAGAAGTTTCATGCTTTACCTCATGATTTGAGACTTTTAAACTAATTCTATATATAATACATATAGAATTAGTTATGTATATATTTAGTTTAAATTTATATATGTAAGGTCATCATTATAATGACCACCAACAAGGCTGCTTGTGAAAGAATTTTGCAGTTTTAATACTAATTAATTCTCTCACTTTGTTTTACAGTGTTCTTGTAAAGAGTGGTAAGACAAAGGGAATCAAGTTGTATAATTTAAGCCTTGTCTGCAAATATAACCCTCTTCAGAAGCAAAGTAGATATTTCTCACAACCTCCTAGAAAGGAGACATTTCCCCTTCTTTTATTCATAGTTAAATACAGATCTGTTAATCCCTTAAATACAGATCTGTTAATCCCTCATCCTTCCACACATTCCTGTCTAAAGATCAAGGCCATGAATTTTAGCTGGCCTTGCTCTGCCCCTCTTCCAGCTGTGCCCTTCTACCTGGGATGGTGAGTCGATCAAGTGAAGGGGTTGTACCCATCCATAGCCTGGAACCACCACCACCCCCAGACCACGCTCCCTGCTTTAAGTTTGCAACTTAAAAACACCCCTGGGCTTCCCTGGTGGCACAGTGGTTGAGAGTCCGCCTGCCGATGCAGGGGACACGGGTTCGTGCCCCGGTCTGGGAAGATCCCACATGCCGCGAAGCGGCTGGGCCCGTGAGCCATGGCCGCTGAGCCTGCGCGTCCGGAGCCTGTGCTCCGCAACAGGAGAGGCCACAACAGTGAGAGGCCCGCGTACCACAAAAAAAAAAAACAGCCCCCAAGTCGACTTTTACGGCTGTGTAGGGCTTCTTCCCTGGGTCCATCCCCCACTGACAGACCTTCAGGCCCAAAGAACGTACAAGGGGTGACTCTTTGCAAGAGGGTTATAAACAGAGCTTGAATATATGCGCTAAATATCCTGAAGGTCTGAGATGGAGCAGAGGGTAGGAGCAGTGTGGGCCATGAGCATGGCTGGCCAGCCACAGCCACCTCTGCCCGTGACACCACATTTCAGTGCATAACTTTAGAACTATTAGGAGCCCTACAGTTCAAAATTCCATTTTCCTAGATTATTAAAAATTATCAATGAAGGTAGAAGAATAGACCATATTTTATTGAATTTGTTAGCTTAATTTATGAAGATTTAGACACATGGTATATGGGTGTCCATCTGTACTTCTGCTTTGGACCTTAATACTATGAGCAGTGAGCCTGCTAGCTTTTGGAGTCCAAGTTTTATGGGGTCATTAAAAATATTTATTATGTTTCTACCTTGTGTGAGCCACTGTTTTAGGCCCTAGGGGACAGTAGCAAACTGAACAGATAAGATCCTGCTCTCAGAGAGTTTACATTCCAACAGGAGAAGATAAGGAAGGAATAATGTCTAGGTAAACCAATGCGTTCATTCATTCACTCTCTCGATAATCAGTTGGCAAACACCGCTTCAGTCACTAGAACTGTGAGCAAAACAGACGAGAATCCCTGGCCTCATAAAGTTTATGTTATAATTTCAAATATTAATAAAAGTAAAGAAAGAAATTAAAAGGGATAAATTATTCAAAAGCAACAGAGGAGAGACATTGGTCCCTTAGATGAGGTTGTCAGGAAGGAATCTCTGATGGTATCTACAGGATGATAAGAAGCCAGGAGCACAAAAAGCCAAGAAGAGAGACGTCTTTCAAAAGGAAGAGCAGATGCTGTACCAATTTACATTCCCACCAACAGTGTATGAGGCTCCCCTTCTCTCCACACCCTCTCCAGCATTGATTGTTTGTACAGCCACTGTGGAGAACAGTATGGAGGTTCCTTAAAAAACTAAAACTAAAGCTATCATATGATCCTGCAATCCCGCTCCTGGGCATATATCAGGATAAAAACATAGTCTGAAATGTTCATTGCAGCACTGTTTACAATAGCCAAGACATGGAAACAACCTAAATGTCCATTGACAGAGGAATGGATAAAGAAGTTGCGGTATATATATATATATATATACAATGGAATATTACTCACCCATTAAAAAGAATGAAATAATGCCATATGCAGCAACATGAATGGACCTAGAGTTTGTCATACTGAGTGAAGTCAGACAGAGACAGAGAAATATCGTGTGATGTGGCTTATATGTGGAAGCTTAAAAAAAATGATACAAATGAACTTATTTACAAAACAGAAACAGACTCACAGAGAATGAACTTATGGTTACCAGGGGGAAGGGTGCAGAGAAGAGATAGTTGGGGAGTTTGAGATTGACATGTATGCACTGCTATATTTAAAATGGATAACCAACAAGGACCTCCTATATAGCACAGGGAACTCTGTTCATTATTGTGTAACGACCTAAATGGGAAAAGAATTTGAAAATGAACAGATACATGTATATGTATAACTGAATCATTTTGCTGTACACCTGAAACTAACACAACATTGTTAATCAGCTATACACCAATATAAAATAAAAAGTTAAAAATAAATAATTGAAAAAGTTATTTCTTCTGTGAATATACAGTTGCTGAATAAACATTTATTTAAAAGAAGAAAAAGGAAGAGCAGGTGCAGATGCTAGGAGCATGGAACTTGCAGTGTTCAAGGAACAGAGGTAAAGCACGTGTGGCTGGAGCATCATAAAGTGGATGGTGAGTGTTGCTATACAGTTGAGAAGGAAGCAACTGAGAGATTTTTTTATTTAATGTGTATGAGATCTAAGTTCCTAGTTCCTGTGTTTTCTGAAGGTGTCTAGAAGGGGTCAGTGAAAGATTACAGCAGGAAAGCAGCAGCAGTGAAAGGAGGACTCTATCATAGTCTAGCTCATTCTTGCAGGTTGTGCCATGTGATCTTGTAACAGACACAGTGATCAAGTGTTGTTTCTTCAGAAAGCATGTGCTCAGGCTTAGGTGTCCTCAGCAGCAACATGAAAACTTGTTGAGTCCACAGCAGACCTCCAAGGGCCTATTGCTACTAGTGGATGAGCTAGAACGGTACTCTCAATCCACATCTCCATCCAGCAAGTCATCAGATAAGCCTGGACTGTGGTCCACAGTCTGTAACTACTGACTGCCATACTTCAGGTTGAAGAGCACTTGCTCTAGGAAAGAACCAAGATTTGTTCATATGCCAGGCACTGACCCAGTGCTTCCTGCACATTTTCTCACTGAAATGAATTCCTGCAAGTCAGTGATGAAGGTATCATTATCTTCCTTTAATAGAAGAAACCAGGGCTCCAAAGAGAAGGTAATTTCTCCAAGTCACATGTTGATAAATAGTGGACCTTTTGCAGGACTTGATGTTGCCTGCCTCAGCAAACAGAACATGGTCACTGGCCTGACTTTCAAACAAAGGAGGAAGAAAGCACTCAGCTCTGGAGCCAGATACACCTGGAATCCCAGCTTGGCCACTGTGTCACTGTGTGAGCTTGGGCAAATTATTTCACTCCTCTGAGTCTCAATTTACTTCTTTGTAAAGTGGAGATAATTGCAATACCACAGTAAAGGGTTGTGGGGAGATACTGCATGTGAGATAGATACTGTGGTTTATGATAAGAAATATATATTTGGTCTTCATCCCCACTTCTAGCACAATGCTTCTAAAAGCTCTTGGAATTTCCTAAGTGGTGAGAGATACAAAGGGGCCTTTTGGGTTGCCCCTAAGCCACCTATAGGTGGGGAGGGGTTGGTTCCCAAGGGAATCAAATATGTGATTAGAGGGTTGGAAATTTTGAGTCCCACACTTCAACCCCCCAGGGAGCAGAGAGGGCCTGGAGGCTGAAGCAGTGATTTGATCAACCATGCCTATGTAATAAAGCCTCCCCCCAAACCCAAAAGGCTGGGCTTCTGAGAGCTTCCAGGTTGGTGAATGTGCGGAGATTCAGGGAGAGTGTGTGCTTGGAGAGGGCATGGAAGCTCCAACCCCTCCCCATACTTTGTCCTATGCGTCTCTTCCATCTGGCTGTTCCTGAGTAACATCCTTTATAATAAACCAGTAACCTAGTAAGTGAAATGTTTCTCTGAGTTCTGTGAATAGCTCTAGCAAATTAGCCGAATGCAAGGAGGAGGTCATTGGAACTTCCGATCTATAGCCTGTAGGTCAGAAGCACAGTTGGTAACTGGGTTTGCAACTGGTGTCTGAAATGGGGGAGGGAGACAGTCTCGTGGGACTGAGCCCTTAACCTGTGGGATCTGACACTGTGTCCAGGTAGATAGTGTCAGAATGGAGTTGAATTACAGGGCACGCAGCTGGTATTGGAGCATTGCTTGTTGGTGTGGGGAAAAACCCTCCCTACTGTGGAACTGGGTGCTCCGACCCTTAGCATGTCAAGTGCCTGGAGTGTAACAAGCACTCAACAAATGACAGTTGGTCGCATTACGCTTCCTTTGCTTTGCTTCTCTCTTCTGTTCAGCATCTACCATGGGGTCCCAGTTATTTATTGATCCTGGGTGTTCTTTCACCAGAAAACACCAACCATTTATTTAAAGAGGTGCCAGAGTTTGTCAAATCGGGGTGCTATGAATGAAATATGAGCCAAGAACCCTTAAGGAGCAAACCATCTATTTGGGGAATCAACCTAACATTCACGGAAGACTTAAATGCTAGGCGGTGGGTTACGGAGGCAGCTGAGAAATGATCATCCTTACAGGTGAGTGTCTTCTTTGAAACATCTCCTGAGTTTTGCTGAGCAGCCTAAGCCCCAGTGAGATACTCCAATCCAGAGCCCAATGAATGCCACACAACTGTCTTTCTCCTCTCTTGATAAATTAAACGTCCATGAAGATAACACTCACTTAAACATTAGCGATCATCTTCAGACCTCAGAAGCTTCACAAGAAAAGCTCATTCTAAGATCTACTAGAGCAGAATCCAAACCTACTGTGTACTTATACGCACTTGAATCTCCAGCCTTCTCTCTGGCCCTGGTTGAGCTTAGATATTTCTTGTACCAGATGTTTGGATTTATTTAAAATGTTGAACACATAGCTTTGGACAGGAGGTGGAGAGACCTGCATGCCATTAAGGAGAAGGTGGGGTGATTAGTTCTATCTCTTCCTTCACTCTAATGCACATCCATTAAAGGCTTTCTGGCCAGCTCACATGCAGCCCTCAGAGGAGTCTCTCATGGGTTTCCATTTCCCTTCTGTGGCAGCTGCTCTCTGCACAGTTTACAAGACCGTTGTCACCATAAGTGAGATCATATCATTCATGAAGTACTGGGAGTACATAGGAGGGAAGGGCAACTGGGTAATTTTAAGACATTGGTGCTGTTATTACTTTTTATTCTTAAAGGCTAAAGGGAGAGGCAAGTGGTCTAAAACAGTGGTTCTCAATCTAATAAATAAATATATAATTTATACCTTAAGAAATAAGCCTGAAACTAAAGTTTCATGTAATAGTACTTACCCTTCCTAAGTGCCATATACTCTGATAGTTTCTATTCTATCTTTAAAAAAAATACCAGTTGCAATATGCAGTTGATCTTATGACCCACTAATGAGTCATAACTTGCAGTTTGTAAAACAGTTTTGAAAAGTCTAAAACATATATTCATATTCTTTAGTAAAAGACAAATTAGATGGGCTTCCCTGGTGGCGCAGTGGTTGGGAGTCCGCCTGCCGAGGCAGGGGACACGGGTTCGTGCCCCGGTCCGGGAGGATCCCGCATGCCGCGGAGCGGCTCGGCCCGTGAGCCATGGCCGCTGGGCCTGTGCGTCCGGAGCCTGTGCTCTGCGGCGGGAGAGGCCGCAACGGTGAGAGGCCCGTGTACGGTAAAAAAAAAAAAAAAAAAAGACAAATTAGACTCAGGCTACATATATTCTCCTCTCCTGATAAATATGTGCACATATGCACTCAAAGACTACCCATCCTTTCAGAGTAATGTTAATCCAAGGTAATCGGTCATTTCCCTGATTATTCTCACAATACTCAGGAGAGGACAGCCTTGCTCATTAGATGAACTATTCGCATCCATTCTCAATATGTCATTTTAGTTTAGGAATACATAAAATGCAAAACATGAGCCTTCTGAAAAGTATGCATATTTATAGCTACTTCTGGTTAAGAAATCATCAACAAGCAGATTTTTCTCTTGAGATTATGGATGGGCTCAGTTCTTAACATAAAATGCAAACATGCATATTGTCATTTTTTAAAGCATTGAAAGTTTAGCTTTATCGTGAAAGAGGAGGAGAAGAAAAAAAGGAAGAATAGAATGGAAGGCGGAAGAATACAGATTAAAACATATTCTGTTGCTTACAAATCTCTTTCAATATATTAGGGTAATTAGTATTAATTAAATATCCTAAGTTTATAGTATAATACCAGCCAAAATATACTCACTAAAGAGAATGTTGTTTTTCACATTCCACATTTAGTTGTCTGAAAAACTGCCAAACTGTCTTCCAAAGTGACTGTACCATTCTGCATTCTCACCAGCAACGAATGAGAGTTCCTCTTGATCCACATCCTTGTCAGCATTTGGTGTTGTCAGTGTTTTGGATTTTGGCCATTCTAATAGGTGTGTAGTGTATCTCACTGTTGTTTTAATTTGCATTTCCCTTATCACACGAGGTTGGACATCTTTTCACATGCTTAACTGCCATCTGTACATCTTTTGAGTGAGAATTGTCTAGTCAGTTCTTTTGCTCATTTTCCACTCAAGTTGTACCTTTTATTGTTGAGTGTTAAGTGTTCCTTGTATTACTTTGGAAAATAGCCCGTTATCAGATGTGCCTTTTGAAAATACTATATTCCAATCTGTGGCACGTCTTCTCATTCTTCTGATGCTTTGTAGTTTTTAGTATTGATAAGCATGTTGACTTATGCAGCTTCCTAATGAAAGGATTATATTATTTCCACATTGAATTGTCAGGCAAATTAATCTCCAGAGTTTCATTTTTATCAATATTGATTGTGGAGCCCTTGATAAAATCATGTTCCTTTCAGAAATAAAAGTCCCCCAAAATACACTTTATCATCTCCAGTTTGCTTTTTAAAAGAACTTTAGTTTTCCATAGCAAAGGAAATTTCATCATACACAAGTTGTTTGCCTTTGTTGCGGGGTAGGGGAATAAAAGGAGAGGGGTATGCAACAAAAATGTGTTTTCTAATAAAATAAAAGATACTACTGCAAAAGAATAGGAAAATAGGGACTTCCCTTGTGGTCCAGTGGTTAAGAATCTGCCTTCCAATGCAGCGGACGTGGGTTCAATCCCTGGTCAGGGAACTACAATCTCACCTGCCTCAGGGCAACTAAGCCCTCTCATCAGAACTAGAGAGTCCGTGTGTGACAACTACTGAGCCCACGTGCTCTGGATAATTTATTTTTAAATAAATAAATAATTAATTTTTTAAAAAGAATAGGAAAATAGATAAATGAAACATAATAGAGAACCCAGAAATAGACCCACATAAATATAGTCAACTTATCCTTGACAAAGAAATAAAGGCAATATAATGAAACAAAGACAGTCTTTTCAACAAATGGTTCTGGAACAACTGGACATCCACATGCAAAAAAATGAATCTAGACACAGATCTTATGCCCTTCATAAAAATTAACTCAAAGTGGAGCACAAACCCAAATATAAAATGCAAGACTAGGGCTTCCCTGGTGGCGCAGTGGTTGGGAGTCCGCCTGCCGATGCAGGGGACGCGGGTTCGTGCCCCGGTCCGGGAAGATCCCACATGCCGCAGAGCAGTTGGGCCCATGAGCCATGGCCGCTGAGCCTGCGCGTCCGGAGCCTGTGCTCCACAACGGGAAAGGCCACAACAGTGAGGCCTGCGTACCGCAAAAAAAAAAACCAAAAAAACCAAGACTATAAAATTCCCAGAAAATAACGTAGGAGAAAACCTAGATGATCTTAGGTATGGTGATGACTTTTTAGAATCAACACCAAAGTAAGCCAGACTTAATTAAAACTAAAAACTTCTGCTTTGTGAAAAACAGTGTCAACAGAATGAAAAGACAAGCCACAGACTATGAGAAAATATTTGCAAAAGACACATCTGATAAAGGACCATTATTCAAAATATAAAAAGAACTCTTAAAGCTCAACACTAAGAAAACAAACAACTCAATTTGAAAATGAGCAAAAGACCTTAACAGACACCTCACCAAAGAAGACATATAAATGGCAAGCAAGCATGTGAAAAGATACTCCACATCATACGTCATGAAGGAAATGCAAATTAAAACAATGAGATACCATTACACATCTATTAGAACAGCCACAATCCAAAACACTGAAAACACCAAATGCTGGCATGTGGGTGTGGATAAAAAACTCATTCGTTGCTGGTGGGAATGCAACATAGTTCCGCCACTTTGGAAGACAGTTTGGCAGTTTCCATATGATATGGCAACTGTGTCCTTGATATTTACTCAAAGGAGCTGAAAACTTACTTCTACACAAAAACTGCACATGGATGTTTAGATCAGCTTTTTCATAATTGTCAAAACTTGGAAGCAATCAAGATGCTTTTCAGTGGGTGAATAAATAAAACATGGTACATCCGGACAATAGAGTATTATACAACACCAGAAAGAAATGTACTATTAGGCCATGAAAAGACATGGAGGGACCTTAAATTCATATTACTAAGTCAAAGAAACCAATCTGAAAAAGACTACTTGCTGTTTGATTTCAACTATATGACATTCTAGAAAAGGCAAAACTGCTTGCCAGGGCAGGGGGAAGGGTGTACATGGGAACTCTTTGTACTTCCCCCTCAATTTTGCTGTGAATCTAAAACCACTCTTAAAAATTAAGTTTTAATTTAAAAAAAGAGATAAGCATTAGAACGATTATGTGAGAGAAACTACTATGTAAGATTTTATTAAAAAGTGGTTGAGAATAAAAAATAAATACTATTGAGTATAGATACATTTTTACACATTAAAAAGCACTAGCCCCATTCTTTATATAACTTCATATAACAAAAAATATACAAATACTTATTTCTGTAAGGAAGAACTTAGATTCTTCTGTGTTTCTTTTGTTATTGAAGTATAGCTGATTTACAATGTTTCAGGTGTACTACAAAGTGATTCAGTTATACAGGTATATATCTTTTCCAGATTCTTTTCCATTATAGGGTATTACAAGATACTGAATATAGTTCCCTGTGTAGGCCCTTGTTGTTTATGTGTTTTATATGTAATAGTCTATATCTGTTAATCCTAAATTTCAAATTTACCCCTCCCCCCTTCCCCCTTTCGTAACCATAAGTTTGTTTTCTATGTCCTTCAGTCTATTTCTCCTTTGTAAATAAGTTCATTTGTATCATTGTTTTAGGTTCCACATTCAAGTAATATCATATGATATTTGTCTTTCTCTGACTTACTTCACTTAGTATGATAATCTCTAGGTCCATCCTAGAGATTGCTGCAAATGGCATTATTTCATTCTTTTCTGTGGCTGAGAGATATTCCATTGTATATACATATATATATATATATATATATATATATATATATATATATATATATACACACACATATACATACACACACATATATATTACCACATCTTATTTATCCATTCATCTGTCAATGGACATTCAGGTTGCTTCCATATCTTGTTT
Source organism: Aethalodelphis obliquidens (assembly GCF_003676395.1). Classification (NCBI taxonomy): domain Eukaryota; kingdom Metazoa; phylum Chordata; class Mammalia; order Artiodactyla; family Delphinidae; genus Aethalodelphis; species Aethalodelphis obliquidens. The sequence continues at coordinate 15,873,155 of NW_020837946.1, read as the reverse complement.
GGCTATTGTAAATAGTGCTGCTATAAACACTGAGGTGCATGTTATCTTTTCAAGTTAGAGTTTCCACCAGATATGTGTCCAGGAGTGGGATTTCTGGATCATATGATAACTCTATGTTTTTCTTGTGTTTCCATATTTAACTGGGATGTCATAAATTCTGACTTTAGGCATGCATGAGTGGTCAGATTGATTTTCAACACAGCAGAGAAAACTATCCTGACCATTGAATTAGGTTTAATATTTTAAAAGAATTTTTATGGCTCCAAAATACTTCATCTACATTAAACACTGAAAAACATGGATCTATGAGTAACTTCATCCAATTCTATGCAAAAATCCTTAGCTACTATGCTACAAAGCACAGAAAAAAAAAAGTGCATTCAGTAGGAGGCATTGTTTAGATAGATTTCCTTTCTGATATTATCCTAAATTTATTTTTTCCAAATAGTATTTGTGTCTCCTGTCCCCAGAGGTCATATCTACCAATGCCAACGTAGGGTCCCATGAAAGATCTAGCTTGACCTAGTATTGCTGGTTGGGCATGATTTACTCACCAGTATTTAAGCTCTCAACAGTAACATTATGGAACTGTGTAGTGATAACTTAGTCACTGTACAAAGGGCATTTGGGGTAGGATATGAAAACATTTGAGACTCTTACATGATCACAGTATATCCTGGGTTTGACTCAAAGAGCTGCCTGTCAAAGTACTCAGATATATAGGCATCAATGCACAGATCTAGGGTTTGGGTAACTGAAGCTGTCAATTTTATCTAGAAGCAGCTCTGAATGAATGACCCAGAAGTGAGACAACCAGAAGCTGAATAAATCAAGTGAGGTTTCTTACAGAACTGTGTAATTATTCATGAGGTTCTGAGCATGGAAGCTTGACCTATGAAATCCTGGAGATCAAAAGACTTAGCTTCCGTCCAGGATACCAATAACTACCCCAAATTACTTATTTTTCTTGTGCTACATGTCAGCTGGTGTATCTTTACCAAATGTCTTTTTTATCCCCTCTCCTCCACTTCAGAAAAAAGGAATCAATCAGTTATAAAAATATATTAGATCCAGCTACCTCTGAGACTAAGCCTTGGGAATTCTGAAAAAGTGAAAATGGGGCCTCAGAGAATAACCAGCTTGGTCCCCACAGGGGAAAGACTTTATCAGGAACTTGCTGAGCCAGAGAGAGGCAGTATTTCCAGCATAGATGAGGGTTACATTAGCCAAGATTTTTGAGGTTCCGGCAACAACCACTTCTAGATTTTAATCCAACACTGAGAGCTAATTAAAAACAGAAAAAGCAGAGAGTGGAAGCAAGGCCCAAGACCAAAGGAGGGAAAAGGAAATTAGTGTTCATTGAGAACAGGCTATTCTAATAATAATAATAATACAAAAAAATACTACAAAATACAGGATACTTTAAATGTGAATTTTCTCTAGACGTCATGTCACATATACATTTAATCCTAAGAAGCCCACTGTAACAGAAGAACAAACCTGACTGCATATTGGACCTATTCCTTTATCTCTAACCTTTGTGCTCTGTTGCTGTGCTTAGTCATGTGGGCTCTATACCTTTATAAAAGAATATTGCCTGTAGCCTGATATTGATATATACATGATAGCCCTTTCTCAAGGTTCTGACCTGTAAAGGTATAACACTTTTCCATTCATATAGAGATAAAAAGTTGCAGAACAGAGAGTAACATTTGTCTTGTTGGAGGTTTACAAGGACATTGTAACCAGACCTACCTGGACAGCTGCAAGAACAAAGGATTCCTGCAACGACCAGCCACACCCCCTCCCCTTTTAATATAAAAGAAGCTTGAATTCTTACTCTTTGGGACACTAGTCCACTATCTTCTCAGTCTGCTGGCTTTCCAAATAAAGTCACTATTTTACCACAACAACTCTTCTCTCCATTTATTGGCCTGTTGTGCAGTGAGCAGTATGAGCTTGGACTTGGTAACATCATGAAGTGGGTAGGTACCACTATCATCCTTCAGAGGGCAGCCTATGTTCTTGTCCTGTGCTTTTCTTGACGCTAGACTCTGTTCTCTATCACAACCAAAAATAAGACATAGGGCTTCCCTGGTGGCGCAGTGGTTGAGAGTCCGCCTGCCAATGCAGGGGACACGGGTTCATGCCCCG